>NW_027142378.1:11805384-12333633 GCF_026170545.1 Melanerpes formicivorus
GTGGAAGATGGGTATGCAATAGACTGGGCAAGCAGCAGAAATTGCTTTGGAGAAACATTTCTGCCCATACTCAGCTGAGAAGGTAAGCAGCCTCAGCTCCTTCAGCAGCGCTGCCTCGAGAGCAAGGTGGGCATCTCCCAGCATGGAGATGGCAATCTGGACAGGCACGGTAGAGTGTCAGCGAAGGAAAAGCAGAGAAATATTGTGGAGGAACTAAGCCAGCTGTCCACAAGGGGATGGTATTGAAGAATGCTGCTTTTCAGCTAGATTTTTGGGAAGAAACAGCATCTGCTGAGTACAAGCACTCCTGGTGGTGTAGAGAGCAGAGGGACATGCAATTTCTGTTGTCCCCCTCCCACTGAGTTCCTAATATAAGCAATCAGTTACATGCACTCTGGGGCTGGAGCACTTCTACTATGAGGATAGATTGAGGGAGCTGGGGTCATTCAGACTGGTGAAGAGAAGACTCAGGGGGGACCTTAGACCTGCCTTCCAATACATGAAGGGATCCCACAGGAAGGCTGAAGAGGCATTTTTCCTAAGGGTATCTAGCAAGGGGATAAGGGTGGTGAGCCTCTGGAACAGGCTGCCCAAGGAGGTTGTGGATGCTCCCTCCCTGGAGCTGTTTAAGGCCAGACTGGATGAGGCCTTGAGCACCCAGGTCTAGCTGAGAGGTGTTCCTGCCCGTGGCAGGGGGGTTGGAGTAGATGATCTCTGAGGTCCTTTCCAACCTAAGCCACTCTATGATATGATAGATCGAAGAGGCAGTGGCAAAGCCTCAAAGTGTCTGTGCACAATAAACATTTCCAAGAGGGAGGTGAGGCTGGGGAACAGCCCTAGATAAGATTTCTGTATCTAGACATGTCAGCTCAGCAGGAAGCTTACAGAGGGAAGTGGCAATGTGATGTACTTCTTTTCTGGGGACTGAGCAGACTTCATGGAGAGGCAGCCATAGTCCCTCCATGCAGTGTGCTCTTGCTTGCTACGCCTGTTGAGCTGACCTGCCTGACAGGAGCCTTAGATCAGTGGGTTCCAGATGACAGCTGCATGCTTACTTGAGTAGATCCTCCCTCACTATGGTTAGGCAGAACAATAGCGGATCAGTTTGCATCCCATTTATGAAAGGCATGGTTTGATTTCCTTGCTCTTTGCCTTGGTGCTCAAGAGTCCCAGGAAGAACAAGACTTTGATCCAGAGCTTGTAATCGAGGGGCCAGATCTGAGAGCCTGTAAATTTAAGCTGTACTGACTTCAATGAAGCTCCTTTGAATTTACACTAATGAGGCAGAAAGTAGATTCTGGCTCTTGCTCATCACTTTCTAATCACTCTGGGCTTCCTGAGACAAAGGCAGTGAATCAACAAGGGTCTTATTTCATTTACTGCCTTGCTTAAGCTACCTGCCCTTCTAACCAGCCTTTTGCCAAGATAAAGCATGATAGCCTCTTTTATTACCTTCTTCTTTTCATCTTCTTCATCATGTCAATTAGTGTGTTTGCCTTTTAAGGGAGATCCTGCCTGAAAGCATTCTAGCTGCTAATGTCACAATTAGTGTTTCTTTCTGTTGGACCAATTATAGGTGATAATGTTACTATTTGACAGTGTTTGTGTTCTAATTAAGAGCCTGATTGCAAATTTGGTGCTCAATTCCAGCCAAGCTGCTGCTTTTTCATTGGGCATCCCCTAGTGATAGCTTTCTACACATCCCTGGAATTACACACGGAAAATACAAACAGATGAGTCATCACTTGCATGAAATATTGTCTCACTTTCATTTGGATTCATCTCTCCTCTCTCCTTACTGAATACTGCCAGCATTTGTTCTTATTTAGTAAGAATCTTTATCAAGGACAGAGCATGCCACAGATAAAAGCAGGATGGAGCTTTTGAACGACAAGTTTAATCCATCACTTAATGCCTGCACTTCCAAGTGTCAGCCACAAACCACTGATGGTTAATATCACCCAGCACCAAGGAGCATCAGTACAACAGTTCTGTCCATTAAGAAAAACAAACAAATCAATGTTGTAAATATGTCAGGCTACAAAATGGAAGAAAAAGCCCCAAAACCAAGTACTGCATCCAGCTCTGGTGCCCTCAGCATGAGGGACATGGAGCTGCTGGAGCGGGTCAGAGGAGGCCACAAAGATGAGCAAAGGGCTGGAGAACCTCCCCTACAGGGACAGGCTGAGAGAGCTGGGGCTGTTCAGCCTGGACAAGAGCAGGCTCCAGGGAGAGCTTAGAGCAGCCTTCCAGGACCTGAAGGGGGCTTCAAGACAGGCAGGGACTTTTTACATGTCCCTTGTAGTGATAGGATGAGAGGGAATGGACTGAAGCTTGAGGAGGGGAGATATAGACTGGAGACTGGGGAGAAATTCTTTCCAGTGAGGGTGGTGAGACACTGGAACTGCTTGCCCAGGGAGGCTGTGGATGCTCCCTCCCTGAAGGTGTTCATTGGATGAGGCCTTGAGCAACCTGGGCTGGTGGGAGGTGTCCCTGTCCATGGCAGTGGGCTTGGAACTAAATGATCCTTAAGGTCCCTTCCAACCTAAACTATTCTATGAACCTATGCAAACCCCACCTTACAAATCAGGTTTGGGGACCAAAATGGAGTAAGGTGAATGACACTGCTTCCAACAGGGAAAATGCCATGCTCATTTCTGGTCTCCATTTTAGCACTGTGTAACACAGCATGGGGATTTTTGACAGCATTCCCTTTCCTGTAATTCTGCTTGTCTCCCCTTCCATAAATGCAGGGGTCTGCTCCCAAATCTGCAGCAGACTTTACATCCCTTTGGATGCACAGGAGAGGTTATAAAGCATATGGGTAAGAAAAGGGCAGAGTGGAAGCTGGCAAGCGTCATGTTGTGATTTTCATAGCATGTAGGATCAAACACATCACCAATGAAGTGTGATTTCTTCCCTCATCACCTGAATGAGCAATACACAGGCAGAAATAGGAACTTGCCTTGCTTCAGTGCCCTCAAGTGAAGTGTGCTCACGAGAGGGAAAAGGCCAATTTTATGGCATTTGAAGGGATGGTCAAAATCTCAAAAGCAGTCAAGCTAGCTACAACATTCCTGCTGCACACATACCAGAGGACCCTGCAGAGGTACTCTGAATTTGGGAAGCAGTTTTCTCCAAGAGGACTCAGTTGACCACATTAATTCAAAAGAGCTGTACTGGGAAATCAATTCAAGAGAGTGTAACATTCCCAGTGTGAAGCCCAGTCCTGTGCTGATGGATAAAAAGCACAGTTCCCAGAAACAAGCCCTCACTGAAAAGCTGTTGGTGTGGCTTTGTTTTCACACTGGCAGGAGCTCTGGCTGCCCAGGTACTCATTAGGCAGCTGCCAGTTGGGTCTTGCTTTCCCCCAAATACAGTTATCTGAATAGACTGCAGAAGCAGTGAAGCTTTGGACACAAGTTCCCTGTCTCTGAACCTTGGGGAGGAAGAGCAACCTGTTGCTCAGCTTATCTGAGTCCCCAGGTCTAGTGCTAATCACTTCATAGCTTAAAGGATTTTCCCTGTAGGTGCTGGGGGCTTACAATTCACTTCTTCAGGGCTGTAGTTTAACATAAGGCTGAGACATACAGAGGTGCCTATGCAAACATTTGCAAGCACAAATCACTTCTTACTTTCAGTGCTGGTGCATGCAAGGAAATAACAAAATCCTGTGTACATTTCCCTGCCTCCATTCCCTAGCAGCTAGCGTAGGACCTCGGGCTTCTTTGGAATCCTCTTCAAGTCACAGCCTTCCTTCTGCAACACAGAAGCTGTCACCTTTGTGTATCTGCACCCCTTCTCCCTCAGCTAGTGTCCCTCTGAATTAGAGAATGGTCTGGGTTGGAAGAGGCCTCCAGAGGTCATCTAGTCAAACCTCCCCTGCAGTCAGCAGGGACATCCTCCACTAGATCAGCTTGCTCACAACCTTGTTGAGCCTGACCTTGAATATCTTGAGGGAAGGGGCCTCAAACACCTCCCTGGGCAACCTGTGCCAGTGTTCCATCACCCTCATGGTGCAGAACTTGTTCCTAACATCCAATCTAAATCTCCTCTAATTTCAAACCTTTGCCCCTTGTCCTATCACTTCAGGGCTTGGTAAACAGTCCCTCTGCAGCCTTCCTGTAGCCCCCTCCAGGTACTGGAAGGTTGTTATTACCTCTCCCTGGAGCCTTCTCTTCTCCAGGCTAAACAATCCCAGCTCCTTCAGTCTGTTCTCACAGCAGAGGTGCTTCAGCCCCCTGATCATTTTTGTGGCCCTCCTCCAAACCCACTCCACCAGGTCCATGTCCTCCCTGTGCTGAGGGTTCCAGAGCAGGATGGAGTACCCCAAGTAAGGTCTCACCAGAACAAAGTGGCAGAATCACCTCTCTCGATCTGCTGCAGGGTGCATACTGCCTTCCTCTTTCCTGTCCAAACTTCATGTACCTGGAATTCTTCTCCATGTTGTCCAGCTCTTCAGCTCTCTGTGTTTCAAGTCTTCTTAGTGACACACAGCCTTTTTGAATCACCTGTTTGGGACTTTTCTACTCTTTGAACACCACACTTTGTGGCCAGGCTACACTGGAATACATTCCACAGGAACCCAAATCATTTGTAGCTTTCAGAGCATCAGCCAGACCACATCCTCAGCTTGCAGACATACTCCCCCCTAAATTGCTGTGAATAAAATATCTCAGGTCTGCTTTCTAGGCTTGTGGCTTGGCACATCAGTGCTTTTGAAACACTTCCTGAATTCCTTATAGGCAGCACCACTCTTAAATCTCATTCTCTGGAAATGGAACAAGTTCACTGAGGCTCTTCAGTTTATCATATCAGGATCATAGGTCATAGCTTTATCTTATTGCAAATAGAGTGACAATAACCTCTTCTAAGAGGTGCACTGTGACCTTACATTCAGGCAGGCATACAGAGCCTAGCATTTGGGTTAGTGTTTGTTGTGTTATTACAAAAGCATGGGTTTGCCCATTTCAAAGCAAAAAATAGTCAGGGCTCTTCACCATGAGGCCGATTTAGTGCTGAGTCAAGCACTGCAGCAGAAATACTGACCAATAAGTGCATATGCAAGGGACTTCAGGCAGTCAGCTTCTCAGCCCACTCTTAAGCTGATCTTTGGGGCTGACAGGAGAATCAGCTCGCTGCTGAAGGGAGGTGAACCCACTGTGGTTAGGGGTTAGTATTCCTCATCAATTACAGAGAATCATTCACTTCAGAGAATCACAGAACTGCCTTGGATGAAAGAGACCCCCAAGCTCATCCAGTCCAACTGTCAGCACAACATCACCACAGCCATTAAACCCTATCCCAGAGTGCCATGTCCACATGTTTCCTGAACACCTCCGGGGATGGGGACTCCACCACCTCCCTGGGCAGCCTCTGCCAATGCCTGACCACTCCTGCAGGAAAGAATTTTTCCCTAATATCCTAATACTTCCTCAAAACTCAGTAACTGCCCAAGAGTGGATGGCTGCAAGGTCTTCTTCAGCTGTTGGGGGTTGGAGGCAGGTAGTGTCAGGAATTCCTGGGGAGATTTGGGGGGGGGGTTGCCTTTCTGTGTGACAAATCTGTCAAATATCCATCTGCCTCTGCTCCTGACTTTTCAGGTTGGGTAAAAAGGACAGTCATGCTCAGCTGCAGATGACTTACTTTCACAGCTGAAAAATGTGAGGCTGCTGCAGGCACATTTGGAACATCTTTGTGGTACTGAGTAGCGACTGCAGTGCCTAACTTGAAATGGGAAACTGTTGGCTGAAGGCCTAATTTCTGTACGTGATGAACAAATGTCTTCCCCATTAGCCTCAGTGAGAATGCTGCTCAGCATCTGTGAGGTGGTACTCTGTGCTCCCAGATGTTGCTTATGTCAGCTTCAGATGTGCTGCCAACCACAGGAGGCTTTGGTGGGTTTTGTTTGCTGGGTCTGGGGGTTTGTTGTTGTTTTTTGGGGGGGCTGGGGGGGGGGGTTGGTTGGTTTTTTGCATTAAAAATCAATCAACCAAAGAATGACCTCACAGTAAATACAGAATTGTATTTCATTGTAAATCCAGGAGAAAGAAAAAGCCCACACCAAAGTTCTGTGTATTGCAGAGTGCAATGGAAAATGCCCTCAGGAGTCTCCCTCATGTGCCTGCCAGCTTCACTGAAGCAGCTGGTGTCAGATGAAATCCAGTGTGGCTAACAGGTCGAAGAAAGCAGAGGTCTGTTTCACCAGTTCTGCTGGTATGAAATCCCAGCATCCTCAGTTGGTACTGTTCAACAGGTGCTTTGGGATGTGGGAAGGAGGAGCCAGGCCAGCAAGGACACAGAGCTCCAAGAAGCTCAGTAACCTTCTTCCCTGAAGCGCTGGTGGGGATGAGGGCTGAAGGAGGACCATAAGAGATGAACAAAGCACCCTACACTCATGCCTAGAGGATGAATCCTGTCTGCTTGGCAAGGTGTTTGTGTTTTACTTCTGTCTGCTGGGATATTTAACACAATGAAATTCATTGCCTGTGCACCACAGCTTGCTGAAATTTGAGAGGGACTGAGATGCATCTCCCACCACTGTTCTTAGCCTGAAGCAGCTTCTTGTTAGTATCTTGAAGGTTCTGGCTTACGAAAGACCCTGCAATTGTTCATGGAGATATGCAGACACATTTGTAATTGCTTCTGGTTTTTGAAGTAGACACTGACACTCTGCATCCTTCATCTACAGCAACTCACAGGAATTCAGAGATGCCTTCTGGTCCTTTGTTTCTACAGCAAACAAACTCATAGAATCATAGAATGGGTTGGGTTGGAAGGGACCTCCAGGGACATCTTCAAACGGATCAAGTTGCTCACAGCCTTGTCCAGCCTGACCACCCTCATGGTGCAGAACTTGTTCCTAACATCCAGTCTAAATCTCCTCTTCTCTAATTTCAAACCACTGCCCTTCATCCTACCACTGTAGGCCTTCAGAAAGAGTCCCTCTGCAGCCTTCTTGTAGCCCCCTTCAGGTACTGGAAGGTCATTATTAGGTCTTCCCAGAGCCTTCTCTTCTCCAGGCTGAACAACCCCAGCTCCCTCAGCCTGTCCTCAGAGCAGAGGTGCTCCAATCCCCTGATCATTTTTGTGGCCCTCCTCCAGATCCACTCCACCAGGTCCACGTCCTCCCTGTGTTGAGGGCTCCAGAGCTGACTGCAGTACTCCAAGTGAGGTCTTACCAGAGCAAAGTGGCAGAATCACCTCTACTGCTCTGCTGGCCATGCTTCACAAATGCCAGATTTCCACATCCTTCAAGTAACAGAGAAACCCCAAAATCAAAATGGAGAAAGCCAAATGAAGGACAGGCTCTGTCCAAGAGACTTCTGTAGCTCTTAGTGGTTAAAGAGGTTATTTTACAAAGGCTGCATCACCAGGCAAGTATTCTGTCTGGAATGTCCCTTTTGGTCATCTTTCTACTCCATCTGGAGCTCTAATACTAACAAGCATAAACAAGCTAGGGTAAACCTTGACTTTACTGTTATTAATAGGTTCTAATCTGCTGCAATATCATCCCATGTCTCTCTAGGCAATTAAAGTTGTTTCTTGCTTTTAAAGAAGCTTTAATGGGTGCAGCCAATGGACCATCTATTATCATGAATGAACTCAATTACTATCTCAGTCACAATCAATATTTGCTTACACCAAGTTAGGAAAAATACTGAAAGCTTATAGAGTGGTTCAGTGGCTGCTAATGCTAAGGCAGCAGGAAAGGCTGAGAGCAGTGAGAAATGTGCCCTGAAATAAGTGCAGTTTGTCTTGATATTTCTGAAGTCATCCAGGAAATAAGTGCTGATGATCATCTTTTCTGACACTGGTACTGCAGATTTGCATCAAGGAGATAAAGACTTACTAAATCTCTCAGTGGGGGAAGGTGAAAAATTAACTCCCTGTTTCCCCAGCTTGATAATGGATGGGATTTAAGAATCAAATCCAGTACCAAATGCTCCAGAGATAAGCCAAGCAGATGTACACTCATGTTCACACATGACTGGCATGGGTGGAACAAACATTGCCAGCTAATATCTCTGGGCTATTGCCAACCAGCTCTGCAAGAACTCAGCTCTGCCCTGTGTCCCAACAGGGTGACTTTGTTTCCCTTGCAAAGGCACCACACTAAGGCAAAAAGATTGTGTAAGTCTCATAAGGGGCTAAAGAGCAAGCTTCATCACAACCACAGCAACAGCAGCCCCACAAAGTTGTCTGCATCATCCCCATATGATGACTTCATCATCCCAGAGAGGGGCTGTTTGGTGATTTGAATGTTGGAAGGAGAGGCCAGAGTTCCTGAACTCTGTGTTACAGCTCATGGAACCACAGAATGGGGAGGGTTGTAAGGGACCTGTGGAGACCATCGAGTCCAACCCCCTGCCAAAGCAGGAGCACCAAGATCAGGTTGCACAGGAACACATCTAGATGGATTTAGATCTCTCCAGAGAAGGAGACTCCACAAACTCTCTGGGCAGCCTGCTCCAGGGCTTTGTACCCTCAGAGTGAAAAAGTTTCTGCCTAAGTTCAAGTGAAACCTGTGTTCTAGTTTGTGCCCATTTCCATCTTGTCCTATCATTGGATGCCACTGAAAAGAGCCCAGCCCCGACATCATGACCTCCACCCTCTAGATGCTGATCAGCACTGAGAAGATCTCCTCTCAGTTTTCTCTTTTCCAGGATAAACAGCCCAGGTCTCTCAGCCTCAGAGATGGCCTAGTCCCCTAACTCTCCTCATGGACCTCAACTTCCTCTGAGGCACTTACAGCATCTGCTTCAGTTTCCCCTTTGAAAAGCTGGCTTCATACTCTTGGAATTGGAAGGCAGCTGGGAAGAGATAGATTGAAAGAGAAGGAGAGGCTAAAAAGAGAGATCCCAGACTTGAGGATAGTTGGTTTCCTTCTTTAGCTGTCTTCTTTTTTTGTTTGGTTGGTTTTTAGCTGAGGCTATCTCTAGGGCAGTCAGGATGTTCTTTTGCCTTGGAAGATCCTCAATGGGAGAGCCTGAAAGCCTGCACCTTTTCCAGGTTTTACTGTTTCTCCTAGATGACTGAGGACACAACCATGAAAGCCTGACCTATATTTTAATAGGCTAAGAGACAATTAATGTCTTTGGGCCCTTCTTGGACAACATCCCAGAGCATCCATAGAGGCTGCCAAGCAAGCCATCAGCAAAGGATTACAGATTTCTGAGGTCTGTGATGGTCTGTTCCCTACACTGTGACAGAAACACTCTGACCAGGTGAAAGGAAGACAGGAGCTTCCAATGAATCCTTTGCACTTCACAAATGGATTGCTAAGCTACCAGGGGTCAGTCAGTTAATCTTACTGAATCTTAATTCTCTGTCTTGGAAATTACCTGAGATCACTGTCATATGCAAGGTAAGAGTTGAGAGACTGTTGCAAGTACTGCTTGTAATCATACTTGGCAAAGACATGAGAGGTCATGCAAGACTAACACTGGGAGTGGCTCTCCATTTCACTGACTCCACCAAGACAGCATGAAAAGGCATTGGCAAGGATGGAGCTTTGGGCTTTCCTCCACAGGTAACACTTTGTCCACATTGCTTTCTGTAGGCCAAAAGGCTTAACTGGATTCAAAGGGTGGTGAAACAAATTAATGTCACAACAATGCATGAAGGTCTGCAAGAAGGATGGAGAGAGAGTTTACAAAGGCCTGTGGTGATAGGATGAGGGACAATGGCTTCAATTAGAGAAGAGGAAATTTACATTCTATGTTGGGAACAAGTTCTGCACCAGGAGGGTGGTGGAACACTGGCACAGGTTGCCCAGGGAGGTAGTTGGTCTTGGCTCAGATACTGCAAGTCCTGTCACCTCTGCTCTCAAAAGAGAAACTGAAATGAAGAGGGGTGCAGAGAAGGGTTTCTAAGATGTGTTCAGGAACAGAAGATCTGTCTTACAAAATGAGCTAAAAAGAGTTTGGCTTGTTTGGTCTAGTGAAATGAGACTAGAGACAGGAGATAATGACTCCTTATAGATACATTAAGGAGTAAATATCAGGCAGGGAGAAGAACTCTTTAACCTAAAGGATAATGCTGAACAAGATCAAATGGGTATAAATTGGTCATGAATAAATTTAGACTGGCAATTGGGGGAAGGTTTCCAGCCATGGAAAGAATGACATTCTGGAATAGCCTTTCAAATAGACTAGTGCTGGGCAAAGAACTTCAATTTCAACTTGTGATGTAAGTCCTTGAATAACCAAGTGGGTTTGGCAAAAAAACCACCAAAGACTTCAACAATTTGTTGAAGGTGTTGCTTACACCACACATGTCACAGAGTTACAGAATCACATCATGTTAGGGGATGGAAGGGACCTTGGAAGCTCATCCAGTCCAACCCCTCCTCAGGACCACCTAGAGCAGGTCACACAGGAACACATCCAGGCAGGTTTGGAATATCTTCAGAGAGGGAGGCTCCACAACCCCCCTGGGCAGCCTGCTCCAGGGCTTTGTCACCCTCACAGGGAAAAAATGTTTCCTCGTGTTTCCATGGAACTTCCTATGCTTCAACTTCCACCCATTGCCCTTGTGCCCTTGTGCATCACCCAGCAGAGCCTGGCTCCATCCTCTGGGCATCCAGCCTTTACATCTCTATAAGCATGAGTGAGGTAGCCCATGAAGCTGATGTTAGCATTTACAATTAGGAACTCTCAAAATAAGTTCTTTTCTCTTTCCTTTATGTATCCCAGAAGGAACTCCACCAGGTCTGCAGATCCGTTCAGTCCTGAAGGTTTTGCTCGCACCAGCAGCCCGTTGTCTGTAGTACAGACACACAGCACGGTAAGGAAAGGCTAAAGCAATTCTGCCTCTCCTGCAAGCTTCATCTCTCAGCTGCTTTGCAGAAACCAGGAGTGCAGTTCCAGAGATAAATATGAGCAGGAAGACCAAAGTAAAGTGGAAGAGAAAGAATTTTCAGCTGAGATTTCAAATGAGATGGAAAGCCAATGAAGCAGAGAAATGCAGACAAGTCTGTTCCAGATGGCAAAAGGCACAGAGGAGGAGTTTCTCATCTCACTTCTGGCCAGACCGCACAGAGGGACAGAGAACAAGTGAAACTTGATTAAATTAAAGGGCATTACATGTAGAGAAAAACCAAATACAAATAAATGCTCCTCTGCACAGGATGCAGTCAACCTCTAGAATGCACTGCAGAGAAAGTCACCGAGTTAGAGACTAAGGCTGGAGTTCTAGAAGAGTTTGATTAGTGTGTGGTCACTAATAAGCATGCAGAGCAGTGCCAGGTAACTTAAAGGTTAAGTACATTTCCAAGCTTCCTGGGATAAGCCATCCCCTCCCAGGGTCAGCAAGGCATACTAACCTTGGGATATAACTGCTCAAAGTCCCACCACTAACTGGGAACATTACAGGGCTGTGCTGCCATCTGCAAGAACCAAATACTGGTCCCTTCTGGAGAGCACTCACCACTGCTTGCACTGGTTTGGGGTGACCTTGGTGCTGTTTGTGCTCGTCAGTTACGCTGCTCCTGTCCATCTGGGTATTCAAATCTGAGTATTTCTTCCTTTGCTTAGTCAGGGAAGAAGTGATGTGCAGCCCTAGCCACTCTCCTGGAGGATTACTGAAGGTCAAAGCTAGGATAAGAAGCATTTACTTCATGTAGGGTTGCTGTTATCTGAGCAGTTCAATTAAGATGAGGCTGAAAGGAAAGCGGCTGGGGCTTTAAAAGCTCTCCTCTCTCAACAAGCCCATCTTTGTGCCCCAAACATTTTACCTGCCTGCCTCCTGTTTTCAGAGAGCCCCAGGATTCCCCCAGATGTATTCAACATACTGGGACCTTCAGTTACTGCTGCCCACCTCCCTGCCTTTCCTCACAGGGCTCTCTGGGCTGCTTGAAGAGTTGAGCAGGTTGGGAAGGGCAGGAGCAATAAGAATGACATCAGTTTCATTTGGAAGACAAAAGTCTAATTCTAAAGACAGGCAAATTCTTTCTGTCTCTTTTAAACCTGCTATATTCATTAGTTACAGGAACATTCTCTGCTCCCATCAACCTTTGCATCTGCTTTTGACTGATGCAAGGCCATCCTTCCTCATTTCTGCCCTGGCTGAACAGGACACGCACAGCCGGCGCTGGGCTCAGCATGAGCTGTAGCACAACAGCTACATGCCAGCTGGTGAGGGCCACTACAGCATGGGTGACCAGCCCTGAATAACAGCACAGCAGCTAAAGCATTTATTCAGACAGTGAGGGATAAGGATTCATTAGGAACATGCCTAGAAATAAACTTGCCATAGGGGAGTAGGTATGGATGAAGTGCTGCTGTCTCTGCTGAAGCCATCTCCTGTGCAACAAAAAATGCTAAATTCACAGGATCTTGCAGTCACAGAATGCTAGGGGCTGGAAGGGACCTCTGCAGATAGTCAGGTCCAACCCCCCTGCCAGAGCAGGGTCACCCAGAGCAGATCACATAGGAACACATCCAGGTGGGGCTGGAAAGACTCCAGAGAAGGAGACTCCACAACCTCTCTGGGCAGCCTCCTCCAGGGCTCCATGACCCTTACAGTAAAGAAGTTCTTCCTCATGCTAAGGTGGAACCTCCTGTGCTGGAGTTTCCATCCATTGCCCCTTGTCCTGTCCCAGGGTGCAGCTGAGCAGAGCCTGTGCCCTCCCTCCTGACCCCCAGCCCTCAGCTATTGATAGACATTGATCAGATTCCCTCTCAGTCTTCTCCTCTGCAGACTGCACAGCCCCAGGGCTCTCAGCCTCTCCTCACAGGGCAGTGCTGCAGTCCCTTCAGCATCCTTGCAACCCTCTGTTGGACTCTCTCAAGTATATCCCTGTCCCTCTTGAACTGAGGAACCCAGGACTGGATGCACTATTCCAGATGAGGTCTCACTAGGGCAGAGTAGAGCATATGATATGAGGAATTACACAGTCTGGATCGTATGCTCTACCATGGTCTTCCCATTTGGCTTGGAAGCCATGTAACAATAGAGACTGAAGGGCTTGGAGGAGAGAGAGGAGGTTTTGTCTTTGCCACTCTAGTTAGGTTTCCTAATTGGGTTTCCTTGCCTGGAAACAGAACCAAAAGCCACCCATAGGAGAAAACTCCTCAATGCAAACTAACAAAACAGCCATGTTTTATGACATGCTCCATTGGTATCCCAGCATTCTGCCTATGTGGGCATATTTTCTAACACATTATGCAAAAACAAGTCAGGGAAGATGCTGAGGATTGTCATTTTCTAATTTAATTCTGCCATTTCCAGTAATGGAAAGCCATCCTCTGGCTATTCATCTTCATAAGTGACAGATGCATTTCATTAAAACTTCCTTAAATAATTTCTCATGGCACTTGAGGGAGGCAAAAAAAAGGAGTGAGAAGGATCTCTGTTTGGTAAGCACACACACATCGATGTTTGGAGAGCTGGGAACCACCCAAATGATCTCTGCCACTGCCTTAAAGAGGTCAAGGGAAAAGACATCTGTCTGGTGCTTGCTGCCTGTTGAATGCATCCTGAAATGAATACCTGACACTGACTGCTGCTGGATGAAAAGACATTAATAGCATCACCTCACAGTGCTAGAATGGCTGCCACTTGGGAGGATCCCAAAGCCTGCTGTAATGATGTGACAGGATACTGCTGACATGCTGCCATGGAGGAGCAGGAGGATGCAGCAGCTGTAGAGCAAGTGACTCTGCAGAATAATTTGGCCAGGAAGGCAAGAACTCTCTGTTCACTTGAAACTGCAGTTAAATATGCAGGATGAAAGAGGTGATTCTCCCCCTCTGCTCTGCTCTCCTGAGACCCTACCTGGAGTACTGTGTCCAGTTCTGGTGCCAGGACATCAAACTGCTGGAGTGGGTCCAAAGGAGGCCATGAGGATGACCAGAGGGCCGGAGAACCTCCACTATGGGGAAAAGCTCTGAGTGTTGGGGATGTTCAGCCTGGAGAAAAGAAGACTCCAGGGAAACCTTACCACAGCCTTCCAGAACCTGAAGAGGACCTACAAGAAAGCTGGGGATGGACTTTTTGTAAGGGATTCTAGTGACAGGATGAGAGGGAATGGATTGCAGCTTGAAGAGGGCAGATTGAGACTGGAGATGAGGAAGAAATTCTTTCCAGTGAAGGTGGTGAGACACTAGCACAGGCTGCCCAGGGAGGCTGTGGATGCTCCCTCCCTGGAGGTGTTCCAGGACAGGCTGAATGAGGCCTTCAGCAACCTGCTCTAATGGAAGGTGTCCCTGTCAGTGCTAGGGGGCTTGGATCTAGATGATCTTCAAGGTCCTTTCCAACCCAAGCCATTCTGTGAATCTATGAATAAGCAGTGTTTCAAGGCAGGCAAATATTCACCTGGTTTTGTGCCAGACAACAGACAGTGGAGCAAGGAATTCTCTTTTGAAGAAATCCACATCCTGTGCTGATGGACTTGAGAAGGGTGAGCATTCTGTGTAAAGCACTTGTCCAGGTCTTGGAGTTGCAAGGAAGCAATGAGAGCACTGGAGAATCGTAGAAGCAACAAGGTTGGAAGAGACCTCAAAGATCATCAAGTCCAACCTGTCATCCCAAGACCTCATGACTATAAGGGAGACCTTCAGGGAAGGTGATGTACCATTTTCCTGTTGTCCTTGTAGTACACACAGCTTAAGGAATCTTGAAGGCTTGCATCAGCTCCTAGAGGTTCATCAGGTCATGGAAACTGCCAATGCATCTAAATCATTTTCCTCACCCATTCAGTAAACTCATACAGAAGAAGGTTTTGAAGTAGCACTGTCACTTGGTGCTCCTGAGTTCCCACTTTTTAACTGAGGGGATTGGCAAAAGGGGGCAGAGTGACAAAGAGAGCCTTACTGCAAGGCCTCTTTTTTAAGGCCCCAGAGCTGTCAAGTGAGCTGGAAGAGTGCCTGCAGTCCCTGTCGCAACCCCCCTGCCGGCACTCTGTCTCTCTGGCCTCAGCACCTTTCACTACTCTACAGTTGCTCTCAGCACAGGGAGCAAATAAACCCAAGTGAGTAAGCTGTTCAAGGAGTGCTGCCCTGTGCTCTTTGTGGTCTGTGAATCATGCAAGCTCTTCTCACTGTTGCTCCCAACTGCTCACGGAACCTGCTCCATTTGTTATTCTTCCCCAGTGGGGTTTGTTGACAAGGAAGTCATGGTGAGCACACAGGAGCAGTGTACAACAGCACAGGCTAGACAGGTGGTGGTCTTCTTCCTACACTGACTGAGGAAAGGCAAATTCTCTCACTCAGAAAAGTCATTTTCTTAATGAAGACACCAGCAAATGAGACAAAGCTTGCTCCCTGTACTGTGTTTAGAAGATGTGTTTTCCATGGGGAGAATGCTCTTACTGCTTCCTGGAAGAGCAGCTCCACTGGGTTCAGAGCAGCATCACCATGGACTTGGTACAAAAGACCACACTTGGAGACCTCCTCTCTCCAGCTGGCCTGGAACCTTCTCTGAATGTCAGGGTGCTCACTGTGCACTACCCTTTGCCTCTCATCAGGCACCTGCCTCCTTTGAAAGCTCCAGCTCTAAAGGTAACATACATCACTTGGCAAATACCAAGTTGTCTCAACCTGTTTCTGAGCTCTGGGCCTCTCAAACCCAGGACCTCGACCAGAAGTGGGAGTTCAGCACACAAACTGGGGCCAGCACATTTAAGACTTACCCCATCCTCCTCCCTCACTGCTCATGAAGTCAGATCTGCTCACGTATTGTAGCAGTGAATAATGAGAAGATGAGGCAGAACTCCTGCAAGGCCTCTTCCCTTGCTCTCTTTCCTGGTGTTATTACCAACACAGCTTAGTCATGCCAAATTCATGACACTTGCCATTGAGTCATGGTGGCAGGTGGCTCTGGTTGGCCCTGGCTGCAAGCAGATGAGACTACCTACTTGGGCAGGGAGGACTAACGCAGAGGAAGCCAGACAAAGAGTAACCCAGGGGAGCTAGGCTGGTACAGGAGCTGATGTTGTCAGCTCATCAATAAAGCTGAGCTTCAGAGGAGGCTGAGCTTTCTTACTCATGCTCTGCTGCTCTGAGCATGACTCAACTCAAGCACTCCACACAGGGCTGGAGGCCAGCAACACGGAAAGCCTTCCACCTGCAGCATTTCAGCTGGGCTGCTCCTGCCAGCGCCTCTTCATTGCTGTGCAGGTCGTCGGTGAGGAGGTTCAGCACTCCTCTGGAATGGCTGAAGGGCTACCAAAAAGAAGTCAAGGGGGGAAGTAAGATTTTCCCTTGCAGTTAATTGCTGCCCATGCTGTGGAACTCATCAAACTTCTAGGCAGCAAGTGAAGCCTTTTGCAGTTGTGGCAAATGGGAAAGACAAAAGTACAGGAAATTGCTTGCTGTTCTGTTCTCAGTGCAACAGTAATGATTGCTCTCTTCTTGGATGAGATGCCTTTAGAAGGGATGGCTTCCAGCTAAAAGATTAAGAGATCAGCTGGGTTTTGTTTAATTTGTTTGTTTGGAAAAATCCTTTTCATGCTTCCTCTGATCCATGAAAACAATCTCAGGCATGCAAAAAACTAGCCCCTGGAAAATGAGGAGCTGTAAGGGCCAGCTGAACAAGACTGCAGGGCAGCATCATGTCAGAAATGTAAAAGTGAGGACTCTTAGTGGATGTGAGACACACTAGAGGAAGTGCCACCTCAACAGGAGAAAACCTTTCTTCTGAGGGTGCTGGAGCCCTGGAGCAGGCTGCCCAGACAGCTTGTGAAGTCTCCTTCTCTGAAGACTTTCAAAATCCATCTGGATATGTTCTGGTGTGACCTCCCCTAGGTGATCCCTGCTTTGTCAAGGGGGTTGGACTCAATGATCTCCAGAGGTCTCTTCCAACCCCCAGCATTCTGTGACTCTATGAGTCTGTGGTGGAAGATGTGACACAAAGGTAGGAGTTAAATTCTGCTTTTGTTTGTGCCATGCAGAGTAGAGTATGTGAGGTCAGCATTCTGCAGTGGGACTTGCTTTTATGGCATGCTGCTGTCTCTGATGTCTTAAGGGCATCCATGTGGACATCCACAGAAACTCTCTGTGGCAACACAGGTGGAAACAGCTCCTCTCAAATCTGCAGCCCCTTACAGCAGTGAATGTTTTGCTCTGATTCTGGCTCTTGTTTCCTTCTTCCATTACCACCTTCTCTTTTTAAGGCAGTCACTGCATATAATTGATGGCATTATGGTTTTTGTTTTCACCACTGCAGGGCCCATTTTTAAAAGTCATTTTGTGGCTCTCTCATTGCCTGCCCTTGCCCTCCCTCTTCTTTCTTACTCTGTTAAATCAGACTCAGTTTTCCCTCCACCTGCTCTGCACAGCCTCGCATTCTGCATATTGACCTTTCCTATGCTGCCATTTGGATCACCAGCTCTAGCCATTACATTAGCAACACACAATTACACCCTCAAGGTAGACTCAAGTGCAGATCCTACCTCTACATAAAAGCCTTAATGAAAGGAGAGATGCTGATGTGTGTTTGAAGGATGTTTTCAGCTCACGTACTAGAGAAGGATTCTGCAGAGACTTGAGGCCATGGGAAGTGGTGAGAGCATCTTCCAAACCCCCCAGCTCCAGCACAGTGCCCACTGGGTGGTGCTGTTCTCTGAGATCCCTAGGCACTGTATTTTTTTTTCCTAGGGGTTATTGTCTAATCATAGAATGGCTTAGGTTGGAAAAGACCTCAGAGATCATTTACTCCAACACCCTTGCCATGGGCAGGGACACCTCTCAACTAGACCTGGTTGCCCAATGCCTCACCCAATCTGGCTTTAAACCCCTCCAGCGAGGGGGCAGCCTCCCTGGGCAACCTGTTCCAGAGTCTCACCATCCTCATACTGAAGAACTTCTTCATAAGATCCAGTTTTAAACTACCCTCCCTCAGCTTAAAACCATTTCCCCCTGTCCCGTTGCTGCACACCTTTACAAAAAGTCCCTCTCCAGTTTTCCTGCAGGCTCCTTTCAGGTAGTGGAAGGAAGCTCTAAGGTCCCCCCAGAGTCTTCTCCAGGCTGAACAACCCCATCTGCCCCAGCCTATCCTCAGAGCAGAGGTGCTCCAGCCATTGGATCACCTTTGTGGCCCTCCTCTGGACTTGCTCCAGCAGCTCAGTGTCCTTCTTATGATGGGGACACCAAAACTGAACACAGCCTTTGAGGTGGGGTCTCACAAGAGCAGCGTGCCTGACTCCTCTTGACACAGACAGGATGCAGCTGCCTTGTGGGCTGCATGAGCACACTGCTGGCCTATGGTGAGCTTCTCATCAATCAGGGGATCTTCCAAGGCCTAACTCAGTCACACTTTTCAAAACTGTAAAAAAACATAATAGTATCCTTGCAACACACAACTGAAACTCAAAACTAAAGCCTTTTGGTCCCATTGAGGTGATGGAGATGCCAGAGAGTGTCTGGAGAGAAGCCACCAAGCTGGTGAAAGGCCTTGAACACAAGCCTTATGAGGAACCACTGTGGGAACTGGGGTTGTTTAGTCTTCAGAAGAGGAGGCTGAGGGGAGACCTCATTGCCCTCTACAGCTACCTCAAAGGAGGCTGGAACCAGGTGGAAGCTGGCCTTTTCTCATATTTAACATGTGTCAGGACAAGACCAAACAGCCCCAAGCTGCACTGGAGGAAGTTCAGGTTGATGTTACACAGAAAGGGTTCTCAAGCATTGCAACAGGCTGCCCAGGGAGGTGATGGAGTCATCATCCCTGGAGGTATTTGAAAGATGTGCTGCTGAGGGACTTAGCAGCAGTGGTGGGATCGTGAGCAATAGGTGAGCAGCTGGACTTGAAGAGCTCAAAGGTCTCTTCTCAACAGCTCTATGATTCTATGAGTCTAGATTTTACTCTGGGCCAACTCTGCTGGGAACAAGAATTTCCCTGCTTTACCCACCAGAGAACAAACTGTCTGCACCACTCAACCATTAGAATGTGCCTCCACATTCAGCCTGCTCAAGAAGCAGGTGCTGGTGGAAAGAGCCATGTTGACAAGCAGCACACGTTCCCACACACACACTTTTAATGCAGGGCATAAATATATATGATACAAATATTTATGCAGAGATTGAAGAATGGGCTGCGAGTTCTCAGCACATAATTCTGGTTTCAGTGGGAGAAGTGATTTTTCACAGGCTTTGGCAAATTTTAGCCTAATTAAAAGAACAAGTAGGTAACTACTGAGAGTATATGTGGGTAAATTAAGAGCAATAATCTAGGCATGCATTCCAAACCTATCCAGAAATTTATGAGTCCTTTGATAAGGTGCAGATGGGCCCCTTACAGCAAAGTTCATAAGGAGTTTGGAGGAGTTGGGACTCAAAATTTACACAGCCTATAAAAATCTGCAGCTCAAGGGCAGCTTTGCTCATTTGCAGTAACAGGCAGGCAGAGCCAGCACCACAGGCGGCGTGGCCGCTGCTACGTACTGAAGGACTGGATCTGCTGTAGGACAGGAGAGGCTGGAAGGGACCTCTGGAGATCACCCAGTCCAGCCCCCTGCCCAAGCAGGATCACCTAGGGCAGGTCACCCAGGAACACATCCAAACAGGGTTTGAGTATCTCCAGAGAGAGAGACTCCACAGCCTGTCTGGGCAGCCTCCTCCAGGGCTCCAGTACCTTCACTGAAAGGAAATTTCTCCTCATGTTGAGGTGGAATCTCCTGTGTTTCAGCTTGGAGCCATTGTTCCTTGTCCTATCACTGGGCACCACCAAAAAAGAGATCCTCACCTTCATCCTGACACTCCCCCCCCCCCCAGTATTTACAGACATTGATAAGATCCTCTCTCAGCCTTCTCCATAGTGAAGAGCCCTGCACTCTGCTGTCCCATTGCTCTCTTGCACCTCTTGAACAGAGCCCTCTCGTTGGCTGGCTCCACTCCTCACACTTCATTATGTTCTCCACAAAAGGGTCCAAGAACATCAGCAAAATTATCTTAATGTTAAGGTTCCCCTTAGTATCAGCCAAAGCTGTGAGCAAGGGAATCTGCTGATTAATGGCAGTGGATTTCACAGAGTCTGGTCTGACACCACAAGGCAGCCTTGACTGCCCAGTACTCTGTGTCTGTGGACAATTATGGCTCTCTGAAGGACACCTTTGTTGCTTTGAAGAAAGACCTTTGTTGGGGATTTTGATTGCATTGCTATCCAAATCTATCCAAACAGACACTGATGAACTACCATGCAATCCTGGTACCAACCCAATTCCCTCTTCACCCCAGCCCTCAGCTAAGCACATTGTCTAGTGAGAGCCTGCTCTCTTCACACAGATTCACACAGATTGCACTGGGTTGGAAGGGAAGCTCAAATCTTGTCCAACACCCCTGCAGTCAGCATGGACACCAGGCTGTCCAGGAGACACTTCCATAGGTGTCCACTTTCTGTCATCCTTAGGGCACAAGGTCTGGATGTTTCTCCATGATGATACAAAAGAGGATGCAGGGCAGTCCAGCAAAAGAAAATGAACTGGAAAGTCCATTCTTATCTAACTCAAATTCGCACCTTTCTGACTCCCATTCTGCCTTTCCCCCACTGCCTCCCTTTAAGAACACTTAAACTACTGGAAGAGGAAAAATCCATGCTGGCCCCCAAGACTTGGGCACTGGCTGATCTCTTCACATCAGGAAACTCTGTCAGTGACTGCTCCTGCTACCTGATGTTTGATCCCAGGCCTCCCACGCATGGCAAGATAGAGCAGGCTCAGTACCTTAGAGGCCAGAACAGTAATGCAGATCCCTGATGTGAATGCAGGAGGTGTGAGTCAGACATGAGCAAGATCCAGATTACTGTGAACAACACACCCTCTGAGCAATATCTGCTAGGGATGGCCAGAGAGTCAGAACAGCTCTCATAGCACAACTACCATCTCCCTTTGCCAGCACCCAGTCATTCCATGACATTCAATAATTTGCCCTCTAGCCTGTCAGTATCACCATTTTTTGGGGTGTCTGTAGCCTAAAACATTGCCACACTTCTCAAAAGAAAAGATCAGCTTTTCACTTGCTGAACACATCACTGCTCACTTTGAAATCTCATAGCTAGCAGCAGTGAATAGCCTGTCTCTTTCTGAACATAGGACAACAAGGCTGGTGAGGGGTATGGAGAGCAGGTCTTATGAGGAGAGGCTGAGGGAGCTGGGATTGTGTAGCCTGAAGAAGAGGATGTTGAGAGGAGACCTTACTGCTCTCTGCAGCTACCTGAAAGGAAGCTGGAGTGAGGCTGGCGTCAGCCTCTTCTCCCAAGTAACTAATGACAGGAGGAAATGGCCTCAAGCTGCACCAGTGGAGGACCTTATTCCATTTCAGTATCAGAAGGGAACTGACAGGAAGGCTTGTAGTGATAGGATGAGGGGCAATGATTTGAAATTAGAGCAGGTTGGACATTAGGAGCAAGTTCTTTACAATGGGAATGGTAAAATACTGGAAGAGTTTGTCCACAGATGTGGTGGAGGACTCATCCCTGGAGATGTTCAAGATCAGTCTTGATGTGGCCCTGGGCAGCCTGATCTAGTTGGAGGTGTCCCTACTGACTGCAGGGCTGTTGGGCAAATGACCTTTGAGGGTCCCTTCCAACCCAATGCAATCTGTGAATCTGTGAAATGCTCCCTTAGAGAGCAGCTGCACAAGTGACCTTAATTCTCCCACTTCCTAACCTCACGCTTCCATGCTGTTGCACATCAGCAATATGAGTGACTTCTTGTGAGCAGCACCTTTGTTTATTGCTGCTGAATTCATTTCCCTCTCAGAAATACAGCTCTCTTACTGCTGGTATTATTGCTCTCCTCTCTCTTTTTTTGTTCCTTACAGCTTTGAACTAAACCCAGCCACCACTTCTTTCTCATGAAGTGATATAGCTCACAGGACTGCACAGTGTCACTGGGTCTTTTGTAAGGAAACAAAACAAACACAAAACAAAAGGAGCTGCCTTTGCCACAACTATTGGGCTTTATAGAGCTCTCAGCAGAAGCCATAGCCAAAATCTCTGTGACATGTTTGTGATACCATTTCAAACAGAAGTGTTTGCATTTCTGTAAGCTAACCCCTGCTCCCTCCTCCCACAGCTCCCCATCAGTCCCTGACGCTATCAGTCCCCTCCTGAGGGGCTGTCTGTGAGCTGGCTTTGGCTATTAGACGGGAGTTAATTCCTTTCAAGCTCCCCGTGTGCATGGCTGTGACTGACAGGGACGGGTGCTGTTTGCAAGTGTCAGTGGAGCATGACCTGGAGTTAATACACTGAATGATGAAAGAAAAAGATTCATTCAGCATGTGAACTCTGTGCTGAGATTAGCCAGGAGTAGTCAGCACACACAAACTGCTGTTTTGCCAGCGCAGCGCTTGGCGGAGCCTTTAAATGTTTCAGCTATTCTAAGGCATCAGCCTCAAGGCTGGGGCAGCTGAAACAAGAGGGGAATCAAAATAGCATTTCCAATCCAAACACCATTGCTTTAGAGAAGAGACTGGGACCTGGGTGCTTAGAGCACTGCATGATCTCTTGGCAGCTGCAGCCTCAGCTTGATGCGAAAGGGCTTGCAGGAACATGCACAGAACTGTTTGTAAAGCTCTGGGAAAGGACCACAAGATAAGGAACCTCTGTTTCAGTTGTAGATGGCAGTTTAACTCCAGCCTGGCCAGGAGCAACTGGAAGTTGAAATTATCTCCACCCTCTGTCTGTCTGCTCGCACTAACTGCTCTCATTTCTCTTGCCTGGGGACCTAAGTTGGTCTTCTGGATGCTATCTCCACATCTGGTATTAGCAGAGCGGTCAGAGGCCACAGAGGCCACGGCAGGTGACCTCTTCTCTCATCCAAGCAGCTCTGTCCAGAGCTGAGTCTGTGTCTGCCGCGCGGAGGGGCGCTGCCTGCGTTAGCATTCCGGGCACGGACCCTCCCCGCAGGTGGCTAGAACAAGAGAAGGTTGGGGGAAGCCCTAGCAGAGTATCAGTGATATTCCTTTGCCATTTCTCCCAGCTCTATAGTTGGTCCTTTCTCACAATGTAACAAACAACAGAACTCTTAGCAGAGCTGTTGGAAGAAATACAATTTCCTTCCCTCCTCTGACTAGTTCCAGCAGTAACCATCACCAGAGGCAGGATTGCAGAGAAGATATCAAATCTCTTTCTATCTCTGCTTCCCATTGTTGACTTTGACAACTACATCAATTTAGGGTCAGATTCTATCATCCATTGCTGCTTTGAAACCAGCAGGCATTTGGGACAGACAATAAATGCAGAGTTTAGGGGATAATAACTTCAGTACTTTTAGTGCAAAGAGTTCTCTGTTCACTGCTCCTCACTGCCTGCCACTCTCTTGCTTTGTATCCGGACCCTCTGCATCATCTGTTCCTCTTCCAGTCCTAACTGAGTGAGGTTCTTCTCTCTATTTCCATTGCCAGCTATCAGGCTTTCTTGCCCTAAACCAGCAAGACCCAAAGTCTTTCTCTCTTTTCCCAAAGGTGATCAAACCCTAAGACAATGCTTGCTACTTCCTCTTGCTCCTGTTCTACCTCCCCTTTGCCTAGGACCAAAGGATGTCCAAAACTCTGCCTGAGAGGCAGAGGACAGCAAATGTCTTATTTTGTGGAGGCAGCAACATCTATCCTGGGGTGGTTGTAGCCCATTAAACATAACACAGAGAGATCTTGGGGTTCCTTTCTTTCACCTCCCTGGGCAACCTGGTCCAGTGTTCCACCACTCTCATAGTAAAGAACTTGTTTCTAACACCCAATCTAAATCTGCTCTTCTCTAGTTTGAAGCCATTGTCCTTTGTGCTATCACTGCAGGCCTTTGCAAACAGTCTCTCCCCATCATTCTTGTAGGCCCCCTTCAGGTACTAGAAGGCTGCTATTAGGTCTCCCCTGAGCCTCCTCTTCTCCAGGATGAGATCCCTGTCTCTTTTGAGTTAGGGGAGCCCAAAACTGGGTACAGCATCCCAGGTGTGGTATCCTCAGTGCAGAGGAGAGAGTAGAGAATGATATGCTGCCTATTTATGTGCTGCTACTTGTCAAGCAATTGCTCTGATGATGTGCTTTCATTCACTTGCTGCTGTGGGCAGAAGCCAATGTAATTTGTTTGCAAGGACACACGTACACTGCAGACTCCTGCTTGCCTCTGAAAGGATGGGCTGGTCATACTGGCAGTGAGGAGCAGAGCTGAGTCAGCAGTACAAAATTATCATTAAAAAAAACCAAGGAAGAAAGGAAAGCAAAAAGAGCAGGCAGCATTTCCTAGAGAGCTTGCTGGCTTGCCGGGACCTTCTTAATAGCCTTGCAAATGTTACGAGTGGTGTGCAGGCAGCTGCCACTAAATGGTGCACAAGGGAGAACTGCAGCAGCTCACCACCTTCTCACGCCCCCACGACTGGTTAACGGCAAGAGCCTGCCACTCCGACGTGGTAACCCAGGCTTGCTCTGCCACCTCCTGGCCGTACCAGGCAAGGTAAGGGTAACAAAGTTGGTGAGGGGCTTGGAACACAAGCCCTGTGAGGAGAGGCTGAGGGAGCTGGGGTTGCTTAGCCTGGAGAAGAGGAGGCTCAGGGGTGACCTTATTGCTCTCTACAACTACCTGAAGGGGGGTTGTAGACAGGCAGAGGTTGGTCTCTTCTCCCAGGCAGCCAGCAACAGAACAAGAGGACACAGTCTCAGGCTGCAACAGGGGAGGTTCAGGCTGGAGGTCAGGAGGAAGTTTTACACAGAGAGAGTGATTGCCCATTGGAATGTGCTGCCCAGGGAGGTGGTGGAGTCACCATCACTGGAGGTGTTCAGGAGGAGACTTGACAGGGTGCTTGGTTGCATGGGTTAGTTGATTAGGTGGTGTTGGATGATAGGTTGGACACAATGATCTTGAAGGTCTCTTCCAACCTGGTCTACTCTATTCTATTCTATTCCATTCCATTCCATTCCATTCCATTCCATTCCATTCCATTCCATTCCATTCCATTCCATTCCACCACACCCCCAACAGAAATTCACATGCCGAAACAGCTTACTCCGGATTTTACTCCCTTTCAGGTCAAGGGCCTGATCTAAAGCTCACCGAGATGACCAAGCTTCAAGCTAGTCCCAGAAACTAGGTACAGAACGACTGGAGATACAGACAATGCCTTTTGAAGCATGAAGATAAAAGCAAAGCTTTGCCACGACCTTACATTGCACTCTGCATTGTAAAACACAAGGAGAACATCATTGCAATTCTCACTAAGCCTGCTTCCCATCCAAAAGTGCTTGGTTAGAGTGTCTCACCTTAGAGGGGAAGGAGATCACTGCCTCTGGAGGTACGTCCCGAGTTGCAGCTGTCAGACTTTGTCCTCCCAAACCTTCAGGAATCTCTGCTGCTTCTTTGCTTTGTGGAAAGGCAGTTCTGTGAGCATACAAAAAAAAAGGACTATAGAGAGGTTTCTTTTGCAGTATGGGGCTAGAGTGTGGGAAAAAGCCTCTAGTTAATATTCCTCTTCTTTCCTTCCTAGCTTGTAATGCCTAGCAATATTTCCTGCTAATGTTGGTGCAGGATGGAGATGGATATTGACTTTCATCTCGCTACAGAATTCTGGCTTTACTGCTCCACAAACTGCTCCAAGAGAGTAACAATAATATGATGTCATGATTTACAAGCACAATATGGTTTTTAGCATTTTCATACAGTTTCAAATAGTATTTGCTGTCCCACTTCCCTTTTATCTGAACTTCTCCTCAACAGAAAATCACAGAAAGTCTCAGGGAGATTGTAAGCCTAAGCACACAGAACCTTTGGCAACGTGAGTCCACAGGTAGAGAAGGAAAGTGAGTTTCAATCTCTTGTTTCTCCAAGTCTGCCCTTTAATTACCAGTTTGCAGCCCCCCATCCCCCAGTTATTCCACATTCATTAAGGACTATCTGATAGTCCACTGAGTGATATTCCCCTTTAGAAAGAGCTGTCAGAAATTGTAACAGTGACTGCATTTTGAAACCCACATCATCTTTGCTTTGCAGCTGAGCAACACCAAACCCACCTGGCAGGAGCGCTCTCTTCCCTTGGTTTACACGTGTGTGAAGGAGTGATGTATTTTTAATGAGATTTATGTTCATGACAGGAATTGCATTGACAATTTGCATTGAAGATAAGCTAAATGAGCTGTTCAGGAGTAGAATTGGCTTTCTCACATTTGTTTCCTTTAATTAACCCATAGAGTGTGTTCATTTTGAATTTAGCCCTGCCTTATGCTATCTCTGAGATCAAAGTCATCCTTCCATAAAATCTTTGATCACCTCATTTCCTTCATGCCTGTTAACCCTTTGGAGACATAGCTCAGAGATGAAAACCAGAAGGGCATTTAGCTTTAATGTTTTGCCACAAAGATACAGGAGGTTGGGGCTGGGTAGTGTTTTTTTCCCATTCTGTCTCACATGAAATGGCAATGGTTTACATTTTTCAGCTGGGCAGAAATTTGTGCTTCTAGCCAGGTTTACTTTAAGTGCCTTTAGCAATTTATTGGAATGATCAAGTCACTTCTCATGTTAACTGAGAAGAAATTATATTATCTGAAACCCTAGTGACCTCCAAATGGAACTGAAACCTTTTAGGTCCCTAGGACAGATCTCTGCCACACGTGCTGATAAGTAACTGGTAGCAGTAGACATCTGTTATCATCCATAGGGATCAGTTGCCTGAAAGAGAAACTCAATCACCAGACCTGCGGGATGCAGGAAACACACTTCATCAGCAGGTCATACAGGTATTTGCCAACAAAGAAAGAACCATGGACACTCAAGAAAGCCTTTGAGTGCATCAGTGCTGCATGAGGAAGTACCAGCATAGAATCACAGAATTGTTTTGGTTGGAAAAGATCTTTAAAATCACCAAGTGCAACCATTCTCTACTCCTACCAAGGCTAGTGACAAACCATGTTCCTCAGCACCACATCTCTGTGTATTGTACACCTCCATGGGGGTGTAAAAATGCTGGCTCTGCTTTCTCCCTGCTTATTCTCCTTCCTCACAGCTCCCTCTCTGGGGATGTTCAAAACCTGCCTGGGTATCTTCCTGTGTGATCTGCTCTAGGTGATCCTGCTCTGGCAGGGGGGGCTGGACTGGATATTCATTCAAGGTTCCTTCCAACTCCTAACATTCTGTGATTCTTCCTTCCTGTGACATCAAGCCTCATCCAGTTTCCAACTTTTGCCCTTTTTGTCTGCTTCGCTCTCCTCCTGGCCCTGCTCCCCACTCCTCACCCTGCAGTGTTCCACCCTCAGCAGCAGAAGCTGCCAGCTGTGGGTTGAAGCATGGGGCTGCACACAGGCAGATGAGCTGGCCTGGAGAAACTGGAGGGCTGGAGAATGCTCACTGCAGATGTCATCAGCCAGGAACTTAGCTGCCAAATTCTAACAAGCTTCTGTTGAGGGTGTCCAAATTAAAATTAGTCAGAGTTTGTGATTTGGTTGATTCATGTTTTCCTGGAGACAGCAATAAGGGGCTTACTAGATGGGGGGATAAAAAATGCCTTTTTCTATGAAGCCTGGAAGAAGTCAGAGCTCCAAATCAAAGCACTGTAATGTTTGCAACCAGTTCAACATCTCTGCCATGCTCATTTTCATGTGTGCTTGAACCATTTTAGGTAACACTTTCCAAAGTCTGGTTGGCATCAGCTGTGGAGAAAGGGTGCCTAGAAAGACAGTGTTATAAAACATCTCAGCTACCGCTGCAACCTCTGCCTTCTAGCACAGTACCACAGAGCCTAATTACATCTCATTGCAGCAACAGAAATTTTCCACTCATCCTCAGCCCCAAGGCATCAAGCACAGGAGAGACACCTTGAACCTCTTTCTTCACTCCCAACTTTCCACCAGAAAAACAATAAAGGAACAAAACATAACATGCACCCTGCCCAAAGGATGTGAAGTCTAGGCCTGGACACAGACTTGAAACAGGGAGTCTCTGTGCTGTTAAACCTCTCAGCACAGCTGTGGCACAGGTCTGGACTGGGACAGCTAATGCCTGGCCTAGGGTTTGACAAGGGCAGTCTAGGGGAACCCCAGTCTAGAGGTTCCTAACAGGCAGTCTGCATGCATCTAGCTTGGTTTGGAGGCTGCATGAATGCACTGTGCTTTGCCAGGAGCTTACTAGTTTGTTGACTAGCTTGCTTGTTTTCTAGTGGTATATTTATTGCCTTGCCAGTTTGTTTACTAAGAGAAAGAGGTTCAAACAGGTTCACAACTCCAAAAACTTCCTGTGATTGCCCAGGGAGCTGGTGTGACTGCAGCTTACTCCCAGCTTAATTCTCCTTCCACTTCATCATCAAAGCAATAGGCCAGTGCTACTCAGGTTGTTAAACTTGCCAAGGAAGGCAGTTAAACTACCTACTTGGAACAAGAGTTTTTAAAATGACAGCAAAGGAATAAGGAGGAAGGTCATTTCTGTGCCCACAGCAAGAGACCAAAAAGAGAGCATATCAAGCACATTTTGGCAGGAGGGGAAGCCAAGATTCATTACTTGGGAAAGTTCAATAAATGTCATTAGCATCTGTACTTTTTCCCACTTAGTTCTTATTATGACATCTTGGCAAAGTGCTAAGAGCTATTTATAAGGAAAAGGTTATGGATGCTGGCAGATAGGAGCAGATAGGATCACAAGAGCTTGAACTTGAGGAACATTATCTGCCAAATTAAAAAAGGAGCTAGAGCTAGTGAGGAAAGATCCAAAAGAACTAATATGGCAAGGTAACAACTGCAAAGGTAAAAATGACAGAAGGTGTTTTGAAACTGTGTGCAGAGTCCAAACAACATAATGGGAGGAGCAGTTAGGAACAGGAGCATGACCTAAGATGATGTGAAACAAAGGGAAACTGTAGGCAGGACATCAAGGAACCTTTACAAATAGATAGAGAATCATTCATCTGGGGAGAGGAGGGAAGAAAACACTTAGATAAATGCCAGCCAGCCATTAATTAAAATCTGTGAGCTCCAGTCCAAGGGGAAACTTTGAAGCTAGATTTTGGAAAGCAAACATGGTTCAGCCTCTCATCATTTCTCTTTGGCTCCAGTGACGTAGGTGGTGCTGAAGCTGGTGAACCTGTAAGGAGGAAGATAAACAAACCTATCACTCATGATAATTTAAAGCAGATGACTAAGGAGGAAGGAAAAAGAGAACCACCTCTCTGGAACCATCAGTCATGAACCAGCCAGACCTAACTCAAGGCTGCAAAACTTGGGGCAATCAGACAAGCACTTAGAAAAACACCCCAAAACATTCCTTTGACAGATCCTTTGTCCTCTTCAATTAGGAGAGCTTTAAGGCCTCTTGAAGAAGCAACAGAAGTAGTTAAATTAAAAACAAGAGAGAGAGAAATAGATTGCTTAAGAAAAGAAGCAAAGGCCTGCTCCTGTGTTTAGATGATTCAGTTAAGTTAGCTGTGTGGATTAACCTTGCAGGGAGGTGAGACGAGCCTGCAGCCATCTCCAAGAACTAATTCTCTGTTGAAATGCAAATCTTGAGGAGCAATTATATAAAAGCTCTTACTAGGCAAGTTTTGAGGGGAAAACCTTAAAAATAAATTGTAAAGAACAGCCTGGCCAGAAATGAGGCAGCACTGTGTGGAATATCAATTGCTATGCCAGGGGAAAGAAATGAAAGGAATGTGCTAAGAATGCCAACCAGGACCGTGCTGTGAAGCACTGAGGGTCCCCAAAGCATGGAGTGAGAGTGCCTAGCACTGTAAGCCACCAGTGCAGACATCCAGCCCTTCCTGAGGCTAAAGAGAAGAGCTGAGCATTAGAGAGACATGCTCCAGGCTTAGGAGGACACCCTCACCTGCATGAGTGCAGGGTCACTTCCAAAGCACATCTTGGAGGTTCTCTCTCTCACAGCTACACGGCATGCTATCAAAACCAGATGGGGCATGCTGCAGCCTTGATTTTCCTTAGGAATAAAGTTCAGGTCCCCTTTTCAGACCTTTTTAGCAAGTGTGGATTAGGTGAAATAGATTCTCAGATGCAGGCAGAGAGCTTTTGTGGAGTTCACAGAATCACAGAAACATTCGGGTTGGAAGAGACCCTCAGCATCACCAAGTCCAACCCACAACCCTGACCATTCTGGCTGTGAGTAACTTCTTCCTAATGTCCAGTCTAACCCTACCCAGTCCCAGCTTGAGCCATTCCCTCTTGTTCTATCACTACTTACCTGTGAGAAGAGACCAGCACCAGCCACTCCACAAGGTCCTTTCAGGTAGCTGAAGACGGCAACGAGGTGTCCCCTCAGCCTCCTCTTCTCCAAACTCAACAGCCCCAGCTCCCTCAGTCATTCCTCATAGATTTATTCTCCAGGCCCTTCATAGCTTCTTTGCCCTCCTCTGCCCTGGCTCCAGCACAACCAGAAAAACTCTGTGAACCACTCTTGTGACCTGTGAGCAGCCACTGAAAAGCTTTCTGACATTTGTTTGCCTAGGATAAAAGAAGTAAGCAGCCTTCTATGTTAAGGTTAAGTCCTACAGCAGTTGGGCTTCTTGTAATGAGCAAGGAAGCCCAGGTTCTTTTCTGCACCTTGATTCACTCAGGGTAAAAACACACCCTCTACAACTGCATCATTTTTACAATTCACATGGCCTCAGAGTCATTAGTGCACTCTGAATGCTGCTGCTGCTACCTCTGCCATTTGGCCACTGGCCCTGAAATGACAGGAGTCCAGTGAGCCGCTTGGCTCTGCCTGCACTCAACATTCCCTAAGTGCTGCCTCTCCTCAGTTTGAGGAAGGGTGATCTGGTAAGCTCCCAGCACTGCTATGAACAGCAGCACAGATGGCAGGACCAACCCAGCTCTTTCTGGACTGGAATATCACATAATCAAGAGAGACTAACAGCAGCCTTGTCTCTGATCAATTGCTGCTGTGTTTTTGAAGGTGGCTCCTTCAGACAGGGTGCTGGGACAATTCTCTGACAGGCTGCCTGTGATCATAGCCTGGGCTCTCTGTGCATTAGAGCAGCACTGCCCAAACTTGCCTTCAGAGCATCCTGCTCCAGGGCTCTGGCACCCTCACTGTAAAAAAGTTTTTCCTTCTGTTCACATGGAGCCTCCTCTGCTCCAGCTTGCACCCATTGCCCCTTGGTCTGTTGGACATCACTGAGCAGAGCCTGGCTCCATCCTCCTGACACTGCCCTGCACATCTTTATAAACAGGCATGAGGTCACCCCTCAGGTTCCTCTTCTCCAAGCTAAGGAGCCCCAGCTCCCTCAGCCTTTCCTCAGCAAGGAGATGTTCCACTCCCTTCATCACCTTTGTGGCTCTGTGCTGGATTCTTTCAAGCAGTTCCCTGAGGTCCCTCTTGAACGGAGGGGCCCAGAACTGGACACAGTATTCCAGATGTGGCCCTTGTTTCCCCTGAAGAGCATTGACTGGGTAAAGGGTGAAACAACAAGAGATGCTGTTGCTGTAGCTAAATAGATGCCAACCTTCCCAAGTGCTGGATTGATGCAGCATAAAATACACAGCTGTAAGCTCTGTAACCTGATGAACTAACAGATTACAGGCACTACTTTAACCCTGCTCCCTGGCATGTGTGCATCACAACACACATCTCTGATGACATGATTATATATGGCTTCTAAAATAATATGATATTAGGCAGTTTTGTTCTACAGCCTTATTTATTACTTCTGAGTCTGTTGTCTCTATTTAATCTTTTCCTGCCTGGAAGAACATCACTCCATCAGTGAATCAGCATCTCCAGAGAGGAAAGGAAATGGAGATACGTTCATAATATACAGCAAATCGCTGTCTTAACACTCAGTTAATGTTCCACAGTGGATTAAGAATTATTGTCCTAGTATTTCAGCTTAGTCCAAATTTAGTGCCCCAGTGGAAGAATTAAGGAGTAGATGAAACAGCACATGGAAAGCCAGCTTCCAGAGCAATAGAGGAGCATGCTGCTATCACAGCCACTATGGCAGGTATGTAAAAAATTGAGGTGATATTGCAAAGCAGTCCCCAAAAGCTTGAGCAAGGGGAGGAAAATGCATTTGGATACCACAAGGGATTTCATCAGTCAATACTGATGAAGCAAAGAGCAAATGAAGATCAGCTGTTTGCAGAAAATTATTGTGGTGAGAGCAGTTATAGACAGAAAGATGACTAGTGCCTCTGTGGTCCATGTGTTGTTCTGCATCACCCAGTTAGGTACTGCCTGGCTTGGCTGTAAAAGAGACTTTACAGCAGCTGACACATCCTTTACTCACAAAAGATCCCCCAGGGAGATGAGAATCTAAATGTGAGAGGGATTTTCTCTCAACATCCTACCTCTATCCAAGCAATATTCCTGCAGCTCCTTATCTGGCCACTGCTCCCTTTCTCTTCTCTGCCTCTGACGTGCTCTTTCAGGTTTGTGATGACTAAGGGTTGTTGAACTGTGCCTTTTCTAATGGGATCTGAACTATAAAAGCCAGGAAGAAAGGCTCCCTTGGAGCTTCATATGATCCTCACTCTTCCTGCAGCTTCAAATATCAGCTGTGCAGCCGTGAGCTCACACATCTGACTCACCGCTTCTGATCTGTTTCCCTCAGCTCAGCTCTGCTTGGGCAGTATTGCCACCCCCCTGCCTCCTGCTGACTGAACACCCAGCAGATTAACTCCTGATTTGTTTCTTTGACTGTCTCCTCTTACTCCCTTTAGTTTTTCCATAACTAAGATGCTGCCAAGTCTCTTTCCTTTGGGTAAGTAGCCAGATGGCTCTGGTTGCTCCCTGTACTCTTTTGCACATTAGGCCATGCTTAAATCACATCAATGACTCTGATTCTTCTGCAACGTTTCTGAGGCTCAGGACAGCAGATGCCTTTGTCCACTTTTGCCTTGTCTTCTGCCTGACATTAGCTCCCACCTTCCTGGCCTCTCTGACAGAGCAACCACCCCAAAGGACAGCGTTGAGAGCAACCTCATGCCCTGCAGAATTAACACTTCCTTTTCCCTCCTCATCCTTGATTGTCCATCACAGAATTATTTCCTACACATCTCTGCCTTCCAGAGTGCCTTTGTCACCCTGTCAGTTACCTCTGACATTTACTATGCTGCTCTCCCCTCCGTTCTGACAACAGTGCTGACTCTGAGCACCAAATATGACTTGTTTGTCACTCTGTCCTCTTCCTTTCTCTCAGGCTGCCATGACACAAGTGACTTTATTTTTCAGCAGGTCAGTCATGACTCTCCACCTGTCAGTAGAGCTGTCTCTGTCCCAGGAGCCATACACAACGACATGAACTACCCCATCTTCTTTCAAATCCCTCTTCAAAGCCTATTTCCCTTTAGGACAGAGACAGACACCACAAAACCAGAATAACCAAAACACAGAGTGCAGCTGGGCTTGCTGGGGGAACCACAGCCAGGCATTTCTTACCAGTTCTCCTGTCTCTGTGCTTATAACTGTAAACTGATACCAGACACCAGTCAGGACCTGTCTGTTAGGCAGTCTCCTATGAGTGAAGGGAATGAAGTTTACTAGTTACACTGTGGTGCTGCTCAGTAATTTCTCACGGGTCTGACCTTGACCTGAAAGCTGGCTGGTAAGGGCCTTTACAGAAAGTGTCACCTCTTGGCTTTGGGGAAAAGAAAAGCAAGAACAGAGTGCTTATGCTACCAGCTCAAGTCACAGAATCACAGAATTGTTAGGGTTGGAAGGGACCTCAAAGATCATCCAGCTCCAACCCCCCTGTCCTGGGCAGGGACACCTCACACTAGATCAGGTACCCCAGAGCCACATCCAGCCAGGCCTTAAAACCTTCCAGGGATGAGGCTTCCACCACCTCCCTGGGCAACCTGTGCCAGTGCCAATCATGTATCATTTCTGCTCCTCATCTTCCATGCTAGTCCATGCCTCGTGCCAGGAGACTTTGTTGCCCAAGAAAATGGAGGGGCATTCTTCCCTGGTGGGGAGGTCGATAATGCAGCTAGTGTGAAAGAATGAAGTGGACTCTTACGAGCTCTCTGGCCTGTGCTTTCCACTCAGTGTTCTGTCATTCATCTAACTAAGGTACACAGCCTGGAAAACAAGAGGCAATTTGGACCTTCTACTCATTAGCTGGGTATGAATGGAATTTTTTTCCCTTTCCTCTTGACTGTCTTCATTTTATCTGCAGCAGCTCTTCATGACTCAGACTCCAGAAGGGCTCATGCTTGTGTGGGTTGCCTCTGGCAAAGGCAAGTAGCTTGAAAGTCAGTGTCTGTCTGTCTGACTTCTACTGCTCTCTGCAAACAAACACTGAGCACCCTGTGTGGCTGACCCAGCTGCCCTGTCTCACCTGCGTGTTGGGGTACAAGATGAGGAACGTCCTTCTACATAGTTCAGTACTTACACCACATGTGAGGGGGGCACAAGGGCTTTCAGATAAAGCATGGCTAAAAAAAGACTTGGTTTATGCTTAAGGAAGAAATCATTTCCTCAAGAACAAAAAGCTCCTCACAGCCAGTGCTTATAAATTGCTTAATTGGAAATACACATAACAGTCCTGTGAGGATTATCTGAGTGCTTCTGGCTGGAATTAGAGTCAGAAAAGAAAAGTTATTTCAGAGATGCTAATAAAACAAGAGATTGTGAAGACTTCTGGGATATATACAGATGTTTTATTTTAGGCTTTGCATATAAAGCTGGGGGTTTTTTAACTGATTTGTTATTGGTTTGCAGGCTCTGCTGATTAGCCCTGAGGCAGAGAGGACTGAAGATAAAGAGCCAGACCTCCAGATCAGAGGGCAACAGCTCCAGAAAGCGACAGTGGATTTTGTTAGCTGAGACTTTAGCCTATCAGGCCTGCTAGTACAGTCTAGGGAGCAGTTTGAGACTTAATCACCTGCCCAAAACACAGCTAAACACATCTTTGGCAATACCTTTCCTTGCTCCCAGCAGGTATCCACCCCCTCAGCAATGCTTTCCCTTTCTGCAGGAGAGAGGGACATGGTGGCTCTTGCAGCTGGCTGCAGCTGACTCCTCTGTCTTAGTAAGCTTCTTCGTGCAGCAGCAGGGCACCAGGACTGCCTCAGACGCCTGCATTTTAGGGGCTTGGCTAAACACACCCACACAGCCTCCCCGCCACACATCCTCAGCTGCCACAGCTTCTCCTGCCCCTCAGAGACAGCAAAGATGGTGGCTGGCACCCCTTCAGGGCTCAAACCCACCTCTGCCCAGTGACCCCACACAGGAGCCATGCATAAGTGCTCTCCTGCTGATAGCGCTTTGGTGAGAGCTCAGCCTCAGGGCCAACGTTCCAGGGAGCTTGTGTGAGCTGTCCCTGCCCACGGCAGGGGGTTGGAGCTGGATGATCCTTGAGGTCCCTGCTAGCCCTGACAGTTCTGAGTCTGCTGCTGCAGTAAACCCCAACACTTGGGGGGCTGACAGCAAAGGCAGCTGCCCCCCACTTCCCTGAGTGGGGTCGCTTGTGCGGGCTTGGTTTGGACAGGGGCTGTGCCAGCAGCAGCCAGGTGAGGAGATGGAGGTGGTGAGAGCCCCAACAGGGACACGAAGGCGCTGAGGCACCTGGAGCTGTGCAGTCTGGAGAGCAGAGAGGATTTCCACAGTGCTCTCCTAGAGCCAAAGCGTGGGAGGCAGGGGCTCTGAGATCCAATTGTGGCCTTCCCCTGTCTGCAGAAAGCTGGGGAGGGACTTGTGAGGGTGTCAGGGAGGGACAGGACTGGGGGGGATGGAGCACAACTAGAAGTGGGGAGATTGAGATTGGCTGTGAGGAAGAAGTTGTTGCCCATGAGGGTGGTGAGAGCCTGGCACAGGCTGCCCAGGGAGGTGGTGGAAGCCTCCTGCCTGGAGGTGTTTGCAGCCAGGCTGGAGGTGGCTGTGAGCAACCTGCTGCAGTGTGAGGTGTCCCTGCCCGTGGCAGGGGGGTTGGAGCTGGCTGAGCCTTGAGCTCCCTCCCAGCCCTGGCAGCTCTGTGACTCTGTGGTGGGGCTGGGCTGTGCTGAGGCTGTGTCCAGGGACAGGACAAGGGGTGCCGGTTGCAAAGTGGCACACAGGAGGCTCCCCTGGAGTTAAGGGAAAAGTTCTTACCCGTGAGGGGGCCGGAGCCGCGGCGCAGGCTGCGCGGGAAGGCTGCCGAGTCTCCCTCTCCAGCGAGATCCAAACCTGCCCGGGCATCGCCGTCCTGTGCGCCTAGGGGTACCTGCTCTAGCGGGGGGGCTGGACTGGATGAGGCCTGGGTGAGGCCTGGGTGAGGCCTGGGTGAGGCCTGGGTGAGGCCGGGAGGATCCTCCCAGCCCCGGCCGCGCTGGGCGCCTGTGAGGCAGGCAGGCGGTGGCGCAGTTCCCTCAGGAACGCGCGCGGGCCCCCATGGCGCGTGCCGCGCGCGGGCCCCCAAGGCGGGCCCCCAAGGCGGGCCCCGCGTGCCGCCTCCGTCTGGAAGGGCAGCGTCGCCATCTTGCGGCGGCTCTGCGGCCGCGCGGCTGGCAGCTTCCGAGAGGCTCAGCTTTGCTGTGGGAATAGATTGAGCCGTGAAAAACCAAACCAAACCAAACCAAAAGGAAACCAAACCCTGTTGAAGGCAGCTGCGGTGTGTGGAAGGGACTCTCGCTAGCAGGTGCCGCAGCCAGCAAGCCAGGGCAGCGCTTGGGCTTTGATCTCGCCCTGCCCAGATGAGCTTCCCCCGCTTCAACTGGACGCTCTCTATCATCTGTTCTAACAGAAACAGCAGCGTGCCGAGTTGGAAAGCCCCACAGGCGTGCTGGTGAGGAAGGGAAGGTCTGTCAAAGCTGTGGTGATGGGAGCAGGCAGAGGGGAAGGGCCCCGAGCCCGCAGGCGGCCCCCGGGCACAGGCAGCCCCTGCGGCGGCGCTGGGCCAGCCGAGGTCGCCCGGACGCTTACAGCGACTGCGATGGCAAACCTCATCGCCGAGCTTGCATTTAAAACACGCTCTTTCCCTGCGTTTAGCTGGTGAAAGCGTGCTCATTAGCAGCTTTCCCAGGCTCAACAGGCATTTCGGATCTCACTGAGGATGGTAGTGAGGCACACACCGGGGGGAGTGAGCAAGCCGCGCTGCTGCTGCTGCTGCTGCTGCAATGGGAGCTGTGCTTGCCCGTTAAAGTCTGAACTGACCTTCCTGCAGGCAAAGAATTGCCACTGTATGTACGAGGGGACGAGGTGACAGGATAAGGGACAGTGGTTTGAGTACTTAGACTGGACATTAGGAAGAAGCTCTCCACTGTGGGGCTGGTGAGACGCCGTGGCAGGTTGCCCGGAGCGGCTGTGGATGCTCAGCCACCAGAGTGCTGAAGGCCTCTGCCCTGGAGAGGCTGCCTCTGGGACACTGTGGCCACTTCTGGGCCCCTCAGTTCAGGAAAGCCCTCAGGGAACTGCTTGAGAGAGTCCAGCACAGAGCCACAAAGATGATTAAGGGAGAGGAACATCTTCCTCCTGAGGAGAGCCTGAGGGAGCTGAGGCTCTGTAGCTTGAAGGAGACTGAGAGGTGACCTCATTCATGCTTGTAAAGATACAAAGGGTGAGTGCCAAAAGGCTGGAGCCAGGCTCTGCTGGGTGATGCCAAATGACAGCACAAGGGGCAGGGGTGGAAGCTGAGGCATAGAAAGTTCTATGGAAACAGGAGGAAAAAAAATTTCCCTGTGAGGGAGACAGAACCATGCAACAGGCTGCCCAGGGGGGCTGTGGAGTCTCCCTCTCTGCAGATATTCCAAACCTGCCTGGATGTGTTCTGTGTGACCTGCTCTAGGTGACCCTGCTGTGGCAGGGGTTGGAGTGGATGAGCTTTTGAGGTTCCTTCCAGTCCCTAACATAACATGATTCTGTGAATGAGGCTTTGAGCAGCCTGGTCCAGTGGGAGGCACCTCTGCAAGTGGCAGGGCAGTCAGAACTAGATTATCTTTAAGGTCCCTTCCACTTCAAGCCATTATTATTCCTGAATCTTAGAGCAGCTGCACTGCCAGACCCAGCATCAAACAGCAACTGTGCCACAGCCTGGCAGGCTGGCACCAGCACCACACTGGGACACTGTTTTTCCCTAGTAGTACTTATAAAAGTACTGCCTGGCTGAAGCAGACTCTTTACCCAGAGAGCAAAAGAGGGAGTCAGAAAAAGAAGTATGTCTCATGCAGATCCCCCTCTGTGATGCCTGCATGTGAATGCCATATGCTATGTATCATGTGCAGTGACTCTTAGAGCTCTACATTTGGGCATACATCCTCCTCAAGGCACTGCAGACAAAGTCTCAGGCAAGGATGGAAGGGACTCTTAAGATTTAAACATCTGCAGAGAGGGGCTAAGAATGGGCCTAGGTTTGGACTTTGCCAGTTAAGTAATGTTTTATACCTGAAGGGATGATGATGGTCTGGGTTGGGGTAAAACTGAGGCCTTTTGAAACCTGGTTCCTGTTTGCCAGAGAACACAGAGCACAAGGCTGCTTCCAGAGGCTGTTCATTCTGCAAAAGTAGAACTGGGTAACTTTGTAAGAAAGCTGCCCTCCCTGACCACACATCTGGGCCACTCACCATCCTTTACAGCTTCCTGAGGCTCCCCAGATCGAGTGAGGTTGTCTTAGTAAGCATGTGGATTTCTGAGTGCTTAGGGGGAACACCTTAAAGGAGAAACTTAATTTAGGCAGAACTCTTTTGTTGTTGTTGTTGTCACTTCTGCTTTCCTTTCATTAAATCCCAAATGATGCATGGAATGTAATTTCCCCTCTGTCTGTCACCAAGCAGAGCTCTGCTGGCTGGTACAGAAGTAAGCCAAAGCCTGTAGCTATCACTGAAGCTCAGTTCTACCCACAGGAACTCCATTAAAAACCAAACAACAACACCACCACCCCCCCCCAAACACAACCAAAACCCAACCAACCAAAAAAGAACCAAAACAACAACATTTGATCAGGCAATCAGCTATATTGGTGGGCAGTTTAGTGTCTGAAAATAGATGCCTCACAGCTGAAAATAGATCTGTGAGCTCAGAGAAAAGAGAGTGCTTGCAGTGTCAGTGCCTGACACCTTCAGGCAGAACAGGGATTTTTGCCCTGCAGTTGCTCATTTTTGGCTTCAGTCAAAGCCTCAGAATCACACATAGAATGGTTTGGGTGGGAAGGGACCTCCAAAGGTCATCCAGTCCAACCCCCATGCAGTCAGCAGGGACATCCTCCATCAGGTTGCCCAGAGCCCTGTTGAGCCTCACCTTGAATATCTCCAGGGATGGGGCCTCAACCACCTCCCTGGGCAGCCTGTTCCAGTGTTCCACCACCCTCATGCTGCACAATTTGTTCCTGACATCCAATCTAAATCTGCTCTTCTCTAATTTCAAACCACTGTCTCTCATCCTATCACTGCAGGCCTTTTGAAACAGTCCCTCTCCAGACTTCCTGTAGCCCCCTTCAGGTACTGGCAGGCTGCTATTAGGTCTCCCTGGAACCTTCTCTTCTCCAGGCTGAACACCCCCAGCTGGATGCAGCTGGCATTCTGGGCTACAAGTACACACTTCTCAGAAGAGGCCTCTTAAATGTCTCTGCCTTGCATTCTGAGGAGACAGTTGAGGTATTTCCTGTGTGCACATAAACTACAGCCTGGCAGAGGGGGCCTTGGTTCAGCAGAACTAGAGATCTTCCCTGATGAATTTTACATCAAAGAACAGGATCTGCTGCTAGAGATAAAAGCAACCCTGGAAAGGAGCAGTATCACCTGCCTGGTTGCTCATTCATGTTACCAGAGCCCCCAACCCCTTGGGTGGCACCAGCACTGCTGCTGTGACAGCACTGTGACCTTAGCTTTGCTGGGGATTGCTCAGTTGAGAGCAGAAGGGAGCAAGTAGGCAGCAGCAGGGTGGATCTGGGTTCTCTGAGCTGCTGGTCCAGTGCCAGCTTACACCAGCTTGAAGACTTCATGCCACTATCTCTCCATGTGAGACAAAGACCATCTGATCTTCATGTCTCTCACAATGTGGACAGCAAGGGCATCACTCTGCCTCAGTTCTGAGCCTGGCACCTCAGGTTGCTTATGACCCTGTAGCCAAGCTCCAGAAGCAAGTGGCAAAGGGAAGTTTCTGTGCTTTTGTGTTTCTCAGAGCTTGTACTGCAGTTTGGAATCCTTTAGAAGATAAAGGAAAGGAGGTACCCCCACATTCCTCAAGGCTGTGTAGGAAATGGTTGCCAAAGGTTTTGAAGGATGGGCCAGAGCATTCAGTGCTGGCACTGTGAGGATGAGGAACACTGGAACAGGCTGCCCAGGGCATTGTGGAGTCTCCCCCTCTGGAGATACTGAAGACCCACCTGGATGTGTTCCTGTGTGACCTGCTCTAGGTGATGCTGCTCTGGCAGGGGGGTTGGACTGGATGAGCTTTTGAGCTGCCTTTCAACCCCCAATGTTCTGTGATCCTTTCCCTGTTGGAACAGGGGCTGGACATTTTCTGGTTTGAACCTGAGCTTGATTAGAGCAGCATCATAGGTGAGAAACTAAAGTAAAGGTGACACCCCCAGCTTTCCTGGGGCTGTGAAACGGTTGCCAAGGGACTTCCAGACTATTTTCCCTGTATCAGTTTAACTGTAAGATCTGCTTCCCAGAAGGAATCTTGCCATACTGTCTCTGCCAATCTGTTTCTTCCCTTCTTTTCTCCCAGATTTTCTTTTGTGAGTCTGACAACTCTGTGATAATCATCCCTCCTCCTCACAGCTCCTCACAGGAATGTGCCCATCTGCTGGTGTGGGTTGGAGTAGCTGGTGTGCAGAGCACAGCTGTCTTCTCTCTCTCTATTCCAGAAATTCACCCAAAGCCTTCCCACTAGCAGCAAACCTCTGCTTCACAGGAGATCCATGGCAAAATACCAACATTCTTAACTGGAGCTGGAACTGAGACCCAGCCTGGGAAATCATAGAACCACAGAGCTGCTGAGGTTGGGAGAGACCTTTGACATCATCAAGTCCACCCACCAGCCTAGGGCTCACAATCCACCACTACTGCTAAGCCACTGCCACTGAACCATGTCCCTCAGCACCATGTCCACACTCCAGAAGCAAGTGGCAAGGGGAAGTCTCTGCTGATGTGTGGCCTACAATTCACTACAGTTATAAAACACCTATCTAGATGAGCCTGACTCTGAGGGATGCCTCAGCCCAGGGCTCCCTCAGCTGCCAGAGGGAGATGCCCTGATGGTCAGCCTCTGCAGGGCTGCCAGGGCACAAGATAAATTGAACCAAGTTCGAGGGAGGTGATCCTCCCCCTCTACTCAGCCCTGGTGAGACCCCACCTGGAGTACTGTGTCCAGTTCTGGAGCCCCTATTACAAGAGGGATGTGGAGGTGCTGGAGCGTGTCCAGAGAAGGGCCACAAGGATGAGCAGAGGGCTGGAGCTGCTCTCCTGTGAGGACAGACTGAAGGAGTTGGGGCTGTTCAGTCTGGAGAAAAGAAGGCTCCCAGGTGACCTCATTGTGGCCTTCCAGCATCTGAAGGGGGCTACAGGAAGGCTGGGGAAGGACTTCTCAGGATCTCAGGTAGTGATAGGACTAGGGGGAATGGAATGAAGCTGGAGGTGGGGAGATTCAGGCTGGATGTGAGGAGGAGGTTCTTCACCATGAGAGTGGTGAAGCCCTGGAATGTGTTGTCCAGGGAGGTGGTTGGGGCCCCGTCCCTGGGGGTGTTTAAGCCCAGGCTGGATGAGGCTCTGTCCAGCCTGATCTAGTGTGGGGTGTCCCTGCCCATGGCAGGGGGGTTGGAACTAGATGATCCTTGTGGTCCCTTCCAACCCTGAATGAAACTATGAAACTATAAGTTCTCATTCTCAAGTACAGGAAAGATGGAAGCAAATAAGCCAGAAAACTTGGGAACCACAACCAGGTGGTGAAGTAGTCAGGCCTACAGGAGCCTACAGGAGAAGTTGGAGTTGGCACTGAAAGCCTTAGCAGGGCATCTTTTCATGCAAAGGAAGGCCTTAGGAAGGAAATGAGATTCCAACCAGCCATGGAAAGAGGCTGCCAGCTCTGATACATTCCCTGCAAACAGCTTTGTTGTGAGCAGAACTGAAGCCTAAGAGATTAAAATCTCCCAAAGAAATGACTCTTCATCATCCTGGGTATTCAAGGTATGGCTCAGCAAGGATCTGAGCAACCTGATCTAGTTGAGGATGTCCCTGCTGACTGCACAGGGGGTTGGACTGGGTGACCCTTTGGAGGTCCCTTCCAACCCAGACCATTCTATGATTTGATGTCTCTACCTCCAGGGAGGGAGCATCCACAGCCTCCCTGGGCAACCTGTTCCAGTGTCTCACCACCCTCATTGGAAAGAGTATTTTCCCAGTCTCCAGCCTAAATCTCCTCTCCTCAAGCTTCAATCCACTCCCTCTCATCCTGTCACTACAAGCCCATGTATGAAGTCCCTCCCCACATGAGCCAAAGCAAAAGCAACAGGCATGGGGGGGTTGACCAGCTGGCTAATAAAAGACACATCAGGTTTAAACTTCAAGTTTATTGTAGCAATACAATCAAATCAAATGATGTACACAGCTGATTGACCTAATTACACCAGGGCATGGACAGAGATTTCATTTCCAGCACTTTACAATCTTGGGTTTTTTCCTTTCTCTCTTGAATCATGCAGCAAGAGATGTACAAACACAACTGGAGGGAAGATTTCTTCCTTCTTCTTCTTTGTCTTTTTTCTTTTTCCCCTAAAAAAGAGCCCCCCAAATTACAAAAGTATGGCTCTGTAAGAAAGTTGTGTCACACAATGAACATTCCTGTGTACTCAGGAGGGGCCACACTCAGTCTCAGGCAGTGAACAGCAGCATCTGTCACTCTCATGCTGACTCCACAGCAGCCAAGGGAACTGGCAAAAGGGAAGAGTTGTTCAGCCTGGGGAAGAGAAGGCTCCAGGGAGACCTAGTAGCAGTCTTCCAGTGCCTGAGAGGGGCTACAAGAAGGATGGAGAGAGACTGTTTATAAAGGCCTGCAGTGACAGGACAAAGGACAATGGCTTCAAACTAGAGAAGAGGAAATTTAAATCATATGTTAGGAAGAAGTTCTGCACCATGAGGGTGGTGGAACACTGGAACAGGTTGCCCAGGGAGGTAGTTGAGGCCCCATCCCTGGAGATAACCACAGTGAGGCTCCACAGGGCTCTGGGTAACCTGATCGAGTTGAGGATGTCCCTGCTGACTGCAGAGGGGGTTGGACTGGATGGCCTTGGGAGGTCCCTTCCAGCCCAGAGCATTCGGTGATTCTATGAAATGCCCACTGGTGTTAGAGAGATGGACAAAAGATCTCTGCATACATTCAGAGTACCAAAAAGGTACAAAATGTTTTCAGGGATGAAGCATCACATCAAGTTATCTGCTGAGGTCAGTCTTGGGGCCTTGAAGAATGCAAGTGCACAGAGTTTCTGTTCTTCTTTAGACCAACAAACACCATGAGTGATACCATCAACTTAAAAAGCCTTTACTTCAGGTGTAAAGAGGTGGCACGGAGGTCAGAATCTGGTCTGTCCTTCCTGCTAGTGGTGCTGCAGAAACAGACAGAAGCACAGAGTTAGGAGGTGATAAGTGGCTGAATTTTGCTGGCAGCCCAGAGAAAAGAGAGACAGAGACAGATGCTGAGTAGATTTTATTGTAAATAAATGACCACACAAATAGAGGATTCCATAAGAGAATGTGGCACTGCCACAGCCCCTGGGCTGGGCCCTTTGGGCTTGGTGTTCAAGGGCACAACACCCTCTTGAGGGGCACAGCATCCATTTCAAGGGCACAATACCCATTTCAAGGGCAAAGCTGCTGCCTCTTGACAAGGGAAGAAGAAATGTCCTTACCTGTGAGCAGCACAGAGCCTGGGATGCACAGAGAGCTCCTGGAAAAGGCTGTGTGCCCAAGGCATTGATGTGGGCAAGGACTGGAGGGATAGGGAGACCAGGGCAGGTAGGCACTGTGCCAGGGGAGGGTAGGCAGGGGCACAGGCACACGTATGTTCAAAAGGCACACGTATGTTCAAACACACACACATGTGCGCGCGCACACACACACACACACAGAGGCATGCACACAGGCACACACACACACTTACACACACACACAGGTGTGCACACAGGCACACACACAGAGAGGCATGCACACAGACACACACACACTTACACACACACAGAGGTGTGCACACAGACACACACACACACACAGAGGCATGCACACAGACACACACAGAGGTGTGCACACAGGCATACACACACAGAGAGGCATGCACACAGATACACACACACTTACACACACACATAGAGGTGTGCACACAGGCACACACACACACACACACACAGAGGCATGCACACACACACACACACACACACACAGAGGTGTGCACACACACACACACACAGAGAGGCATGCACACAGACACACACACACTTACACACACACACAGGTGTGCACACAGACACACACACACACAGAGGTGTGCACACAGGCACACACACACACACAGAGGCATGCACACACACACACACACACACACACAGAGGTGTGCACACACACACACACACAGAGAGGCATGCACACAGACACACACACACTTACACACACACACAGGTGTGCACACAGACACACACACACACAGAGGTGTGCACACAGACACACACACACACAGAGGCATGCACACAGACACACACACACTTACACACACACATAGAGGTGTGCACACAGGCACACACACACACCCCCCCACGCCAAGCCTCTTGGAGTGCCTGTAGGGGAAGCTGCAGCCCTGCACACACAGCTCAGAGCCTCACAGTGCTACTCCTCAGAAGTGCAGTCCCGGTGTGCCCTGCAGAGCTAGTCTGTAACCCAAAGACCAGCAGTGACTTCGGCCTCCTCCTTGTCTCCCCTGCTTTTATTCGTGTCCCAAGGTCCCACAGATCTCAGCCACCCTTACTCTGTGTGTACAGAGGGGAAATGTAAACCTCCCCATGCAGCACCTGGCAGCTTCTGTGATGGACAAAGTCACCAGCACAGCAGCCATGCAGGCACAGAAAAGCTGCTGCCCTCGGCCTGTGAGTCAAACAGCCTTCCCTTCCCTCCTGTCTTTCCTTACAGCACCAAAGCTCTCCTCGTTTCCAGCCAGTGCAGTACCAGTTGGTGACTTCGATCCCCTCCTTGCCTGGGATCTCTGCTCCCCGGGGCCTAATTACTCTTCTAATCATATCCATCGGCAGCCTCCTCCGCCTCTCGCCCACCAGCGCCCAGCATCCGGAAGAGATGCTGCAGTGCTGCTGGGCCCAAGCCCAGTCTGCTCCTCCCGACTCCAGGGGTGCCACAGGGGCCCTGCTCTGTGTGGTTGCCAGCACCTGCTGTGTCCTCTACCTGCAGCTCCAGGTTTGTGAGGGCTGCCCGGGTTGGGCAGCCTGCAGGGCTTGGCAGAGGCAGCTCAGCCACCGCTTATAATGCAAATCTGCCTCGGGCTCTGCTTTGCTTCCCGAGCTGTGACAGCCTCCGCCTGCTGCAGAGGCTGCTGAGCAAGCAGCCACTCTGCAAAACCCTTGCCCAAGATTCAGAGACTCACAGAAACACAGCATCATTATGGTTGGGAAAGACCTTCAAGATCATCAAGTCCAAGGGTCTAGCTCTACACCACCATACTCTTGAGCACCGTATCTAGGTGGCTTTTGAGTGCATTCAGGGATGGTGATTCAGCCACTTCCCTGGGCAGCCTGTTCCAGACCTTGAGAACTCTTTCAGTAGGGAAGATGCAGATTGACCCTGAATTTATCCACCACCAGCCATATCCTTGCCCACCACACAAGGAGGGATAGACACAGATGGGGAAAGACATGGAAGGGGTGGAAGCACATTGCAGCACCAGGGATGTGGGATTTGGGGAGAAGAGTTAACCCTTTAGTGGCCTGCTTGCCCTTTCAGGGCTGGGCTGCCATTTTCCCCATCTCACAAGCAAGCTGCTGCTTCTCCCAGCGCAGATGGCAATGGCAGCAAGGTGCTTCCGTGGCACATGGGAAGGGATCTCTGGGAGGAGCGTCCCAGTGTCTCCAAAAGGATGTTCCAGTTGGCTGCGCTCAGCAGTCCTGCAGGAAATCTCCACCTGGCCACCACCAGTGTCCTGGCACACAGGAGGCACCCTGTGCACAGGAGAGCCAAGGAGAAGCACTCCTGTGCTGATGGAGAAAGCAGGGGCGGCTCCAGCACAGCCAGCTAGGCACAGGCAGGGCCAGAGCAGACCCCAGCCACTTCTGCACGGAGCTGCTGAGAAGTGGACACACATCCTGCCTGGCCAGAGCCCGGCACGAAGGGGAGGGGATTTCCATTGTCTGACCTCAGCTGCTGGCCAGCCCTGCCCCTGTGTGCTGGATCAATGGGATTGCCTTAAGAATCACTTAACTGAAGTGCCTGGGCAGCGAGGAGCTGCAGAGCTCCCCAGAGAAAGCAGGGCAGCCCCAGCCTTGCCCTCTGCAAACACATCCTGCCTGTAGTACCAGGGCAGTGGGTGGCAGGTTTCTGTATTGCCCAGGGTCAGAGGCTGGGTGAGGACTCCTGACTGACAAGTGACAACTTGTAACAGCAGAACACCATAGCCCAGCTTAGGAGAAGGAACAAACGCTGCTGGCTCTGAGACCCACTGGGAAATCAAGTTAGTGAGCTGCATCTCTTCTTGGAGACACAGTCAGCCCCACAATGCAAGTCCAGGAGAAATCATGTCACTTGTGCAGGAAGGAGCTTCCACTGGCCCTGTTCTCGTTACCATTGCTTTATTGGACAGCGGGGAAAATGGTTCCTTCCTCATTGCACAAGCCTGGAGAGGAGTCAGGGCTAGGATTGCCTTTAACCCCTTCCTTCCCGGGACGCTGTTCTGCCTATCTTTATCCCTCCCTCTCTCCCCCACCCAGCCCAGAATAGGCACTCACTGCCCCTCTCTGATTCATGCTCTGCATGCTCCGACCTGCTGTGAAGTATCCCAGCAAACCCAGCTGCCCCCCAGGACTGCCTCTGCGTCCCTGCAGCAGTAGCCATGGGCTTCGGGGTTATGGCTAGATGATGCCAGATCATTGTGAGAAAGGCAACCTGACGTTTGAAGCCGGCTGGCATGGGGTGGTGCTTCGCCCCGCTCCCGCAGAACGCGGGCCCGTAGTCACAGCGTTTGAAAATCCCCCTGAGCACTTAGTGCCTTCCCCCCTGGGGTGCATTGCGCAGCATACAGTTACCACACAGCGATTCAGATACACTGACACCGGCTGACAGCTAGGAAACCCAGCACAGCGCGCTTAACCCTTCACATGCACCCCACCAGCACAACAGATAACCAGGGGAAGGCTTTTGCCTTTAAACAAGTGCCCTGCCTGCACTCAATTTAGAAAGACATTGCAAGTCTTGCCACAAGACATTGGATTTTCCAGCAGAGCCTGAGAGGTTAAGCACTAACATCACACTAAAATGACCAGCTCCCCCGGGCTGCCTTTGGAAGCCCCAGCCCCAGTGAATACAAAGTCAAGGAAAACCATTTACCACGTTTTTTGCCGGTAGCTTTTTGCCATAGGACGGTAAGGGCTTTAGTGCCTGAGGGATAGGTAGTTCCTGGATGCTTTTAGGGAAGTGGGATGGGGGGAGAGTCTGGAGGATAGTTTGCATAGCTTGCAGGTATAAAGAAGCAGGTGTGTTCCCCACCAGGCTGTTGAATTTGTCTTCCCCCAGCAGGGCTGTCCAGTGGTCTGGGTGCTCCTGCAGAACTTTCCTCATCTTGAACCGTGGGTTGGGCATGAAAAGCAAGAGGTAGTCCAGGCAGAGCTTCTTTGATGCCACGTTGACTTTGGAGTCCCACATCTGCTCCAGGATGACGTCCAGGGGGGTGAGCCCTTTACTGTCCTCTATCCTGGGAGAAGCTCCGTTCCCGAGGAGGATGAGCACTGTCTCTGCTCTCAGCAGCTCGCAGGCGAGGTGCAGGGGGGTTTTCCCATCTTCCAGATGAAAGCAGCCAGTCCTGTTGATGTAGGAGTTCAAGCTGGGCAGCTTGTGTGCAATTTTGATGATCAGCCCCAAAATATCCCTCCTGTCATATGTGACAGCCATGGCCAAGTGAGGAGCAGAGGATGGGCAATAGCAGAAGTGTTCCCCAGGCACCTTGAGAGCCTCCTCTGGAAAATGAGACAGCAGGTACTGAGCATAAGGCAGGTGGTTATGCACCACTGCATAGAGAAGGGCTTCTGAAGGTGAGTAGGTCCTTAGGCTGGCGTTTTCCTCCCAGTAAAAATACTCCATAGTTCTCATGTCTTCCAGCATCCACACAGGCTTGTGATCTCTCACAGCCTGGTAGAACATATAGGATAAGAACTTGCAGTGCCTGCTTTGATCATCCTGCAGGCTGGCCTGGTTGCTGGCCATGGCTCAGCAAATAAAGAGCAGCTCCGAGCCGAATCGCTCCAGACTGTAAGATCTGTGCACTTGGAATGCAGATCCCGATGTTGCTGCAACCTTCAGGCTGTCACTGCTGCCTGGACTGCACTAGCTGGAATGCATGGGCTGATCATCTCCACCCATTCATTGTTTTCCCCCCCTCACTGCAGTGGTTTTGTTTAGGTAAGCACAATCCCACAGGCTCAGTTAACCCATGCCATGCGAGCAGATGGCTGGTGAGGGCTTCTCCTCTGGCGTGTGGCACAGGTTACTGGAGCGCTGTCAGGCTGCCAGGGATTTTATACACACACACAGCTAGAGAGGAGAGGGAGAAACTAAAATTAGCTGGGGAGAGGTGAGGCAGATTTCTGTCTGCATTTCATGTCTCAGCAGAGCAGCTGATAGGTTGCAGCAAGTGCAAGAGCAAGATTCCTCTGTTTCGTGTCGCTCACACACGCAGCTCAGCCGGTAGTAGCAAATACACAGCGGTGTAAAATGCTCCACACGTGATGACATGCTCAAGGAATCAAAGGATTGGTGCCACAGCCTTAGGAAGGGGGCCCTGTGTTAGAAATAATGGTATGGCTAACCGCTGAGCAGGCACTGATGCTCGTGGATTGTCTGGAAGGCACTCCTGGTGTTTAGGATCCCAGCGTTCCTCTCTGCAGAGGAAAGAGTCCAGCTGCAGGTTGGTAGGGATTAAGAGGAGGTGTTTCAACACACACAATGAAAAGGCTTCCAGAGGAAGCTTGAGATGACTGATTGTCTGCATTCTTATCACTGATGTCTCCCTTCCTTGCCCTCCAGCAATCTGAGAGACCCCCCCAGGGAGCTTGGACTCTCCTTTGATTTGAATAAAGTTTTACAGGGCTGCTCTGCCTCCGCTGTGAACATTAGCCTCTACCCACGGACCATTTTCCTTACAACCTGGAATAGCTATGCACAGTCACAAAGCATGTTGCTGGGTCTAAACACCTGCCTATGTTTAGCAAGGAGATACCTGAAGTGCCTCCCTATTGCACAGCAGCTACATGAACAAAAGGTTAATGGCCAGACTGGTGGATAGAGAGCTTTGGCCTAAGCATGTCCCACATGTCTTGCTCTGGGTCTGTGGTCAGAGCCAGTTGCAATGAGGGGAAGTGGGATGGCCTGAAATTGTGCCAGGGCTGGTTTAGGTTGGATATTAGGGAAAAATTCTTTCCTGCAAGGGTGGAACAGGCTGCCCAGGGAGGTGGCAGAGTCATCGTCCCTGGAGCTTGCACTCACCAGGACACTCACCAGGACTGAGCAGCAGTTTGGCATCGGTCCCTAAGTCTCTTGGGTGGCAGGCTCCAGAACTGCAGGTCTGTAATCCAGCCTGTGGATAAGGAGGCACAATCCACAGGAGAAGGACCCGCCAGAATCACAGTGTCTGCAGACACTGCCACGGGGCAAGACTCACACTGTGGCACTGTCTGAGCGGTGCAAGAAAGCTGCAGGTTCATGGCAGGCAGGGAGCAGGACCCCAGGGCAGGCAGATCCAGGCAGAAGCCAGGTCCGAGTGGAGCAAGCAAGATGTAAAGGGTGAGTCCTGAGAGGATGGAGCCAGGCTCTGCTGGGTGGTGCCCAGTGACAGGACAAGGGCCAGTGGCTGGAAGCTGAGGCAGAGGAAGTTTCACTTAAAAAAGGAGGAAAAATATTTTCCCAGTGAGGGTGACAGAGTCCTGGAGCAGGCTGCCCAGGGGGGCTGTGGAGTCTCCCTCTCTGGAGATATTCAAATCCTGCCTGGATGTGTTCCTGTGTGACCTGCCCTAGGTGATCCTGCTCTGGCAGGGGCCTTAGATTGGATGACCTTTCAAGTTGCCTCCCAGCCCCTAACACTCTGTGATTCTGTGATCATAGCTGAACATCTCTAAATGGTATCTGGGGTCACGGGGTCACCCACAGAGCAAACTACATCTAGATCTAAGTACCCCTTCCAAAGTTCTGGATGTCCAAGTCCAAGCCCAAACATTCCATTTTAGGGACATTTTCATATGAATGGAACAGGCTCTGTTCCCTCCCAAGCCTGCTGTCCTCAAGGCTTCCCCTTGTGAATGATGGGATCAAGATAAGGTATCTGCACAAATGAAAAGCTTTCCAGATGAAACTCAAGGTGAGAAAGATTCTCTGCACCTCCTCAAGGCTTCCCCTTGTGAATGATGGGATCAAGATAAGGTATCTGCACAAATGAAAAGCTTTCCAGATGAAACTCAAGGTGAGAAAGATTCTCTGCACCTCCTCAAGGCTTCCCCTTGTGAATGATGGGATAAGAGAAGGTGTCTGTACAAATGAAAAGCTTTCCAGTTGAAACTTGGGATGACAAAGATTCTCTGCATCTTTATCACTGATGTCTCCACCAAGGTCCTTCCCTGAATTAACCAAGTGTCCTTCAAAGGCAGCAAGGACCAGGAGCAGCTGGACACAATCTGAACTTTTGAACTTTTGGAACTGTCACTCATTACCTGGGAGAAGAGACCAGCACCAACCTCTCCACAAGGTCCTTTCAGGTCGTTGTAGAGAGCTGTGAGGTCTCTCTTCAGCTTCCTCTTTGTCAAACCAACCAGCCCCAGCTCCTTTGGTCTCCTTTCATCAGATTTATTCTCCAGGCCCTTCCCAGCTTCCTTGCCCTCCTCTGCCCTGGCTCCAGCACCTCCACATCTCTCTTGTACTGAGCTGCCCAAAACTGGACACAATACTCAAGGTGTGGCCTCACCAGAGCTGAGTACAGAGGGACAATCATCTCCCTCCTCATTAGGTAATTGTCCAACAATATCAGGCAGAGGATTAACTCTATGAACTCTGGCTTACTACATTGGAGTGGTGAAGCCCTCATGGTCCATAGAAGACCTACTGCTTGTGAGCAGCTGGTGGGATCACCAGAGCCTGGAAACTCCGGGGTGCTGCAGGCTGCTCAGGGCAGACTCTCTGCCACCGTGAGCCTAATGCTTTTGCTCTGTCAGCTCCTGAGGAGAGATTGCCCATTTCCCAAGGCAGGCACTCAGTAAACACTGGAGTAGCTCCACAGGAAGGATAAAGATGCTGCCAGCTCTCCCTGACTGTCACACATCTCTTCAAGTCTAGGTTAGGGCAAGAAGGACACTTGTGTCTGGAGGAGGGGACGTCAGCTCAGTTTAATCAGCTACAAAACCAAGGCTCATTTTATTCCATTTTGTGACAATGCTTTTGAGACCAAATTGCACAGAACCTGCATGCCAAAAATCCTGGTGTCTCCCATTTCCATCTGCCCTCTTGCTTCACTTCCCAACTCCTCTCCTAATTGGAGACTGCATCTCTCAAAGGCAGTGCATAAACAGATCACCAGGCTTCTTCCAGACAGCAACCTGTCAGCTGAGCTCTGCCTCAAGAGCAGAAAGCCCTTGCAGGCAGTCTGTGCCTGCAGAGGCACCCAGCCAGATGTTGTTTTTCCAGTGAATGGGTGAGACAGTCTCCTGTTGTCTGAGGTTTTTTGGTGCTGGTGATGATTAGGGGTGTCAGTGCCCTACTTTACCAAGCCTCTGTGCAGATGTCAAGGCTGACAAACCCCGAGCAAGCGTTCATGAGCACACTGCGTTTGCAGTGGAAAGTGATGCTCCTCTGCACAGCCCATAATTAACCTGGGGCATCCGGTGCTACAGAGCAGGAACGAGCCTAAATGCTCTGCAGCCTCCAAAGTAAGGTTTGACTGTGGCTGTAAATATTAAGGGCTTTGGTCTTTGTGCATGCAGTGGCTGACACAACACCGAACCTGCAGCTCTGAGGTCCTAGCGTCACATGGGTGGGCAAGTAAACAATAAGCTGTAGCTGTGCCATCCCTGACACAGGGCTTGTGACAGCATCTCTCATAACACCCTCACAGGTAAGCTCAGGAAGTGTGGGTCAGATGAGTGGACAGTGAGATGGATTGAGAACTGGCTAAACCACAGAGCTCAGAGGGGTTTGGTCAGTGGAGTCCAGCTGGAGGCCTCTAGCTAGTGGTGCTCCCCAGGGCTCAGTACTAGGTCCAGTCTTGTTCAACAGCTTCATCAGTGACAGGATGAAGGGACAGAGTGGACCCTCAGCAAGATTGCTGATAGTGCAAAACTGGGAGTAGTGGCTGACACACCCAGAGGGCTGTGCTACCCATCCAGTAAACCTGGACAGACTGCAGAGTTGGGTGGAGGTGAACCTCATGAAGTTCAACAGGGATGAGGGTAGAGCCCTGCACCTAGAGAGGAATAACCCCATGCACCAGTACAGCTTAGGGGTTGACCTGCTGGGCAGCAGCTCCACAGAGAAGGACCTCAGAGTCCTGGGGGACAAAAAGCTATCCACAGGACAGCAACGTGCCCTTGTGGCCACTGGATTCCCTGAACAGGGCCCTTGTGGTGGCTCAGCCACTGACAGAATGCTGCTTCTACCACATACAAGGAGTTCAGAGGCTGCTAACTGGCAGCTTGGTCATCTGTTTCCTTCTTTATGGTTTAATGTTTGTGTGAATTTGGCCAGGGAGAATTAGAACAGAATAGAATTAACCAGGTTGGAAAAGACCCTTGAGATCATCCAGTCCAACCTATCACCCAGCACCATCTGATCAACTAAACCATGGCACCAAGCACCCCATCCAGTCTCTTCCTAAACACCTCCAGGGATGGGGACTCCACCACCGCCCTGGGCAGCACATTCCAATGGCCAATCTCTCTCTCTATGAAGAATTTCTCCCTAACATCCAGCCTAAAGCTCCCCTAATCACAGGGGGCTGCCATCCCTAAGTGCAACACCTAGTGCCTAGTGAGACACAGAGAAGACATGCTGGAGCCCCTTGCCTTTCACAAAAGTAGAAGGGGGAAGCAACCCAGGGAAAATAACCTGGAGGTTCTAACTTAGCACCAGTGCTAGACACCTTTCATGACTTCATGGTGTTCAGGAGCCAGCCTGTGTGCCTCACCTCAGCTCTTGCTTCAGGGCATGTGACTGGCACTGTGCTGTGCACGCGCCTCGGCTCAGCTGGGGACACCCTCAAGACCACCACTGCTTGTTCAAAGCCACTGGAGTCTTCAGTGGGAAGACTGGAATGTTGTTATGGAAATGATTCTCCTCTGAACAGCTCCAAAAAAGCCTCTGGTGCAGTCTGAGCCTAGCAAGGCTGAAGAACAATCAGGGTTTGTATTTCAGCCTCTCTCTGGTCCATTTACCTTCAGGGCTGCTGTGGACCCAGGGATCCCCTAGCCCAGCCCTGCCATTCCGAATCCCAAGGAGCTCACAGGCTGGCTTGTTCCCTAAGCACCAGAGCACCATGGTAACCATGCAGCCCCTTGAGTAAGGCTGCCAGCCAGCCTTCACTCCTGCCCCCCCAGAGCTTGGCCAGGCAGGAGGCAACAGAGCTGGGACTCCTTCCAGCAGCTGAGCTAAACACCAGTGGCCGCAAGGAATCTCCAGGAGTCTTGATGCTGGCAAGATGAAATGTTGTTCAGCTCTAAAGGAGAGCTGAATTCTGAGATTCAGATCTTGATCTGGGATCTGAAAGTATCCTGAGAATAGAAACAAGAAATTCATTCTCCCAGCCTGCCAGCTCCAGTTGTCAGGACTCACTCCCTCTCAGAATGAGGCCATCTAGCATGGAGACAAGCATCTAACTTAAGCCCAGAGATGAAACTCTTGCCTTGAAGGTCTGTAACCAAAATGCCAGCAGCCCCCAGTTGCTCTCAGGCTCACAGTGAGGGGCTGCACCTGCTCAGCATTAAAAGAATATAGTCTGAATTTCCATGATTAACTGATCAGCTGGTTCTGTGTGAAGGCACTGTGGAAGCCATGCCAGCCAGAGCTGTCTGGGTGCCAGCAGTGCCATCTTGGCATGAAAGCCTGGCAAATGCAGCCCCAAAAGCACTGCAGAAAGAGGTGGAAATATTGAATGTGCTGCTGCATCATAAAATTCAAAGTGTTAAACTGTTGCAGATGGCTGCTGTGTATTATGCTCCTCGTCCCTCAAAGTGAGGACTTCTCTTCATCAGGCAGAGCTATTGTCCTCCCAAGAGCCAGGAGAAGGGGACTGCCAAGTGCAAGGCTGCTCTGCAGCAGAGGCCAGCAGGACCAGGGAAGGGACTGTGCCCCTGTGTTCCCCTGTACTCAGCACTGGGGAGGCTGCACATCAAACTGAGGGAAGCCCCTCACCAGATTAAGTGCCCTTCTCTGTACCTGCTACAGCACCTCAATGTCCTTCTTGTACCATGGTGCCCCACACTGAGCCCAGTACTCAAGGTGCAGCCTCACCAGTGCAGGTTACAGGGACACAATCACTTCCTTACTGCATTCATCCTCTTCTTGCATGAGGTATACAGCAGGCAGCCACTGCTTGCTAGAAAGCCTTGGACTTGTCGTAGGGGAGCTGCTGTTGTGTTCAGGAGCATATGGCTGATGGTTCCCAGAAACTCTGCAGTTAAGGACATGTGTAGTCTCTAGAGGCCATGTTCTCCCATCACACCTTGCTTCCAGGAGTGTAGTGAATGCTGTGAAGCAGGGACTGGCTGAGATAATGAATCCCACATCTTGGAAAGAGGGAAGACTTTGTGTGGAGGAGAGATGACAACACACAGTTCAGTGGTTTTGCTCTGCATCTCCTCTAGAAGTGAGAAGTGTTAATTCTGTAATCTGTTTACAGCTTTGCAGCAAGGCCACTAGCAAAGGCAAAAGCAGTGAGGCCGTGAAAATCAACCCCGAAGCGCTAAAATCTGTCAGCTGGAAAAGAAGCAGCAGAAAGCCAGCTCTTGATGACTGCCGAGTGTTTGACAAGCAGCATGAGAATGACTCGACCTTTGCACGCCCCGCACTTCAAATGGGCCCCTGCAGAGCCAAGGCGAGAGGCAGCAGCGGCTCCGCGCTGCCAAGAACGCCCACAAGGTGGCGCCGTTCCATCACTTTCGGAGGAGTCACAGCTCCCTCCTGCAGCTCTTCCACAGCCCAGGCTGCTTTGTACCCATGGCAGCTTGAGCATGGAATCCGAGAATGGCTTGAGTGGGAAGCGACCTTAAAGATCACCCAGTTCCAACCTCCCTGCCATGGGCAGGGACACCTCCCACCATAGCAGGTTGCTCCAAGCCTCATCCAGCCTGCTCTTAAACACTTCCAGGAATGAGGTGTCTACACTGTTCCAGTGTCTCTCCAACCTTAACTGGTGGCACTGATCATAATTCTAATGAAGTTCAGATGATTATCCAGCTGAGGGTGGGTTCTATGATTCTACACTAGCTGAGACATGGGCCCAAAGCCAAATAGCCAAGATGCCTCCCCAAGGGTCTCCAAGGCAGAGAGAAAGTCTGAGAGCAGTATGCTGGGGGCTAAAAGCAGGAGCTACCAGACAAGCAAACGTGAGAGTGGCACATGCCAGCCTACACACTGCCAACTTTTGTTTAAGCATTTGGGCTTCCTGGGAGATTTCAGCAGAGAATAGCAAGTGAGATGTGGGGGTGTGCAGGGGGAGCTCCTCTGAGCCACAGAGAGCGCACCAGGAGACTGCTGAGGAAAGGAGAATAAGTGAAAAGAGCAAAAAAGTGCTGGGTCCTGCACTTGGGTCACAACAAGGCCATGAACTCTCTAGGCTTAGGGCAGAGTGGATGGAAACTGCCTGGCAGAAAAGGGCCTGGGGATGCTGGTGGCTGGACATGAGCCAGCATTGTGCTCAGGTGGCCAAGGACACCAACAGCATCCTGGCCTGGATCAGGAGTGGTGTGGCCAGCAGGAGTAGGGAAGTGATTGTGCCCTGTACTCAGCACTGGGAAGGCTGCAACTTGAATACTGGGTTCAGTTTTGGGCGCCTCACTCCCAGAAGGACCTTGAGGTGCTGGAACATGTCCAGAGAAGAGCATCAAAGCTGGGGAAGGGTCTGGAGAGCAGGGCTGGTGAGGAGCAGCTGAGGGAGCTGGGGGGGTTTAGTCTGCAGAAGAGGAGGCTGAGGGAGAGCTCATTTCCCTCTACAACTACCTGAAAGGAGGCTGGAGCGAGGTGGGGGTCAGCCTCTTGTCACATGCAACAAGTGACAGGGCCAGAGGAAACAGCCTGAAGCTGTGCCAAGGGAGGTTCAGGTTGGGATGAGGAAGCTTTTTCCCAGACAGGGTTCAGGAACAGGCTGTTCATTGGCACAGGCTGTCCAGGGAGGTGGTGGAGTCACCATCCTTGGAGGTGTTCAGGAAACCTGTGGCCATGGCACTTCAGGACATGGTTTAATGGCCATGGTGGTGTTAGGCTGGTGGTTGGCCTTGGTGGCTTTAGAGGACCTTACCAACCAAAGCAATTCTATAACTCTGTGTGAAGAACTCAGTAATGACCACGTGTAAGGTCAGGGATATACAGGGCAGAGAGCAAGCTGGGTTTGTTCTTAAGAGAGAGCACCAAAGGAGGTCTCTCCAGAAGGAATAACAGCCTCCCTAGACTTCCTGCTAGGCCAGCTGACTCTCCCAAGTGCACAGGGAGTTTGGGGGAACAATGTTCTTTGTGGGGAACATTTCTGTGGTTTACCCATCCTGCAGCCTCACTCCTAGGGCTGGAAAAAGCTTCTCTGTAACTTCTGGGTAGTGGTTTTGTGGACTTCTGTCAAGCAGCAGCCAGGAGGTATCAAATGTTCTGTTCCCTTTACTGTCTGTTTGGATGGAACCTACTTCTGTCTGAAATGCCTCCAAATGTCCTGGAGATTAAGGACACCATAGCCCAGGAACACCCCAGAGTCTTCCTCATGTACTACCCTTGGCCTGACTGAATGAGATGCTAGATCATGGGAAAGGCATGGGAGACCAGAGGAAGACAGTCATGGCACCATGGCAGGGAAATGGGGAATCTCTCCCTCCTTCTGCCCCCACTACTGGACAGCTCTTGGCATCTTCCATAGCAAGCATTTGTCCAGCCAGGTTGTATATAAGCTAGTATTTGTACTGCTTGAGGTGACTCTGCCTTCCTCTGAGGTGACTCTGCCTTTCTCTGAGGTGACTCTGCCTTTCTCTGAGGTGACTCTGCCTTCCTCCGAGGTGACTCTGCCTTCCTCTGAGGTGACTCTGCCTTCCTCCAAGGTGACTCTGCCTTCCCCTGAGTTCCTGCTGTGACTTTCCTCGGTATTATTCTGGATTTGGGTTCAGCTCATGGGGACAGATGAGCTGAAGTTAAACAGTCTGCCCTCAGAATTTGAAGACCTGATGATTCTGGCCCTGAGGTTCCCCAGGCCAAGTAGCCCTGCTCCAGATCAAATGTTAGATGTCCTTAATGTCCCCTGATGCTTAGGTCTGAAGGCTGTGAGCCTGCTTCTTCCTTCATGTGTCATTCCTCTTTGTTACAGCTCCCCTGTCCTAGCACAGTCACTTCAATGGAGGAGCCACAGGCTGCCCCTTGCAGCTGCAGCCCTGCTGTTTGAGGCAGCAGTGGAACAGCACATCTCATCCTCTGGAAGGGCAGACTCTCCAGAATGTTTTCCAAGAAAATGATCTGCACAGAGTCCTGTGAGAATCTAATTCTAACCCATTACCCAACAGCTTATAACCAGATCACAACCAGGTATAAGAGCCCTGTGACAAATGTGCCAGCACTTAGCCAATTCATTTATCTACCCAGCAAAGGGAGGCTCCAAATTCTAGAGCCTCACCCCTGCAACCTCCCTGGTTAATGTTTCCAGATGACATGCCAAGCATATCCATTTTGTAAAGCCACATTAAAGCTAGAGCTGGGAAAGAGTCTGGTGGCTCATCTTGGTTAAGCAGGATTGTATCACAAAGAAGAACTTAGGGGGTGTCAGCTGATGAGAAACTCCCCAGGAGCCAGCAGTGGTCCCTGGCAGCCCAGCAGGCAGCTGTGTGCTGAGCTGCACCCAAAGCAGCAGCACAGGGAGGGGATTCTGCCCCTCTGCTCTGCTGAGAACCCCCTGCAGCACTGGGTCCAGTTCAGGGGCTCCCCAGCAGAAGAAGGACATGGAGCTGCTGGAGCGGGTTCAGAGGAGGCCACAAAGATGATCAGAGGCTGGAGGACCTCCGCTATGGGGACATGCTCTGAGAGCTGGGGCTGTTCAGCCCAGAGAAGAGAAGGCTCCAAGGAGACCTTGGAGCAGCCTTCCAGTACCTGAAGAGGACCTACAAGAAAGCTGGGGAGGGACTTTTGACAAGGGCTTGTGGTGATAGGATGAGAGGGAATGGATTGAAGCCTGAGGAGGGCAGATTTAGACTGGAGATGAGGAAGACATTCTTTCCAGTGAGGGTGGTGAGAGACTGAACAGGTTGCCTGGGAAGGTTGTGGATGCTCCCTCCCTGTGGGTTATCAGGGCCAGGATGGGTGATGCCTTAAACAGCCTGGTCTAGTGCCCATTTTGAGAACCCATGAACCCCAGGCATTGCTGTGGGCAGCTGTAAAGTAATCCCTGCAGACATCTGCAGCCTGAACCAGCTTATCTGCTGGTGGGAGGTCAGGCAGAGGCACTGAGAAGGGCATGTGTTGAGTAAAACCCTTGTGATTGCTTTGCAACAGGACATCCCCTGAAGGCTTTCTGCAGCATCCTGTCAGATCAAGACACAGGTCCTTGAGGAAATGCAGGGTCTGAGGATGTGTCAGCTCCTGTCAGAGGGACTGTCATCACCCAGACAGAGTAGCTGTGAGGTGTTTTCTTAGAAAGCTCAAGCTCATCAGATGTCATCTTGCAGGGTTAAGCTGATTAGAGAAATGGTTAGGAAGGAGACTCTCCCCACCAGGCACAGTTAGCCACCAAGGAGCCAAGCTTTAGCTGGCCTCTGTGGCTGGGCACAAGCTGTGGTGGCCCCAGAGCCACGCGTGGGCTGCCAGGCCAGCCAGCACTCACATCCAGCCCTTACACAATGTCCCTCCCCAGCTTCCTTGTAGCTCCTCTGCAGGCACTGGAAGGCTGCTCTGTCTCCCTGGAGCCTTCCCTTCTCCAGGCTGCTCAGCCCCAGCTCTCCCAGCCTGGCCCCGTAGCAGAGGTGCTCCAGCTTCCGACCATCCATGTGGCCTCCTCTGAGCCCAGGTTAAACAGCTCCAGTCCCTTGATCACCCTCATAGCTCTCCGCTCTGAGGAGATAGCTCAGCTGGCTCTGGAGCAGCTCTTGAGCTGGCTCAGACTGGCAGCCTCATGTTTTTGTGGCAGGCAGGCAGCAGGCCTGCTCTAACAGCAGCAAGCTTTGAGCTGGCCAGGTGGAATCCATGCAAGCCAGCAGTGTTTGGTGTCAGCACCCAAGAAGCTGGAAATGGTTTATTTGGGGTTCTGTTTGTTTGTTGTCCCAAGAAATCTCAGATTGGCACACTTTGGCTTTCCCCCAGGAACTTCTCTCTGTGCAGGGAAACCAAAAGCAACAAGCAACAAAACCAGTGCCAGGCCAGTGTGACAGACAGCACCCAGAATGCCACTCAGTGTTCTCCTGCCCCCTTGCCTGGAAGACAAGTGCCATGTTGTCCTCATGGAGCTTTGGGGGTGTTTTGGACAGCATGCCACAGGCAGGTTGGATGGGAGTGGACATGGCAGGCTCTGACTGGAAATCCAATGCAGAAGCCCTGCCAATAGCAGCAGTGACTGATCCACTCAAGCAGTTCCCTCTGGGACAGCTGCTGCTGAGCTCCACAACCTGGCATTCCCTGCAAGCTGCTGTCACTGAAGGCACTTTGCATGCCCTGCAAGCTGCTGTCACTGAAGGCACTTTGCATGCCCTGCAAGCTGCTGTCACTGAAGGCACTTTGCATGCCCTGCAAGCTGCTGTCACTGGAGGCACTTTGCATGCCCTGCAAGCTGCTGTCACTGGAGGCACTTTGCATGCCCTGTAAGCTGCTGTCACTGGAGGCACTTTGCATGCCCTGCAAGCTGCTGTCACTGGAGGCACTTTGCATGCCCTGCAAGCTGCTGTCACTGGAGGCACTTTGCATGCCCTGTAAGCTGCTGTCACTGGAGGCACTTTGCATGCCCTGCAAGCTGCTGTCACTGGAGGCACTTTGCATGCCCTGCAAGCTGCTGTCACTGGAGGCACTTTGCACGCCCTGCAAGCTGCTGTCACTGAAGGCACTTTGCATGCCCTGTAAGCTGCTGTCACTGAAGGCACTTTGCATGCCCTCCACGTAGGTCCCAGATTTCTCTGCTCCTTCCCTCTCCTGTCTCAAGCCAGCATCTGTGTTTTTCACAGAGCTTACATTTGGCTCCTCTGACAGATGGGGGCAGGGGGGTTAATACTGTGAGAGTTTTCCACTGTGCAGGTAACGTGCAGCTGGGACTGCTCCCCTCAGAGGGAGCTGGCAGTCACTCCCCACCAGCATTTCCTGCCCCTTGATTAAAAAGTGCTGACTCCCTGGAGGGCTCAGATTTTCCAGGTGCTTTAGTTCCCAGCGGTGGGATCACGATGGGGGCGAGCAGCAGCATGGATGCTGGCTCTGGACAGAGGCAGTGATGAGCTTGTGCTGCGAGTCATTCCCCACTCGAATCGAACCGGGATAGGAAAGAAAAAGCGAAGGGGAGAGGTTGTTACACCCACAATAAACATCGGCATCTGCAGCCCAACCTGTGCCTCGCTGTCGGCACCAGGCTGAATCGTTAAAGCTGGAAGTATTTTCCGAGGCTTAGTTTTCCTTCCCTTGCTTGTGTTGGCAGATCCTGCCTAGCAACAGCGCTGACCTCTGGAGGCTGCTTCCAGCAGCGCGGCGCACAGCTCGGGATGGGAAGGAGCAGAGCCCGGCTTTCTCTTTCTCTTCTCGTCGCTGTTACCTGCCAGCTGCGGTGTGACAGCCCTGCTCGGAGGCGTTTCAAGTTCCAAATGCTGTCAGGAAAGAAGCAAATCCCCCCGAAACCAATTCCTCTCTAAAGAAACAAAGAAAGAACCCCCTCTGAATCACTCCTTTCAAACAAGCACTCAGCATTCACAGGGCGCCAGGGGAGCAGAAGCTCTTTTCCTCTCCCATTAAGCAGGGAAATCTCTGGCTTCAAGGAAGGACAAATCCCAGCCCACTAGGGTACCAGACAGTCCCAGCTCTTTGCTTCCCTCTTCCAAATCAGGGCGGATTTAATCGAAGTTCTTAATCACAGCCTGCATTCTAAAAACGGCTCCCTGCTAGAGCCCGGCACCAGCCCTGCAGGGCTGCTCTGTGCTACGGGGGCATGCGGTGAGTCAATCCCTTCCCCTCACATCTGCCGTGCCCGCTGCTGCCGGGGAGGAGATTAACTCCTTTCTCGCCAGCAGCTGCACAGGTCTAAAGGCTACGTTCAAGCACGGTCACAGATGCGACCTGAAACGGTTTGCCTTCAGCTCCCGGGTCCCAGTGAGGGCCCCAGGGGCCAGGGTGAAGGCTGAAAATAGGAAAGATGTGGGAAATGTCTGCGGGATTGTTTTGCTCCATGCCTGCCAAAGTGCAAGGCAGGTCCTGGGAGAGCCTGCAAGCACAGGAGACAGGAGAAATAAACAGCACCTACACATCACATCTCTGTGGATGCTTCTCCTGTACTTGGAAAGGGTGTTCATTCCTGACTTCTGGGTGTAACCCATCCCTTGAAGGTGTCCAGAGAAGGGCAACAAGGCTGGGGAGAGGCCTTGAGCACAGCCCTGTGAGGAGAGGCTGAGGGAGCTGGGGTTGCTTAGCCTGGAGAAGAGGAGGCTCAGGGGAGACCTCATTGCTCTCTACAACTCCCTGAAGGGAGGTTGTAGCCAGGTGGAGGTTGGTCTCTTCTCCCAGGCATCCAGCAACAGAACAAGAGGACACAGTCTCCAGCTGTGCCAGGGGAGGTTTAGGCTGGAGGTGAGGAGAAAGTTCTTCACTGAGCGAGTCGTTCATCATTGGGATGTGCTGCCCAGGGAGGTGGTGGAGTCCCCATCCCTGGAGGTGTTCAGGAGGGGATTGGATGTGGCACTTGGTGCCATGGTCTGGTCATGGGGTGTGTGCTGACAGGTTGGACTCGATGATCCTCCAGGTCTCTTCCAACCTGAGTGATGCTGTGAGGCTGTGATTTAGCAACCATCTCTTGTTCAGTCCCAGCTGGGTTTGCTGAGGTTTGCTCAGGGGTGCAGGCAGTGAGTCACTGCACACAAACCCCCACCTCAGCCCCCGACCCAGCCCCACCACCTTCATTAATCAGCAGCTAATGACAACAATTAGTAACCCTGAGCTAGCACAAATACAGCCATGTGGGATGCCCCTGGACAGCTACACACCAATTTAACAGGCCTTATGGATGCATCATCGTCCTAGAAGGTAGGCAGGAGCACGATGCTTGAGAGGCTACCAAGAGCCAGCAGGGAGTGGGGGTAAGGAACCAGCACAGGAACCTCACCTGCCTGACACATGGTTCAACTCTTCTTTCAAGGAGCTACCAGACACCAAAGAGAATTTACCAGGTAAAGCTTCTCCTGCTGCTTCAGACAGATTTTGACCTATTTCTTTTCAATCTCTCTCTTGGCTCTGCCATTTTGCTCTTCTGCCCCTAACCCTGGACTGGTCCATGGGATCCAACAGCTCCTTTCTTTGTTTTCTTTTTCCACAGACCCCTAGACTCTTTACACTTGGTAGGTTGTGGACTCTCCTTCTCTAGAGACTTTCAGGACCTGTTTGGATGTGTTCCTGTGTGACCTGACCTGCTAAGGCAGGGGGTGGGACTCCATGATCTCCAGAGGTCTCCTCCAACCCCTACCATTCTGTGATTCTCTAACCCTACTACTTCTGTGTGGATTTATCTTGTTTGCTTGCTATTTTGGGAGAAGGACTGCTGCATTGTTCTGTTGCTTTGGGAGCTACCCACAAGAAGTCTTCCACACAGAAATACATTTGCTCAGCACTACAACAACCTGGAATTAGCCAACTGCCCCTGCTCACAGGCAGTTACACTGTCTGCATGCTGTGAGGTTCTGAGTTTGCTTCTAAGCTTAAGGTAGCAAGAAAAAACCCCACAGCCAAACCTCAATCCCCAGCAGGTTTGACTAAGCAGGTTTCATCTGGCAGGGGATGAAAAGTCCAGATGGACTCTGAGCTTGCTAGTGGGGAAGCAAAGTCTGTTGAGTACCGTGTTTAAAAGCAGCCCAGTCCTTGGGCCGTGCTGCTTCTTGACTTAGTTTGCTCTCAGCTCTCTCAAACTGCATCTCCTCAGAATGGATTGGAAAGTGCCAAGCATGTGTATGATGCTTTGGGCAAAACTCTGCAAGGAACTGGAATGGCATCAGGCATGTTGCTCTGTGCTAGCTGGGCAGATTCGAGCCTGAGATTCCACCAGACAGAGGTCAGACCATTTCCATGTCTCTGAGCTCATCCTGAGTGATCAGCGCTGGATTTGTGAGAAACAAGGAAATGCCAATGCAAATGCTGTGCTGGGACCTGCTGCAGTCATCCACTTCCTGAGCTAGTGCTGCCTTTCTCATTCATAGCCCTGAGGACACTAAAAGTCCTTAACTGCAAGCCCTTAACTGTACCGAACAGCCTCACTTGGGGCCTCCAGCCACCACCCCTGCCTACCCCCTCCCAGAACTCCATTTAGCTCTGGGCTGAGCTTGACTACTGCCTGGCTGTGTGGTGAGCGTGCTTGTGGTCTCTGGATGGGTCTCTCAGGTGTCTGTTACAGCTCATCTCCAGCCCTGTGTCTGTTTTCTATTGCTCCTCTGTGGAGTCTGAACCTGATTCACTGCTGTGTCTAGGGCTGCTGCTGGACCCTGCTGCCAACATCTGGCCCTGCTTGCTGTGTTTAGGCCTTGTGGCACTGTGCTCCTTTCTCTGAGGGCACTGCTTGTGCTGGGGCTGCCTTTGGCTTCTGGTTTGACTTCCCTTTAGGAACAGCAAGCCCTTGGTGTTCCCTGCCAATATTCTGTAGTCAAGCCTGCCCTCATTTATGCTACCAGAAGAAGCCAGTTCAGTCTAGTTCTCATCATTGCTCTATGACTAATGCATCTGAGCACAAGAGGAGGCACAAGGCACCTTGGCAGCTATTCCACAGCTTTTCCTTATCAGGAGATATATAAGATCGGACTTGATGTGACCCTGGGCAGCCTGATGTAGCTGGAAGTGTCCCTGCTAACTGCAGGGAGGTTGGGCAAGATCACCTTTGGTGGTTCCTTCCAACCCAGTGCAATCTGTGACTCTCTCTGTCCCAATGTGTGCTTCAAGGGCTAAGGTGGAGCATTAGATTGGTTAGTTCAGTTTAAGGAGCCTGGCCTTTAACAGGCACCTGTGAATGTGTATTTGCTTTCTTTTGCTGGTTAGAGACTGAGGAAGGGATGAGCACTGCATCTAGCTGCCCACATTCCTGGCTGGGGCTGAACTATGAGTCCTAGCTCACAGTCTCTGAAATGAATGGGAGTGAGGCACCTACCTGATGCCTTTTAGAAAGCTGTCTAAACACTGTAATAACAGTAATTAGCTGTCACATTAGCAGATGCCTAGAAGCTTGACTAATGATGATGCAACAGCAGTAATGGTGGAACACTCTTCCATGCTTTATTGGCAGATTACAGCCTGCTTTGCTTTGTGCCCCCCCTCAAAGCACATGGAGTGTCCAGCTCTTTAGGGGCAGACTTTCTCTTCCAGGACATGCATGCTGGTTTGTGAGCCCATCTTTTTGGACCTGTAGTTCTCCTTCATCTTCTTGTTTTCCCCTATTTCACTAGCTTATGAGTGACTCAGGCTTCCTTGACTCAGAGCTTGCCCTGTGTAAGGTGAATCCACATGTGCCAAACATTTGGCATACAAAGTGACCACCCAGGTGAAAGCTCCTAAGGACCCTTCCCATGGGCTGTCAGCCAAACTGAAGCCTGAAGGGCACAAGCAATGGAAGACTCTTTGCCTTGTACTCCTGGCCTGCCCTCTGGTAGGACAAAGGGCTCCAGATGACTATCTTTGCCTCACTTGTACTCCTAATTTTAACCTCTGCAGGAAGGACTGCACTGTTTACTCAGCTTAGCAAAGCACTTCAGAATCTTTGTGTGCATGACACTGTGCAAGTACAGAGTCTCATCCCTGAGTGTTCTGATGTATGGCCTGCAGATAGCTTGCAGCTTTTTGTTACTGTTGTACCTGGGAAGGAAAGAAATCCTCTCTCACATATGTGGTGGTCTCAGTAATGCCCTGGAATAAACCATGCAGCATCTCTTAGTTTGTCCCAGAGGCAAATGTTTACTCAGCTGTACAGCTGGTCTCTGGGCTGACAGCTCCCTCCCAGAGGTCTAAAGCATCTGCAGGAGGGGAGTAAAGCATTTCATGTTTCACCAGGTGTGGGCTTCTCTCACAAGCTTCACTTGTTGAAACATACTGTGCCTTAAGGGAGGTGGTGCTGCCCACATGTCTGGCTGCTGGACACAAACCAGGCTGGAAGTCTGCTGCTCGAGGTTTCTCCGTGGTGGAGACTGGTTCTAAACATCCACACACCTGCTGAACTCTCCTCCCAGTCTTATGTGCACTCTACCTTCACAGGAATGTTTGACTACAACCATTATTAGTTTGTCAAGGAGATGATGAACCAAGCCTTTCCCAAACCATTTCAGTGGTATGGATAAAGCTACTTACTGAGTAGGCTTCCATGTCCTCTTCCTTTCCCTTGGATGTCCTCCCTCCCCTTTGTATGTAACCCACTTGCTTCTTCCCTCAGGGTTTGCTTGCCTTTTGCTCTCTGCTTCCTCTGAGTTTAGCATCTTTGATAAATGTCTTTGAGTAGATATCTATGAACAAAAGAGAGCAGTGAAGCTAGGTTGAGGCTGGCTCTTTTCCTTTAAGTGGACTCACCTTTGAAAGCCAGCAGTGTGCCTCCTGAGCAGGAGTGGTACTGTTAAGAGACCAGTAGCAAAACTGCCTCAGCTCCAAGACCTCCAAGGAAGTGCTCTGTTGTTTCTAGCTAGGAAACTCCACCCAGAGCTCTAGAAACACTGAATTAGAAATGCTGCCAATGTTACAAGGATTTTCCTCACTCTATCAAGTCACAATCATAGATTCATGGAATGGTTTGGGTTGGAGGGACCTTAAAGATCATCTAGTTCCAGCCCCCTTGCCATGGGCAAGGACACCTCCTACTAAACCAGGCTCCAACCTGACCTTGAACGCCTCCAGGAAGAGGACATCCACAGCCTCCCTGGGCAACCTGTGCCAGGCTCTCACCACCCTCACTGGAGAGAATTTCTTCCTAGTCCCCGTCTCAATCTGCCCTCCTGAAGCTTCAATCCATTCCCCCTCATCCTATCACTACAAGCCCTTGTAAAAGGTCCCTCCCCAGCGCTCCTATATCCCCCTTCAGGTACTGGAAAGCCACTATAAGGTCTCCTTGGAGCCTTCTCCAGGCTGAACAACCCCAACTTTCAGCCTTTCCCCACAGGGGAGGTGCTCCAGCCCTCTGATCATCTTTGTGGCCCTCCTCTGGACCTGCTCCAACAGTTTGATATCCCTCTTATGCTGCGAGCCCCAGACCTGGACACAGTGCTCCAGGTGGTGTGTCACCAGAACAGAGTCACACTTCTGATGCAGCCCAGGGTACAGTTGGGCTTCTGGCTGGCCAGCACAAATTGGACCAGTTCCATCTCTTGGTAAGTGCAACCAAAAAGAAAGCTTGAGGAGTTCCCCCAGGCCTCAGGGGTGTGCAGCTCTACATTCCCAAGCTAGCAGCTTCCTCTGGTTATATATTAATAAAGAAGAAGTGCTTGAGTGTGGCCATTGAAGTGTCCTATTCTCTGCATGCTCTGAATGGCTCTGTGTGAGGGCCTTTCTAGCCCAATCTGTCTTTGTTCTCATCCAGTGCTCACAAACAACAGGGACAGCCCAGATTGTTTGATGAAGTCCACGTGCATTAGAGTAGCTGCTCTCCCCCCAAATGTTTATCTCCTCTCCTGGCAGACAGCTGTTGGAATGTTTCTCTGTGCCAAAGGAATGATTTCAGCTTTACCTCCTCAGCTGAGGATGAAAGCTCACTTGAAATCACCTACTGGAGAAGAGAAGGCAGCTGGAGCACAGAACAGTAGAATTGTTTTGGTTGGAAAAGACCTCTAAGATCACTGAGTCCAACCATCCACCTAACACCACCATGGCCATGAAACCATGGCCCAAAGAGCCACACAAATGTTTGTGTTTCTTGACCACCTCCACCAGAGGTGGTGACTCCACCACCCCCCTGGGCAGCCTGTGCCAGTCCCTGACCACTCCTGCAGTAAGCACATTTTTCCTAATCTCCAACCTAAACCTCCCCTGGCACAATTTCAGACCATTTCCTCTTGTTCTGTCACCTGATACTAGGGCACAGAGACCATCCCCACTGTAGAGAGCAATGAGGTCTCCCTCAGCCTCCTCTTCTCCAGACTAAACACCCCCAGCTCCCTCAGCTGCTCCTCACCAGCCCTGCTCTCCAGACCCTTCCCCAGCTCTGTTGCCTTTCTCTGGACACACTCCAGCAACTCAGTGCCCTTATTGTAGTGGGGAGCCCAAACCTGATCACTGCCTGCCTTGTTCAACTAGGTCAATGGAGCACAGCCCTACTGCATCTTCTCTCCACTGACCTACATGTGCATCAAAGCAAGACTCTGTGTGTGGAGGCAGTGGCACAATCATCAGAGGGCTGTCATCCATGTTGGATACCTGATAACATCTCCCCTAAACAAAAGACTGAGAACTCATCTGCTCTTGCAGAGCATTGCCACTGGACAGTGATTTGTAGGACAGCAGCAGGGGAAAGCACAAGCATGCAGCTGTCATACAGGCAACCTGTCCTCCAGGCCTCTCATGATCCTTCTGAGCAGAGATGAGGTTTCTAACCATTTTCCAGGAAGGAGAGGTGGCAAGCTAAGGTGGTTAGGAGAGCAGCCTGTACAGAGAGAGTAACAAGCAGCTTGACCCTTCACAACCTGAAAGCTCTCCTTATTTTAGTAACCATCCTCTACTGTGGCAGAATGAAAACAAGGCCTGGCAATGCAAAAAGGCTGCAAGGTCCCTGTACAGTCTTTGATCTGTCTGTAGCACCACCAGCCTCACCTTCTTTGCCTAGGGACTGGAGTGAGTCCAGCTCACTGCACTAGTGCCTGGCTGCAGGGTGATTTGTGTCCCTCTGCTAGCCTCCCTGAACCACAGTGCTCACAACCATGACTCTTCATTTCTGCAGGAGAGATTGATGCATTCCCTGGCACCAGGCCTGCTTACTGTCTCCCTTCCTGACATCTTAATACTGGCACATAAATTGTGAGTCCCTCTTTGGACATTGAGTTCTTTCTTTGATATAGCTCCTGGGTGCTTTGAGCTTTTACCCTTAAACACCTTTCCAAATCTGGCCATCAGCTAAGTGTGGTGACAGGGTAATGAGACCAGACCTGCTGTTATGGAGAGGGCATGGGAGGGCCTCCTTAGCAGTGATCTTCATCTTCTGAGGTTGAGATGAACTGCATAAACAGCTTTCCCCTGGCAAGACACAGCCACCTGAAAAAGCATCTGTAAATGGTACTTATGCCCCTCTCAGCTTTCAGTGAAGCCAAAAGCAATAGGTGTCAGCTTGTGAGGGTGACTAAATTTGTGTGTGCATCAGTAGGCTCTCTTTATGGGAATGAAGCTGCAGGCAATATCATCTCCTCTGAAAAAACAAAGGCTAGCTGTAGCTACTGTCAAATAACATGAGGAGGTAGGAGGATAACCCCAGCTTTTGATGTGAAGGAAAACTGAGAAGGCACAGAGGGGCTTCTAGGAGTCAAGCTGGCTCTTGGAGAGATCACAGCCTGCAAGTCCAGCTCTGTATTTCAGCTGCCTACCCTCTGCTGCCAGAAATCCTGGGCAGAGCAGGAACAGCAGTGGAAAATCCCTCTGCATCACTGTCCCACCTCAGGCAGCCTGGTTTGGTAGGCTCAGCTTTGCCACACAGGAATCCACAAGCAGACTGGAAAATTAGTAGTGGTTCTGGAGACTGAGCAAGGGTAAAAACCACTAAGCTACAACATTTTGCCTTTGCAGAGAGAAGATCTGCACAAGCAGCCCCCAGGCCCTGGCACTAATTCAATGGGATGTACCCAGGTCCTGCTGAAGTCCACTCAAGATGTGTCAGAGGTTTGAAATACAGCAATATATTGGTGTCTGAATTGCACTGCACAATTCTTCCTGGGATTATGATTAATTCCTCAGTCACCTCATCTTCTCTGAAATGCTTCCAGGAGTGTTGCTTACAGCAGTGGAAAATGGATTTAGAGGGGGCAAATATAAAGGCAAGCCTTAATAAGGCTGTTTGGTACAGGCATCTCCTCTCTCCCTGGTTCATTAAGTCCCAGATCTAAGACAGCTCTTTCGTGCTGGCTCCTCCAGAGTCACTGGGGCTATTCTGATATGAATCAGTTGTGGAAAATGCCCAGGGTCTTCCCAAATCCTGGCATGAGAAGCAAAGGAACAAACTGCTGACTGCACCGCATTTCCCTCTGTTAGAGGAGGATTCATTAATGTCTTCAGGCTGCTCTGAAAATGAAAAGTGCCATGTGTACAATATTGCTGTTCCTGTTTTTCACCCTCCAGCTGACATGTAGCATGTCTCTTACCAACTAATTGGAATTAGCTTTTTGGGGGGTATTTTTGGTGTTTTTCAGCAGAGCTGATTACAGCCTTCTGCTCAGTTCTGACAAATATGCCCTACCTCACCCTCCCCGTCCCCCTTCCTCTAAGCTCTTTTGCAAAGGAAATAAAAACATCAGTCCCTGGCACCATCTGTCAAGAACAGGCTAATCCATTCTCTGCTTGTCTCATGGTCAATTTGGTTTCTTTCTGATTGGCACAGCTACCCTTCCTATTACTGAGCATTTAACACTCTTCAAAGGTTTGGGCTTTTGCTTTATTTCCATGGTCATAAGACAATGACGGTTGCAACATGTGCCCAGACCAGAGGACAGTACTTAAGCAAACCTGCAACCCCTCCAATGAGGTAGACAGCATTGCTCTCCCCACCTTACAGAGGGAAAAGGAGGCAAAAAGAACTGACTTGCCAAGGGATGGATGGATGGATGGATGGATGGATGGATGGATGGATGGATGGATGGATGGATGGATGGATGGATGCATGCCTCAGTGGCAGAGCTAAGCAGAGAGCTTGCAGGTCCCTGGATAAGAGCCAGTCACTGAGGCTGACTGAAGCACCACTGCTTTGCCTCCCTGTCTCCTCCTTTCAGCCTTGTTTACTGTGATCTCTGTGGGAGCTTTGCAAAGATGATTAAGACACGGACCTTCATATAGCTCCCATCACGAGGCTGAGCAGATCCACTGGGGACAATGCTTACAGTTACTCAGCATGGCACAGCAGCAGATTGTGTCAATCTGTTAACAAAAAAGGGCATGCTAGACCAGATATTTCTTCCATTGAGTGGTGGCAAACAAGACCCCAGGCACAGCCTTTATGGCTTCTTTCTGACATCCTTAGTGCTTCTGTTGTCCCCATGACATTAACTAAGAGATGATTGCTGTCTGACAGTTTGCTCTGACACTTTTTACTTCCTTTGCACGACCTAAAGAGAGGCTGATGGTCAGTGAGGAATGTCAGTGCTCAGCTCTGGTCAGGATCAGGCCTCATCTGATTTTCATTTTGAGATCTGCCCAAAGCAAACAGCAGCTCTCAGCATATCAGTGTCCTGCCTACCCTCATGCAGGCAGCTGTGCACCCTATCACCTAGCTACTTCTAGCAGTAAAAGACTCAACCTGAAGAGCAGCTGAGCACATAAGTATGTGCTGCCTGCCATATGCTGGCAGGGGTACCCCTTTGTCTTTGATATGAAATGACAGAAGAGCCCTGCCAAGGCATTCCTTCCTGCAATTCCTGCAGCTCCTCTGGTGCTGTCAGACAGACAGATCCAGGAACCCACGGAAAACGCTTCCTCTGAGGTAGGTGTGATATTCTTAGAACACAAACCCTAACAGTGGCATGGTTTGCCCCACAGAAAGCAGCCCCCCACCCCTTTTCATGTCTTTTTCATAACCAACAACTCAGATTGTTGTATGTTGTCCCAGACCATTATTTACATGCCAAGAATGCAGCTTGTGTGCAAGTACTGAGCCATTAAAGCTGGCAGGGAATTGATAACCCTTGCAACCAATGGTCAAGAAGAGTCACAAACACTTCACCTCTTTCTTCCTTGATCTTTCATGGGTGGTGTTTAAGGTGTCATGCACAGATTTCAGCCTGAGTGGCCTGGAACAGTGCAAGCAGAATACAGTCACAGTTTCACTGAGGTAGAGAGGTGGCTGACAGTCGTGCCAGAGCCCTTCCCCACCTCAAACCTTCGCAGAGCCTGTGGCATGGTGACGCTCACTGACAGAAGGCCAGTTCTCTGGGCATGCAGGGACCTGGGGAGGAGACCAGGCACAGAATTGTGACTCCTCTTCTCCCTGGCCTGGCTAGAGTGCCATTTCCTCAGGGCCTGGCACGGTTCACCCTTTTGGCTCCCACAGCAAGAGGTGGGAGCCTCTGGGGGGGCTTCCTGATGGGGCTGCTGAGGCAGATGGGGGAGCAGAGAACATCAGGCTTGGACAGGTGGCTGACGGGCACCAGACAGAGGGCATGTGGCAAGTGGGCAAGGGCTAAGCGATGCTGCCGGGCCCTGGCTCCTCGCTGACTAAAGGCTGCCCGTGAGCCAGCACTGTGCCCTTGTGGCCAGGCAGGACAATGGTATTAGGAAGTGTGTCCACCAGGTCGAGAGAGGTTCTCCTGCCCCTCTGCTCTGCCCTAGTGAGACTGCATCTGGAGTATTCTGTCCGGGCTCCTCAGTTCATGAGACAAGAAGCTACTGGAAAGAGTGCAGCATGAGAGACCACCACTAAAATGGTGGTGGGACCAGGACATCCTAGCAGGCTGAGAGCTGGGGCTCTTTAGCGTGGAAGAGAGCAGACTGAAGGGGGGATCTCATCAATGCTTGTAAAAATCTAAAGGGTGAGTATCAGAAGGATGGAGCCAGACTGTTTGTCAGTGGTGACCAGTGAGGGGACAAGGGGCAGTGGACACCAACTGGAACACAAGAGGTTCTATGTAAACATGAAGACAAACTTCACTATGAGTGTGGCTGAGCCCTGGAGCAGGCTGTCCGGAGAGGCTGTGGGGTCTCCTTTCCTAGATTAATTCCAAACCCGCTTAGGTTTCACTCTAGGTGACCCTGCCTCGGCAGGGGAGTTGGACTAGACCGTCTCCGCAGGCCCCTTCCAACACCCACCCAGACACTACGCTCTCGGGGGCGCTGCCGCCGCCGCTCTCGGGGCGCTGCCGCCAGCCGACAAGACCGCAGTCGCGAGGCCGGCGGGACGGGACCTCAGCAGAGCTGATTGGCGTGCGAGGGGGCAGGGTCGCAGGGGGGCGGAGCCTTAGCACCCGTGATTGACGGCAGGGGGCGGGACCTCAGCGGCGCTGGTTGTCGGGCGGGGGGCGGGGCCGAGGAGAGGCGGAGCCGCTGCCGCCGAGCCGTAAGCGTCGGGGCTGTAGAGGGTGGGGGGAAGACACCGGGCACGGAGCGTTCGCCGTTGCTGCCGCTGTTTCTTCTCTGCGCCAGGTAACCGGGTGGGGGGCAGCGCCGCGCAGAGCCCAGGGAGGCTGGGGCGAGCCGTCTGGGGCTGGGAAGGGAGGTGGCGGCCGCCGCTTCAGGCCGCAGCAGTGTGTCACTCGGGCTACGGCGAGGCCCCGAGCGAGACCCTCCAGCCCGGCGGAGGGGGGAGTCGGCACCGGCCCCGCTTGTCCCACTGCGGCCCGGCGCCGCGACAAAGCGCTGGCCTTCCCCCACCACGTCCCCTTCTCCGTCAGCGTCTCCCAGCGCCGCCCAGTCTTCCTGCCCGGCCCTCCGCCCGGGGCCGGCACCGAGCACCCCCTCCCCGCTGCGGCCACAACTTCCTCCCTCGGCCTCGTACCGCCGCCGCCGACCCCGCCTCCCCGGCGGGGCGGCAGCAACTTTTCGGGCTGGTTCCTTTGTGCGGCCCGGGGCAGGGTGACGAGGGGCTGTTCCCGGGCCCCTCCGCCGCGTCGTTTGCCCGGCACCGTACGGCCGTACGGAGGATGGGGGAGAAGCGGCAGCGGAGGTGGCGGCGAGCGCCTGGGGCGGGAGTTGGTGGTCGGCCTAGGCGTCCCTCGCGGCGCGGGGCCTCCCGTCAGCTGTTTCCTCCTGTTTGTTGTCAAGTTGCCTGCGCTGCCGGCAGCGCCCGGCGGCGGCGCCGGGGGCCGAGCCGGCGGCGGTTGGCTGCGCGCGCCCCCGTGACGGCGCTCAGCTGGGTCCCGCCCCCGCGCCGGGCTTTGTGTGGGGCGGCGGCGGCCGCGGGCTGCGCGCGGCCCGGGCGTGGGCGCCGCCCCCTCCCCGCACCTCGGCGTGACCCCCGTGGGCTCCAGCCGGCGGCGGCGGTCGCCGCTCGCGCTTCACATCGCCGCTGCCGGAGGCGGCTCTCGGGGGCGCGGCGCAGCCGGGGAGGGTTACGCGGGGGCTCGGCCGGCGCCGGTGCCGCCGCTCGCCGAGTACGGCTCAGCCCTCCCCTGGCAGTCGCGCCGGGGGCTCGGCCGGCCGCGCCGCCGCGGGTGCTGCCTGACGCCTCCCTCTGCTCCCTTCCCGTCTTGGAGCTGCTGCCTGTGCCCTGCTCCGTGGGGACCTGTGCATCGCCCGGGCAGCCCCCGCGGCTCAGCCTGGCAGGGCTCTGTGGGGAGAAGGCGGCTGTCACGAATCCAGGGGTAGCTGTTTGCTCACGGAGGTGCCGGCGGCTGCGCCAGCAGTGAGCCAGCTTCGCCTGTCAGCTCCTAGGCTGGATTTTGCCCGTGAAAGTGTGGATTCCCAGGGAGCCGAAATATTTGGCAAGTGCTTTTCCACTCTAGGAAGGCTCTAGTCAAAGCAAAAAGAGGAATGCAAAGCCTGGCATCAGTCTGCTCAGTTGGTACTCTGTGTACAGACCTCCACTGTACTCTGCAAGCAGATTAGGTTCAATCTGATGTGTTTAAGAGTTGAAGGCTGTGTTTTGGGCGAATGGAGTGATAGGATTTAATAATTTGTTTGTTTTTTTAAACAATAGACCTGGTGTTAGAGTGCAGGAGTAAATCGCAGAACCGTAGAGCTGCTGAGGTTGGAAGAGGCCTTTGAGATCGAGTCCAACTGCTTGCCTGTTGCTCACAATCCCAACACTGCTGCTAAACCACTGCCCTTAAATCCTGTCCCTCAGCACCACGTCCACACATCTTTTAGATACCCCTAGGGACCATCATCTTCCTGGGCACCTGAGAACCCTTGTGTGAAGAAACTTCCCAATATCCAACCTGAACCTCCCTTAGAAGTACCAAACCAGCAAATGCACAGCTTGTGAACCCATCGGTGCTGATCTGCTGGGCGTGGTAGGTGTTAACTACTCATGGCAGTAGGTCAACCATCAGCATAACTAATAGTTGTGATTGGCAGAAAGGACTTGAAGATGAGTCTGGGTTGTTGAGCCTGGAGAAGAGGAGGCTGAGGGGAGATTGCTCTCTGCACCCCCCTGAAAGGAGGTTTTAGTGAGGTGGGTCAAGAGGATGCAGCCTGAAGTTGCACCAGGGAAAGTTTACATTGACTCTTAGGAAAGAATTCACTGCAAGGGTCACCAGGCACTGGAACAGGCTGCCCCTGGAAATGGTGGAGCTGTTTAGGTGAGGAGCTTAGGGATGTGGCCTAGCAGTTGTGTGCAGGGAGGTGGTAGGTTGTGGTAGGACCAGGTGATTCTGACTGAGGGAGCCTGCTTCATGGGTGCCCCTGGTTCAGCCTGTAGCTCTCTGTGTACAGCCATGTATCTGACAGCTATATGTCATCCTTGCATGTATAGACCCATTCTGGATTGCTGAATTCAAAGAATGGTTGTGACAAACCAAGCTCTCTGTTTTGAAGCATTGCTCTCTTTTGCTGATGTTAGCCTTTGGAAGTACTATTTGGAGACTTCTGTCACCTGCTGCTTTCACTTCTGTAGCTGCAGAGTTACTTAACTGGCAGCATGCAGCTCTAATTGTTTATATGGAGATTTTAATAATGGTGAGTGAGTTTCAGATGAGGCTGCCAAGCATGTGGAGGCAAAAGAATGGCACCTCAAAGCCCACTAGGGGAGGAGATGACAAGATTTGTTGCTTGTCATCTGACAAACAGAGTTCTGCACGTGCAAATAGAGATATAGATATCTCTTTAGCAGTCCCTCTGCTGGGAGTCAGCACAAGCTTGAAGTCATGCTGCCCAGGTTGGATCTTTGGTTCATGTTTGTTTACTATAATTTGACCTCTTGTGAAATCTTGACTTGCTCAGCTCTTGCTGAGCTACATCGTTCCCTTAAGCAAGATGTAGCTTAAAAGTAGTGTGAAATGTGTAGGGCAGTGCCTGCACACTGTGGATTGTTGGTAGCAAGGCCTCTCTTGGTTTTGGAGTCTTTCATATGCACTTAGGAATGTCTTAGTTCATCTAGGTGTATTGGCCTAGTTAAACAAGGCTTATTAGCACCCTTTGTGCCAGTTTGCATGGGAGCTTGGGTGGTAGTTCTCTCCACCATTTCATTCAGGTTTATTACCAGTGGTGTCTTTGGGTGAAGATTTGTATCAGTTCAGCACTGTACAACCCCATGTAGTGCTACAGGCTTGAGGAAGTGTGGCTGGAAAAGTGTCTGGCAGAAGGGGACCTGGGGGTTCTAATTGCTAACAAGCTGATTATGAGCTATCAGTGTGTCCAGGTGGCAAAGAAAGCCAGTGGCATCCCGGCTTGTATCAGGAATAGTGTGAGCAGCAGGAGCAGGGAAGTGATTGCCCCTCTGTACTTGGCACTGGTGAGGCCACACCTCGAGTGCTGGGTTCAGTTTTGAGCACCTCAGTATAAGAAAGACATTGAGGTGCTGGGGAGGGTGCAAAGAAGTCTAACTAAGCTGGTGAAGGGCCTAGAGAATGAGTCTGATGAAGAGCAGCTGAGGGAAGTGGGGCTGTGTAGTTTGAGGATGAGGAGGCTGAGAGGAGACCTTATCACCCTCCTCAACTACCTGAAAGGACAATACAGAGAGGTAGGTGCTGCTCTCTTCTCACAGGCAGCTGGTGATAGAACAAGAGGGAACAGCCTCAAGCTGCTCCAGAGTGGGCATTAGGAATCATTTTTCCCTGAAGGAGCAGCCAGGCACTGGAGCAGGCTGCCCAGGGAGGTGGGTGAGTCACCATCCCTGGAGGTGTTTAAAGGTCGTTTCGATGTGGCACTCAGCGATGTGCTTTAGTGGTGAACTTGGCAGAGCAGGGTTAGTGGTGGCACCTGGTGATCTCAGGGGTCTTGTCCAACCTGAGTGACTCTATGGAATTAAGGAGAGCAGGAAATTTGAGTTAGTTTGACTCTCTGAAAGTTGTAGAATGTACTAATAGGCAACAGTTGTCTTATTTGCTGTATTAGTGAAAGGACAAATGTGTTCCAAACCCAGGGAAATGCAGCTTTCTGGAAAGCAGTTGAGGGGTTGGGAAGGAAAGGGAAGGGAAAAAGACACAAACAGGACTGGCTGCTGCTCTGTGTGGTAGTGAGACAATCTGAGTCTGAGACCATTTGGAAACTAATACTCTTTGGTATTCCCTACTTCAGTGTACTTATCTAGAAGGAGCACTGTGAGGGTGTGAGTTACTGTGTGGGAGATGCTGAGATACAGGAGCTATGCTAAAAAGAAGCCCTCTTGTCTTGGAACAAGCTGCCCTGGATTGGTGTTGGCATGCACCAATATGCTGTGGCACTGCCATGCTTAGATGCCAGTGTCCCAAGGCAAAGCTTTCCCCTTACCTGGTAAAGGAGCCACTTTTCAGCAGAGAATTCAGCTGCAGCAGGTTGCACCAATGCAGCTCCCTCCTGCCAGGCAGCCTCTGAGGTGAGTGCCCTGTGCTGCCTCTGGGCACTGCTTTGGTGACTTTGCCAGAGCCTCTTCAGTCATCTGAGTGGACTGAACTCCCTGTGTGGTTTGCTGCAGTAGCTGGATGGCTCTCATGAGCACAGCAAACTGTTCCAGTTCTCTTCCTTCACGTTTGGCTCCGTGTGGTGCTCTTTGATAAGGAGTTCTGCAGAGTCCAGAGCCTGGGCCCTGCCTGCTTCAACAGCTGCAGCAGTCAGTGGCAGACATGGAATCTCAGACCTCCTGAGAGACTGACTCCATCTGTATTTTCAGATGCACCTCTGGGGAGAGCAGAAGCCTGGAAAGGTAAGGACTATGTTTTCAGTTGGGGTTTGGGTTTTTTGATTACTCAGTAACTGTTTTAATTCTTTTTTTGTGTGTGTTCTTGTGTAGCTGTGCTAAGTATTCTTCTTCCTCTTTTCTCCCTCTCTGAGATGAGAAGAGGAAGCTCAAGCCTGGCTTCTGAGATGTGAAGATGAAGTTTGAGCCTTGTTCCAGGGTAAGTACATACTGAGAATGTTTTCTATGCCTGGGGGAGTGCACAGCCCTTTCTGAGGGGGGGAGAGTGCTTGTTGGCTCAGGGTACAAAGGGAAGATAGCTTTCCTTGATGGAGTGGTGACACAGAGGCTGCCACAGGTTGGGGTTTTTTAAAAGCCTTTAACTAGCAGCTGTTCTCTGTTGTAGGTCTGAGGTGCAGTAGATGGTGCTGAAGCAACACTGAGGCTCCTGGAATACCCACAGACCATTGTGTACAGAGGAAGTGCCTGCTGGCTCTCCCCAACGCTGACGCTCCTGTGTCTTCAAGAGGTGCACTCTGGGATGAGAAAACACTGGCTGTTAGTTTAAAAATGCTAATAAATAACTTTGTGTTACTGTTTTGTGCTTCCCTGCTCATGGAGACAGGCAGAGGAGATGGCACAAATACCACTGGAGTATTGCCTCAGGTCCGTGTGCAGACAGTGGTCACATTGAAGCTGTTGAATGTCAGCTCTGGGACAGCTGTTGTTCAGCGTTGCCAAAAGCAGCACTGAAAGACAGGTGGAAGTCTGGGGACATGCTGCTCTAGCAATACATGTTACAGCTCCTAGCCACAGTGCTTGTGTTTCCTGTCTGTGCATGCACCTGCTGGAAGCAGTGTGCAGGCAGGAAGTGTTGCCCAGCAGGACAAAGGGATTGCATCAGAGGCTGTGCTGTCAGCAGACCTTACCAGCTGGGTAAGGCAATGCAAGTTAGCATTGATTGCCCTGCTAAGGGTCCTCAGGAATGCAGGCTGCTAGTGGTGGTTTGGGTGCTGGCTAAGGGTGCAGTGGCATCATCTCAGTTCATAGAAGTGCCTGTCTCCTTGAACTGTGTGGACTGGACAAGGGGTAGATACTTTGTGTATCCATTAGTGAAAGTAAGTGCTGCCTCCTTGATGGTGGAGCCATTAATCTAATATGAGAGCTCATGCTGGGTAATTTGCATGGGGGCAGGATCACTGTGACTGCATGAGTGACACCTACCCAACAGAGAATGCTTGGCTCACTTTGAGGATGAAATCAGGCCAGAAGGATCTCTGTTCCTTCCTCAGCATTTGGTTTTGTGAGTAGCCATGATTCCTGTCCTTTGCTTCTGAAAATTCTGCTGGTGATGTGATGGAATTGGTGTGCTACAGTAGAATCACTTTCTGGGCTAGCAAGAGGACTGGACTGGCTCTCTGTACCAGTAGAAGCTACTTTCACTGGTGTTCAGTGCAGAGAGTAGCTGCATGGGGAAGTGCACTTTGTGCATTTTCCTCTTCCTAAGTGGGAGCTCTTAAGCTTCAGGAATGCTGCCATGCTTCACAATCCTTAGGCTTCTCTTAATTTAACAGAACCTTCCTGCTGCCTATAAAAGCTTTTTCAGATCATTCATGTATGTGTGAACATAAATACACACCCACACATCTTACATGGGAAGTGAAAGCTATAGGGGAAAACAACCTGACATGGTTAACTTGGGTGACTCTGTGCACTCCTTCTGTATGTCAGGGACACGAGCCTCAGAGCAGGGGAAATTGCTTTCCCTTCTTTTGTTGTGCTGTTATTTTCCAGTGCACAATGAGTGTACCCTACAGCTTCTCTACAGAAGGAGGGAACAGCCTTTATCCACAGCAGATACCTTCTGAACTGCTCTTGCAAGTGAATACTCTGCTTTTGAGCTTGGGGAAAAACCTTTGGCTTTTAACCTTTTAACCCCCCAAAGTCTAAGCAGTTTTGCCTGTTAGTGCTGCTTGTAGAATTCAGTCTTCTAAACTTTCAAAGGTGTTTGTTCACTTGTTCTAAGAATAGACATTTCCTCATGTATTCTGAAGAAAATTCATAGAATGCTTAGGTTGGAAGGGACCTTAAAGGTCATCTCGTTCCAACTGCCCTGGGACAGGAGCAAGGCCACCTCACACTAGAACAGGCTGCTCAGAGCCTCATCCAGCCTGGCCTTGAACACCTCCAGGGAGGGGACATCCACAACCCTCCTGGGCAGCCTGTGCCAGTGTCTCATTACCCTCACTGGAAAGACTTCTTCCTAATCTCCAGTCTAAATCTACCCTTTCAAACTTCAATCCATTCCCTCTCATCCTATCACTACAAGCCCCTGTAGAAAGTCCCACCCCAGCTTTCTTGTAGCCCCTTGCAGGCTGCTCTGAGGTCTCCCTGGAGCCTTTTCCTCTCCAGGCTGAACAGACCCAACGCTTTCAGCCTTTCCCCAGTTGCTGAATTCTCATAGCCTTCTGCTACCATGACATGAATTTCGCTGTCTTTCTGTTGGGACCCAGGTATTATTGCACGTTTCTTTCTCCTGCAGCTACTTGATGAAGTTACTTTCAGCTTTTTGAGGTGATTGATACAAAGATTTTAGGTCTTGTATTATTAGAAAGAAATTCTTTATAGTGCAGCTGGGGAGACACTGGCACAGGTTGCCCGGGGAGGTTGTGGATGTCCTTTCCCTGGAGGTGTTCAAGCCAGGCTGGATGAGGCCTTGAGCAACCTGGTCTAAGGTAAGGGGTTGGAACTAGGTGGTCTTCAAGGCCCCATCCAACCCATTCTATAATTACTTGGTGTTTTTTTTCAGCCCAAAGTCTTTGAACATCTTCCCTTCTGCATTTATTTTCATGTTCATTATCCTCAGAACTCAGCCCTTAAGTCCATGCATAATGCCATGTCCAGAAGTAATACCTTTGTATCTCATTTTGACTTCCAACCTGCTTGTAAGCATTATACTTGCCCTCTCTCCTGAGGTGCTTTGAGTGATTCTGGGTTCTTGCTCTTCCAGTAACATGATTCAGATGTGTGGGGTTTAAGTGTTGAGCTGCCTGTTTATCCACAGGATGTGCTCTGCAAGCTTGCTTTGTGTCACTTGGTGTTGCTCTTGGTAAGAGAGGGATGGGTTTGGATTTGTTTGATGTTAGCTTCTGAAAAGGCTGACAGGCTGAGCACTGTGCTTACCCTGAAAGAATGACCCCTTTGGATGTTGTTTCCACAGGTGAAATCGTTTGGGATTGGTTAATTGTCTCATCCACAAATCAGTAAGGGTGGCAGGTGGAGCTTGGGCTGAAGGTCTTGTGGGCCTGTCTGTCACACTTGCTTTTGTTGCCTTCTTTCTTCTGGTTGGAGACCTTGGTACTTGTTTGTTCATACTTGCTGTCTGCTGGATTTCCTTCACACTGTCACTATTGACATTGAATGTTTGCTTTTGCCCCCACTTGCTAGGAAAGATAAAGGCACAGGAGAAAGGTGTCATGCTTAGGGAAATGGAAGGAGAACCCTTCCTGCATGTTGAAGGGACTCACCCCCTGCACTCAGCTGAGCCTTTGAAACATTGTCAAACCCAAGACCTGTTTTGTTTACCCTTTCAAGAAGAGAGATGGCTTTTATGTTGCCTTTCAAGGAAAAAGCCATTAGGTTGATGGGATGCACCAAAAATCAAGCAGATGGGATGCAGGAGATCAATAGTGATTTGAGAAACCTGAGTGTAAGGCACTTGTGCTCAAACCACTGAGTTCAGTGCTAGGAGCCCTCTTCTGTTGGCACAGGCTGCAAGAAAACAAAGTGGTGAAATAAAGGAATTAAGAAGAAAAAACCCTGATGTCAGTGAGTTAGGGGTTTTACATGTGAGAATGGGGTTCAGAAGGTGGTGTTGCAGGTGCATGTTTTGGGCCATCTCAGAGTGAGCTTTAAGAAACTAATCTCCTGAAAGTTGAAAGGAGTTTAATGTAGGTATTTGTGCTTCTCTAAAGGCATTTGTCAGAGAATATTCAGCTTGAGGAGCACAAAATATGATTGATTTCTCTGACTGGCACCCTGCCTCCTGCTATGAAAAACAGAACCCACACAGCTGTAACACTTGCAGTGTGTCAGGTTGGCTGTGCAGCGCTGTGCACCACAGGAGAGACAACGCTCGTTTCTAACTCCACTTCTGAAGCATTAATGGAGGTATATTTAACCTCCCAGAATCACAGATCATTAGTGCTTGGAAGGGACCTTGAAAGATCATCCACTCCAACCCTGCTGCCAGAGCAGGATCACACAGGGCAGGTAACACAGGAGCACATCCAGGCAGGTTTTGAATGTCTGCAGAGAAGGAGGCTCTACAATCCCTCTGGGCAGCCTGCTCCAGGGCTCTGCCACCCTCACAGGGAAAATGTTTCTCCGTATGTTCACATGGAACCTCCTCTGCTCCAGCTTGCACCCATTGCCCCTTGTCCTGTCACTGGACATCACTGAGCAGAGCCTGGCACTGCCCTGCACATCTTTATCAACATGAATGAGGTCTCCCCTCAGGCCCCTCAGCTCCCTCAGCCTGTCCTCCGCAGGGAGATGTTCCACTGCCTTCAGCATCTTTGTGGCTCTGCACTGAACTCTCAAGCAGTTCTTTGAGGCCCTTCTGGAACTGAGGGGCCCAGAACTGGACAGAATACTCCAGCTGTGGCCTCACCAGGGCAGAGCACAGTGTTTAACTGTGGATATTTAGTCATAAACCTTCTGCAGCTGAAACAGGAATAACATCATCACTTAATGCCTTTGTCATGTCACCTTACCCTTGGTGATTTCAGCTTTCAGCTATCTGATGTGTTCACTTCCTGAGCTCACTTGTGAACTTGGAGCAATTTATGGTAGTTGGTATAAAGGCATTACAGAGGTTTGTTTACCAGGTGCTGCAGACCTGCTGCTGTACACCTTCCAAGCACTCTTTTTTTCCCTGCTCATTGGGGTTGCTGAGGTATTTTCATCATATTTCATCATTCAGAGATGATGCTTTGGGTAAAAGACACAGTCTTGTAGTCATATTAGACAGCTGTAAGCATGTGTATGTAAAACTGGCTGGGGTAAAGGCTGGGTGGGTTGTTTATTCTGTCAGGTAGCATCCAAACCTTTCCCATGTGTGAAACCAGTAGCTGTCGAGTCAAAGACTGGAGCCCAGTCTGCTGTAACAGAAGACTAAAGCATCCTGAAGGGTGCTGGTGTGTGGCTGCATGTCCTAAGTTGTGCAGAGCTGAAGGGAAGTGACAAAATAAAGATCTATTTTACAAAGGGGGAGGAGGGGTGACTTGGGGAAATTAAAGTAGAATTGTCTTGGTGACTCAGAGTACTTCTCAGGGCCTCATTTCCCAGTGCTGACTAAGATGACTGAGCTGCTGGGACGGGACTGGAATGGAATTTCAGTGTTGTGTAAAGAGGAAAGGAAAACAGGAAGGAAGCTTTTGAGCTCAAGAACTCCAGCAGTGGTCTGCAAAAGCCTGAAGTATATATTGAAGGTTTCCATTCATGTGCTGCTCACTTCATGGAGTTAGTTTGTATTTAGATGTCTCAGTCTTGCTGGCGAGGTGGTCGCTTTGGGAGGGAACTTGTCCTGAGGAGAGAGGATGATTGCATTCTATAACTTCAGTAATTCATCTGTGGGGGGGAAAAAGGGAAGGACCCTCTGCAATGATGAGCTGGGTTGGTCTGCAGGATACTCTACCCCATGGGGTGCTTGGAGGCTTGGGGGGGTTGGTTTGCTCTGTTGGGGCTTTTTTGCTTGATTTGGTTTCTTTTCCCCTACAATATTTTTTCCCCAGGTACATGATCTTCCTTCTTTGCTTTCAGGTCTTGAGTGCAAACTGAAGCTCTGAAAATGGGAAGAATTTTTCTGGATCACATTGGGGGCACTCGCCTGTTCTCCTGTGCAAACTGTGACACCATCCTGACCAACCGCTCTGAGCTCATCTCCACTCGCTTCACGGGGGCCACGGGAAGAGCCTTTCTCTTTAACAAGGTCAGTGAGAAGCTGAGCAGGGGCTGTGAACAAGGACTTGGTGGGAAGTGAATCTCCCATCAACCCTCCCCCCCTCCCAAAAAAAGCCCCACAAACCCTTACTGGCTGAAGTGTTGTGTTGTTATTGGTTTGATTGTTTAACTTCTTACTCTGTTCAGCTGTCTTTGCAGTCAAATTAGGCACTGACTTGATAGCAAACCCAGTTAGCTTATCTGCCACACAAAAAGACTGTAGAGAGGGTTGTGTGCATAGAGGCCTTGTGCCAAAATACATGGAGTTCTAACTTGGGACATTGTAATAGGAACCTCAGATTCACTGTCAGAGCAGCCTTTGTCTAGCAGGGAGTTTCAAAGCTCTTTGCACTTCTGCTCAGTGTAAAACAGAAAGCCTAGATAATGCTCTGCTTAACTTCTGAACTGCATTTAAGCTCACAGTGTTTGAGCAACCAGGTAAGCACAGTCTTCTACAGGCAATATTCTGCTTTAGTTCAATGTATCATTTTATTGACCTGATTTGATTCAATCAACATCTTGAGATACAGAAGTCATAGCTCTGGAGTGAATTGTAGCATTACTTAGTAACCCTTCCACACAGACTTGTCCATTAGACTCTCTGAAAAAGCAGAGATCATCTTTTGCTCTCTCATAGAGCTCTCTGTAATCCTTGGTGTCTTTTGGCTTGGTGGTATTTTGTTTTCTTGGAAGTCATTTGGTGATTTGCAGGGGTGATAGAGGCATTGTGGTAGTTTTAGGCTGTGCCTGGAAAATTATCCACAGATCTTGGACAGAAATCAATGATGTCTGCATTTAACAGCCTTGGCTTTGGGCTTTCTGGTATGCTGAATCTTGTCAGTAGCTTTTGTACAGGCTGGGATGCATAGCTATAGCAGAGCTGTGCATCTGATTTCTCTCATCCAACAAGCACTAGATCTGGGGGGTCACATTTTTATGTTGCATGGTGGAGTTCAGAGAATCACAGGAGCATTTTGGTTGGAGAAGCCCTTTAAGATCACCTAGTCCAAGCATTCTCTAACTCTACCAAGTCTGGCTCTAAGCTGTCCCTCAGCACCACATCTGTGTCCTTTAAACACCTTCAGGGATGGGGGCCCAGCCACCACCCTGGAGAGCTTGCTCCAGTCCTTGAGAGCTGTTTCAGAGAAGATTCATCCAATGTCCAGCCTAAACTTCTCTTGGTGCAAACTGAGTTTAATCACAGAGCCCTGATTTTTTTTACATGTCTGCAGTCAGAAGCCTTAGAGCTGAAGCCCAAAGAGCAGGCAGAGTCAGGTGGGAAGTTGAGAAAGCAGCACAGCCCCATCTTTTCAAATCCTACCTCACACTAGCTGTTTGGGTATAGTTCTGACATCAACTTTTCCACAGGTTATGCATCCTGGTTCTGTGATGTTGCTGCCTAAACAGCTTAAAAGTGTACTTGAAACTGCCCAGGTGGCAGACAAACTGAGAAAGAGGACTGTTTAATGCCTGCATTCTCAGCCACTGAGCCTTTGTTTCTCAGGTGATTATGTCAAAAGCACCCCAAGACTGTCTTAAAGTACCACCTCTTAATATTTTGGTTCTGCTTGCTGGGAAGATGTGATCACCTCAGCTGCTAGGAGCAGGTTGCATCTGTCTCAAGGTGCAGGTTTGTCAACTGGTTGAGAAGCTCCTCACCAGGAGTTCCTCACACCAAGTTGAACACAGTGCTCTGCACTCCCCTACATCCTGTGATTGCATTCCATGTCTCAGATAAGTAGGAGGGTTGTAGACCTCTCTGGAGCACAGCTTCAAAGGGTTACTGTCTCAAACAGGAGATTTTCAAGGGCTGTGGACATGCCCACTGCAGTTTTCAGTTCACATGCAGTGCCACAGGCTCTTTGCTTTTAAAATGGATGAACAGGGTGCCCTAGGACTTAAGTCCATTTCTGGTGCCTCCAGCATAAGAAGGTCATACAACTGCTGGAGCAGGTCTGGAGGAGGCTGTGAAGATGATCAAAGGGCTGGAGAAACTCCCCTGTGGGGACAGGCTGCAAGAGCTGGGTCTGCTCAGTCTCAAAGTGAAAGCCCTGGGGAGGCCTTATAGCGTCCTTCCAGTACCTAAAGGGGGCCTACAAGAAGGTTGGGGGGGGACTTCTGATGAGGGCTTGAAGTTACAGAAGGAAGGGGAAGGATTGAAGCTTGGGGAGGGCAGACTTAGACTGGAGGTTAGGAGGAAATTCTTTCCAGTGAGGGTGCTGAGACACTGGAACAGGCTGCCCAGGGAGGTGGTGGATTCCCCCTCCCTGGGAAGTGTTCAAGACTAGGCTGTATGAGGCCTTGAGCAACCTGTTCTAGTGGAAGGTGTCCCATGGCAGGGGGTTGGAGCTGGATGGTCCCCAAGGTCCCCTGACTCTGAAGCTCTGGCTCCATGAGCACGCTGAGCGCCTGGCGAGCTGCCGGCAGCTGATCTGTGTGTGCCTGTCTCTTTGGAACAGGTGGTGAACCTGCAGTACAGCGAGGTTCAGGACCGGGTCATGCTCACTGGCCGCCACATGGTTCGAGACGTGAGCTGCAAGAACTGCAACAGCAAACTGGGCTGGATCTATGAGTTTGCCACCGAAGACAGCCAGCGCTACAAGGAGGGCCGCGTCATCCTGGAGAGGGCGCTGGTGCGGGAGAGCGAGGGCTTCGAGGAGCACGTCCCGTCCGACAACTCCTGAAGAGGCTCTGCCCCCTCCTCAGGCTCTCTTCAGCTGAAACTCCAAAATAATAATAAAATCAACAAAAATTCTGCTTACATACACTGTCACCTTAGCATCAGAGCCGGCTTCATGGACTGCAGAGCGGGAAAGGTTGTGAGGATGTCAGATGGAACCTTCCTCTCTTGGCTCTTCTTTTACCCTGTACCTTTCCCCCCCCCAGCAGCTGTTTGTAGAAAGGATGTTGTGCAGATGCTGTCACTCTCTCTCTTGCATTTACATCTGTTAGGTTTGAGGCTGTATCCCCAGATACAGTGGGCTACAAAAGGAAGCCATTAGGGGAGGGAGGGGGAAGCTGTCCTCGTGCTCGAGAGCCATTCAGTGAGTTGGTTTGGTTTGCACAGGACTGATGGCAGCCTAAGTTATTTTAAATCGAGAGACTTCTTGGGTTTTCCTTTTTAGAAAGACTATATTCCATTTTTGGCTGAAGTTTTTAGTTAGGTTTGGGGGTTTTTGTTTCTGGGTTTGGTTTTGTCCCTCTTCCCCAGTCCTTTCACCTGATTTGCTGGCTAAAAGTACAGAGATCCGAATTTGTGCCGAGTGCTAAAGGTTCAGTGTTGGTGCAGCTTGGGCTGGCCCCCGTGCCATATTCTTGTTGAGGTTGATTGGTAGCACAGAGCCCATCTATTTCTTGTCATTCTTGGCCCAAAGATGTCACCCACTCCTTGTTTCTTTGTGAAGTTCCCATTCACCATGTAAACTGGTGTTGATTGGAAAACTATTCTTCAGATAGGGCAAAACTGCTTGGCTGTTTTTTAACTGTAACTGCTGTAACTTAGCAGCATAGCAATGATATGCAGAAACAAAACCTCATAGCTGTCTGGTTAGCCTTGAGTTGCTTACAGGTCAAGCTGTGTTTGTAACCATAGGGAATCCACTGAGAAGCTACTGTTTCAGTAGTCGTTTCCCCCCCAAGTTTCTCTACTAATCTCATTGAACAGACAGGGAGTTGGAACTCTTAATTCTTCCCATAGCTTGCTTTTAAACCCAGCAACTTCCTATGTCAAACACAGCTGCTGTGTAAAAGGAGAGGATTGCCAACGTGTTTGCTCATGCCTGGAGTTATGCAACCTGCATCTCTTGAAAAGATTTGACTTCCACAGCTTGTTTTCAAATGCTGCTTCTGGTGTTGGAACCTTGACCTTTCGACTTGGTTGAACCTTCCATTGTGATGATACCTTTTTTTTACCTTCCTGGGCAGCAGTACATGTCAGCCTGGTAGTAACTAGTGACTTGGGTTCCTGCTTTCTTTGTGTAGAGCTCAGCTCTGTTCCAAACAGTGATCTTGCTTGCCTTTCTTGTCTGCAAAAATGCTCTGCATTAACTTAACTCAAGGGTGCCCAAACACTTTGATTGTGTCTTAAGCCATAAGTCAAGATCTCAAGGGCTGAGATGTATTTGAATGTTAGATGTGTGTGATTCCTTAGCAAAGACAAAAGGCTGGTTGGCTTTTGTTGTGTTGGATCAGTTGTGGTCAACATGGAATAAGTTACCCACAGTTGTAAAAGGTGGGGGGAAGGGGAGGGGAAAACCCCAGCCCCCCAGTCAAACAGATCTGGGCTCTGAGCTTTCAGAATAAACTCTTTTATTTTCACTACCTGCAGCTCCATATCTGCAAACAAAACGCAGAGGGGGACTGTGTGTGGAGTATTTTCCTTCCTTTGTGTTCTCTTACCTTGCCAAGTGGCAATTTGGACACCCCTGACTTGAATTTACTGCCTCTCTCTTGTAAAAGTAGCTTTTCACCTAGGAAGAAACCGGAGTAGATCACATAACCAGAGCTGTGCTTGAATCAAGCTGCTTAAACAATAGTGTACTTGTGCCTCAGATGGGTCAGTTTTTGCACTGAGTAGGACCCCGTTACCTTGTACTTCTGTCGTCACAGGCTGGGAATGCCCCCGTTAGCATGGTTCTCTGCAGTACTCTTCTGTACTTCTGACATGACAATAAAGTATGTTTTGTCCTGGATGGATCCTTTGCTCTTCTGTTCTGAGTCGTTGGCAGGGAGCCTCTCAACCCGAGGACACAACCTGGCTGCCACACCCTGCGTTCGGGATCTCATTGCTTTCCTGCAGCACAGCGGAAGCTGCTGCTGAGCATCTCTCTGCAGAGGTGACTAAAGGCTGTACTGTGGATTTTGGGAGGTGCTAAGTAAAGCCTCAAGCAAACCACTTGGATGCTTGAAAGCCTTCAGTTGACTCCTGGTAAAGAGAAACTAAAACCAGGAAATGGCTTCTGAAGGGAATTCTGGGTGCCAAAGGTCTTTCTCTGGCTTTGGAAAGCCAGCAAGCAAAGCAAAATGCCAGCTGCTGCATGGGATGTGATGTTTGGGTTGCTGCCATGCCTTGGGGTTGAAAATCTGAATCTGGAGCTCTAGGCATTTCACATTGCCTGTAAGCATTAGGGAGAAGCCTTCTGCCAGCAGCTGGTCAGCTTCTGAAGCTGTAGCTGGAGAACTGAGGTGAGAGGATCATTATACTGGTGCCATGCAGCCTGGTGGGGGCTTATCCTGGTTTTGAGTAGAACCCCTTCATTTTGGCCCCTGGAGGTGTTCAAGGCCAGATTGGATGAGGCCTCGAGCAATCTGGTCTGGTGTGAGGTGTCCTTGCCCATGGCAGGGGGGGTCACATCTAGATGATCTTCAAGGCCCCTTCCAACCTGAACTATGGATGAATCTATGTTAAAGATTACTTCCCCAAAGTATTATCATTTGGAAAACACAACTGAGATGAATTAATTAAAAGCCTCAGAGTTAAACCCACTGCAGGCTTTGGATTGTTCTTTTAGCCTAGCTGCTGCTGTTCCTGGTCCTATCAGTTTGATGGCTCAGTGGAAGGGTTTAGCTACATAAACCTTGACTGCTTCTCCTTGAGATAGTTTGTGCATGAATGGAGGTAAGTTATCTGCCTTGGACAAGATGGCATTGCTATTTGCTGTTAAATGTTACTTTGTAGTACTGCAATAGCCTTGGGGTTCCCAACCAGCAGGGCTGGCACAGCAAAATGTGCCACTATGGTGACCCTGTGCCTGGCATGGGCCAGTGCTGGCTCTGGGGCAAAGGAGGTAGCAAGGAAAATGCAGAGCACAACAGACTCCCCTGTGTATTTCTGGAGGGCTCAGACTTTGTGCTCTTAGGCTGCAGCTTGGGCTTAAGCAGTGCTATGATTTTTGCCTAAGATGAGCTGTGTTAGACTTTACATTACCCAGGCTATGATCTCATTCTCTAGTTGCAGTGTAGGTGTACCCAAAACTGAAGTGCTTCATTAAAGCTGCTTGAATTCCCATCTTTGGGAAGATGGAAAAGATTGAGGGTGTCTTTGTGGATTGTGCCTCTTATGGATGCTCAAAAGCAGTTTTGAAATGGCATATGAAAAGGCCAAATGCAAGGTTGTACAGCTGGGTAGGGGTCACCTCGGGCACAAGTCTGGGCTGGGCAAGGAGTGCCTCAGGAGCAGTCTGGAGGAGAAGAACTTGGGGGTCTCAGCTGATGACAAACTCCCCAGGAGCCAGCAGTGGTCACTGGCAGCCCAGCAGGCAGCTGTGTGCTGAGCTGCATCCAAAGCAGGGAGAGCAGGACAGGAAGGGGATTCTGCCCTTCTGCTCTGCTGAGTTCTGGAGCCCTGCATCCATTTCTGGCACCCCCAGCATAAGAGGGACATGGGGCTGCTGGAGTGGGTCCAGAGAAGGCCACAAAGATCATCGGAAGGCTGGAGAACCTCCACTATGGGAACAGGCTGAGTGTTGGGGCTGTTCAGCCTGGAGAAGAGAAGGCTCTGGGGGGACCTTAGAGCTGCCTTCCAGTACCTGGAGTGGGCTATGGGAAAGCTGGGTAGGAACTTTGTACATGGGCCTCTAATGACAGGATGAGAGGGAATGGATTGAAGCTTGAGGAGAACAGATTTAGGCTGGAGGGCAGGAAGAATTTCTTCCCAGTGAGGGTGCTGAGACACTGGAATAGGCTGCCCAGGAGGCTGTGGATGTCCCCTTCCTGGAGGTGCTCAGGGCTCAGTTGGATGAGGCCTTTACAGAGAGAGTTGTCCTTACTGGAACAGATGTCTGTGGTGCTGGTAAAGCTCCTGGCAGTCTGATGCCAGCATTTCACTAGGAAGGGGCCCTTCTGGCAGGGTACTAGTGACACTATCATCTCTCATCCTGTCTGGGCAGAGGGTGTCTGGGAGCTGCACTTGGCTCAGCATCCTGCTCTAGGTGGAGGTGAGGGGAAGGAAGACCTTCTTCACTCCTCACTCCATTGCTATGCTACATCTCTTTTCATCTGATGTTCTGGTGGATGTGGTCTGTCCAGGTTTGCACTGCAGCTTAAGAAGCAGAGGAGACAGCAATCTGTGCATCTTACACGTGGCATTTCTCCCTCAAGGACCTGGACACCTACAGTTTGGTACAGGCTGCTCAGTTGGAAAGGATGTCTGTGTGCTTGTGCAACCTGGACTGCAAAAATGAGCCCTGGCACTTGCCTAAGGAATGGCCAGAATCTGCAATGGGAAGCAGAGAAAGGCAAACAAGGAAAACTCTGCCTGTGTGAGGGAGTTCTGCAAGGCTCAAAGCAGACAAACTCATTCAGAAGCAGCAGGCACAGGAGAAATTCTAAAGGTAGGCTTGCACCCTGACTTGTGTGGGCTCAGGGAAAGGGGAAATCGCTGGGGAGGGCCTAAGGTCCCCTGATAAACAGAGGACAAGACTGCCTGTAAGCACTTCTGTTTCTTGTGAGGAGAAGCCTCACAGAATGTCCTTGCTGTGCAGCACTGATAAGAGCAGAACTAGAGGGAAGTTTCTGGCCCCAGCTCCCAGGCAGCTGGGAAGTGTTTGTCCTTCAAACAGGCTCTGGGTTTGTTCTCATTATCTGAAGCATTTAACACTATCAGAAACCCGGGGTTTCTATAGGAGCAAAAACAGAAAGAAGAAAAAGCTATGGCACTCATTTCCATCCCTTAGGTGTCTGTCAGGGGTAGGTGGGAGAGAGAAGGATGTTCAGACCTTACACTTTGACTCTGCCTATGCAGAGATGTGTGCTTGCCTGACACCAGGAGCCAGGGCTGTTTCCCTTCAGGGGATGTTTAGAGATGGGACTCTGCATTGTCCTCTTGGAAGCATTTGCTTTGAGTGCTGTAAACATTTTCAAGCGTTTGGAGCAGTATGTTTGCTGAATTACAACAGACTGCATGCCATAGTTGTTTGCAGACTAATGGCAGACATTGCAGTAGATGCAGCTGGTGAAACAGGGAGAGCAATTTCCTGCTAGGGGGAAGGGTACTTAGCCAAAAGCCTGCCTGCTGGCTTTCATCTCTCCTTACAGACTGACTGAATGTAACAATCCCCTCCCCTGGAAGACTTTGTTCAGCTATTATTCTAACCTGGGCTGGGGGACGATGAAATTGAGAGCAGCCCTGCAGAAAAGGATCTGGGGGTGCTGGGGGATGAGAAGCTGGACATGAGCCAGCAATGGCCACTTGCAGCCAATGGCAGCCTGGCCTGCACCAAAAGAAGCATGGCCAGCAGATGAGAGGTAATTCTGACCCTTTGCTCTGCTCTGCTGAGACCTCACCTGGAGTACTGTGTCCAGCTCTGAAGCCCTCCACACAGGAAGGACATGGGTCTGATGGAGCAGGTCCAGAGGAGGGCCACTAAAATGGCCAGGGGCTTGGAACACCTCTGCTATGAAGAGAGGCTGAAAGAATGTGGACTGCTCAGACTGGAGAAGAGAAGGCTCCAGGGAGACCTAATAGTAGCCTTCCAGTTCCTGAAGGTGGCCCACAAAGAGGAGAGGGAGCTGTTTCCAAAGGCCTGCAATGATAGGATGAGGGGCAATGGTTTGAAAGTAGAGAAGAGCAGATTTAGATTAGACCTCAGGAACAAGTTCTTTACGATGAAAGTGGTAAAATACTGCAACAGGTTGCCCAGGAGACATTCAACAGCAGACTTGATGTGAGCCTGGGCAGCCTGATGTGGCTGGAAGTGTCCCTGCTAACCGCAGGGTGGTTGGACAAGATGACCCTTGGGGGTCTTTTCCAACCTGATGCAGTCTGTGAGTAGAGCAGGACAGGATGGTTGTTACTTTTCAGGTGCAGATCTTTGCTTGTGGGCACTGTCAAGGTGAGATGCTCTGAGGGAGGCAGTGAGAACTCAGGCACATCCCAGGGACAGGGTGCAGCACAGCAGCCTCTGTGGCTATGCTGCTGCTGCTGGTGGGGTTTTGCAGCAGACCTTTCTCCTCCCCCTCCCACTCTTTATTAGGTCTGGTCTGGAAAAATGTTTCTAGGTGTGCTTTAGTCCACACAATGCAACTGCTGATGGCTTCAGATAGAGCAAGGTGCTTAGGCTTGCCTAGGGCAATCTGCCTGCTTTAGGGATTAGGGGGAAAGCCAAAACTTCTTTGGCTCAGTCAGCACCCAGATGTGTGTGGGGAGCTGTCTGCCAAACAAGACATCACTGCATGGATCTGTTGTGGTTGCTGCATCTCCCCTATGGAATCAGCACAGCTCAAGGACTTGGGGAAGTGCCTGCTCTGTTGGCAATGTTTGAGGGTCACTGCTGGTATCACTACCCCAGCTCGATGGATTAGTTGTTGCAGCTCAGAAGGGATCAATGGCTTGCCTATTCCATGTCTCCCTGCTGAGGAGGGATTATCTGAGTGATGTACTCAATAAGCCTCCATTCTAGGGATGAAGTTTCTCAGAGTGATTTCTTCTTGGAGCAAAAAGTACATTAGAGTGACAGGATTTAGGTCACAAAAGTAGAACACTCCTAAAAATGCCAGGTTTCCACTGGCTTGAGCAGCACATGGCTGTCCTGTGCCTCTGTGTGTGCAGCCCCAGGGGCACCAGTGGGGTGTGCTCACAAGAGTGAGGCTGGAACCATCATCACCCTCCTGTAGGTGTGCACTGAATGTACAATTCCAACTGTAAGTACAGCTCCTGACACTCTGCCCCACCTTTCCTGCCTGCAGTTGCTGGAGTTCCTGCCCCATGCAGGGCTTTGGAGGGAGGAATTGGGGAATGAAAATTACTCTGTTTCCTACTCATGCCTCTTGCTTCCAGCCTCTTGAGGTGGGAAGCTTCCTGCTCCGTGCAAGTTCCCTCTTAGGGAGACATCATAGAGTGGTCCAGGCTGGAAGAGACCTCCAGTGGTCATCCAGTCCAACCCCCCCCAGTCAGCAGGGACATCCTCCACTAGATCAGGTTGCCCAGAGTCCTGTCGAGCCCTGCTCTGAGTATCTCCAGCGACTGGTCCCCAACCACCTCCCTGGGCAACCTGTTCCAGTGTTCCACCACTCTCATGGTGCAGAACTTGTTCCTAACATCCAATCTAAAGCTGCTTTTCTCTAGTTTGAAGTCCCTGTCCCTTGTCCTGTCATTGCAGGCCTTTGTAAATAGTCTCTCTCCATCCTTATTGTAGCCCCTTCAGGTTGCTCTTGGGTCTCCTCAGAGCCTTCCCCTCTCCAGCAGCCCCGTTGTGCTTTGCTCCCCTCCTCCTGCAGTCAGTGGTTTTGCCTTCTGTCATCTCCTCACACTCCTGTTCATCCCTGCCTCTTCTTCCTGCCCTGCTCTTTGCATCCCTGCTGGGTTTTCAGCAGGTGACCTTCCTTCCCAGCATGGCATCAGAGGTGCAGCTCTCTCAGCTGCTCACCCCTGCAGTGTGACAGCAATGCTGGTGTGTGGCTGTGTAGTGAACTGGTGCAGGAAGACAGGAAGGCTGTTGGTGCTGGTCTGATGCCCTGGGCTGCCATGCAAACACAGCATGGGCAGCCTTGCCAGCAGGCTGCTGGGGGTGATGCAAGGAGCAGCCAAGGCTTCCTGGCACTGGCACTGCCTCCCTCCCTTCTGTGCTGCCAGAGAGGCATGAAGGACACAACATGAATGAAGTGGTCTTACTGTCCTCAATTCCTGCTTTGGTCTCTCAGGAGAGTCTGGGATGGAGAAGACTCTGCTCTTCTGCATTGTTGGAGCACCTCTGCTATGAGGACAGGCTGAGGGAGCTGGGGTTGCCCAGTCTGGAGATGAAGAACCTTTGGGGAGACTTAATAGCAGCCTTCCAGTACCTGAAGGGGACCTTACAAGAAGGATGGAGAGAGACCATTTACAAAGGCCTGTGGTGATAGGATGAGAGGCAATGGCTTCAAACTAGAAAAGAGCAGATTTAGATTGGATGTTAGGAGCAGGCTCTTCACTATGAGGGTGGTGGAACACTGGAACAGGTTGCCCAGGGAGGTGGTTGGGGCCCCATCCCTGGAGATATTCAAGGGGAGGCTCAGCAGGGCTCTGGGCAGCCTGATCTAGCTGAGGATGTCCCTGCTGACTGTGAGGGGCTTGGACTCGATGACCTTCAGAGGTCTCTTCCAACTCAGTCCATTGTATGATTCTGTGATGTCTTCTGTATGGGGCTGGTGCCCAGCCTGGATGAGGAACTGAGCTGGAACACATCCCCCTGCAGACAGTCAGGCAGGACCAATCCTACCAGATTTGGAGGCCCAGCTCCAAGGTATTGTGTCACAATGTTTGTTTATTTATTTAAGCACCAAGTCATTGGACAATTTGTTTCAAGCAGGCACAATGACATGCACCCCTGGGCCCTGTTTGCAGCTGTGCCTGGCCATTTCTGGATGAGCTATTTTAAAACCTATCCTGAAGCAGACCTCCAGCATGGAAAAATTCAGCCCAACTGCTTAATGCTTGGTGAGTAAAATGACAACCAGCTGACAGCAGAGCTGTGTATTGGCAAGTGCCAAACAGCCTTAATTTAGGAGTCACTTTTTGCACAGGCCCTGAAAAGAAAGGAGAAGCCAGCTGCCAGCAAGTGCAGCAGTTTGGACAGATGGATGTGAAGCTCCCTTTTGCCTTCCATTTATTGTGCTCAGGATGCAGACATAAATCTGCTTTTCTTGTCTTGAACAGGTAGGTGCACGAGTATCTAGCAGAGGCACATGCTTTTAGCCATCTCATCACACTCAGATTGCTTACAGTACTATTGTAGAGGTGGCTCAGTTCAGTGACTTTTTCCAGCACTGACTAGCTGCCAAATAATCAGTGCTTGGAAGGCTCTGACCCTGATTGTTCTCTCCTTTACACTTCTTCCCCTCCCTGCTTTTGTTATCAGCTGACTTGACTCTGAGCTGCTAATTTCTTACAGGCTGGGTTTGGGAAGGCATGTGTCCATAGAGGATTTTTCTGTATGTATACACAGCATGTGTGTACCTTGAGAGGGAAATGAGACAGAGCAGGAATGAGATCACACCAACTGCTGCATTTCAGTTGTGCTTGACACTGTGCACTGGTGCTGGGTTTGCCAGGCTGCTGAAGCGTGCTTCTCCCTGCACAATACCTCTGCAAAGTGTTCTTTAGACTCTTCTGGAACTTACAGACTCAGAGAATGATTTAGGTTGGAAGAGACCTTGAGGATCATCCAGTTCCAATCCCCTTGTCATGGGCAGGGACACCTTCCACTAGACCAGGTTGCTCAGTGCCTCATCCAGCCTGGCCTTAAACATCCACAGCCTCCCCAGGCAACCTGTTCCAGTGTTTCACCACCCTCACTGTGAACAATTTCTTCCTAATCTCCACTTTAAATCTGCCCTCCTCAAGCTTCAATCCATTCCCTCTCTTCCTATCACTGCAAACCATCGTAGGAAGTTCCTCCCTACCTTTTCTAAGGTCCCCTCCCACCCAAGACATTCTATGGTTCTCTGATATGTCCTTAAAAGATCTCCCCCTGGCAATTCTCACTTTGTTTTCCTGGTTGATCAAAGCTGCTGATAAAGGTGATCTGAATTGTCCTCCCAGAACACCTTTGGGACATCCTTCCCAAGAAGGTTGCAGCTGTAATCTGTGACTAAAGTACTCCAATCTTCCCGACTGATTGCAGGAGGGTGAGACTCTGTGACTGCCCTGAAGAATGTGAAACGCTTGGCTCTAACCCTTGGGGTGAAATACCTCTGTGGCACTTGAGTTTCTCAGCTCAGATCCCACATTCATATTTGCTGCTTCTGAAATTAAACCCGGGCCAGGCTCTCTTCCCCAGGCTGTTGCTTCAGCACTCTGGATTGCAGCTTCAGGCTTGGGGACAGATGCTGTCAGTCTCGTGTTGGTTGAGGAGGTATTGATAGGGAATCTGAAGCCACTTTATTTCCCTCGGGCTTCCACACCCAGGAGCTTGCCAGGGAAGCTGCTGCCTTTTAAAGTAGACTAAGAGAACTCCTGTTGTTCAGGTGACATAGTGAGGCTGAAATGGAAGTGCAGAGAGAAGCTGCAGCTGCTGTGTTTTGACTGATTGTTTTTCCCCCTGATACATGGATTGTTTCTGTTGAAAGTAGTGCACTTTACCAGGCAGAACAAGGGAGGATCAGCAGCCAGCCTCTGGCTGGTGGAGTCGGGAGGCAGAGCCTGCACAGAGGGTGAACGTGACTCAACGCCTACATCTGTCAGGAACTGATTTAGACACTTCTCTCCCTCTCTGCAGAGGGCTGCACTGCAGCATTCAGCATCGCTGCCTGATTAGCTCCCACTTCCCCCTGCCTCCAAGGAGAGGAGGAGCAAGCAGAAGGTAATACCTGGGGCCCAGTGCATTCACTAGAGCTTTGTAAGCGCTGAACTGGTGAAGTCCTTGCCCCCAAATTCACAGGTTGCATTGAATTGGCAGTGACCTCCAAAGGTCATCAAGTCTAACAGCTCTGCAGTGAGCAGGGACACCTCCAACCAGATCAGGTTGCCCAGGGCCATGTCGAGTCTGATCTTGGATGTGAGTAGGTTCGGATCTAAAAGCAGGTCCCCATTGCAGACTAGAAGCAGTGCACTGTGGGGAGGTGGAGCTGCTGTAACCATCACCCTGACCAGAAGTTCAGCTAAGGGCCACAGTCAAGCTTCATTGAAGGCAGCACAGCCTCACAGACTGAATCACAGAATGCAGCAGGCAGGGATGGAGCCTCAGAGGTCATCTAGTCCAAGCCCCCTGCAGTAAGCAGGGACATTTTTCACTAGATCAGGTTGCTCAGGGCCCTGTCAAATTTGACCTTGAATGTATGCAGGAGTGGGAGCTCCCCCTGGGCAACCTCTTCCAGTGTTTCACCATTCTCATTATGCAGAACTTCCTCATGGTGTCCAACTTAAATCTCCCCTGCTCCAGTTTCACATCACTGCCCCTCACCCTATCACTACAAGCCCTTCTAAACAGTCCCTCACAAGCTTTCTTGTAGTTCCCCTTCAGATACTGAAATGCTGCTCTGAGGTCACCCCAGAGCTTTCCCTCCTCCACAGGGAGAGTCAGGGTTTACCAGCACTGGGCTAGATGATATTGTTGAAAGTCCTAGCACCGAGTGGAATCAGAAGGAGGGCAGCTGGTACAGCCCTGGAACTGAAGATGCTTCTGGTCTGTGTCCAGTTCTGCCACCAGCCTCCTCCTCCAACTCCTTCCTTTCAGTTTTTGCCCTTCAAGTTGCCCCCCATCCTCTGTGAAACAAGAGGGCTCTGAACAATCTAGAAGCTGTCTGTCAAGTATTATTTTGTCAACTGAAGAAGCCATGGCAACACACGGCGACAACACAGCTCCCATCACAAGACTAACTTGAGTCAGTTTCTGCCTTTGCAACATCTGTGGCAGGGGCTAAAAGTAGACTTCCCTACCAAAATGGAAGGACATGGAGGGAGCCACACAACACATCCCAAAATAGGAGGAAAGAAGGAATATTAGATAAGGGGGGACACAGGCACATAGAAGAGTGCAGTGAGAACAGCCCCAACAGTTCCCTTGCTTTTGTTGGTGCTGCTCTTGATTGCTGCTCTTGCTGCTGCTGAGCTTACTGGGATTGCTGCCTTGTGCTGTAGTGAACAGAACCACTGCTGAGACCCTGGTGAAGTTTCCTAATGCTGACAGCATTCCTGCAAGGATCTGCCTGCAGCTGGGCAGTCACAGAATGAACCAGGCTGGGAAAGGCCTCTGCTGCCCAGGAGTCAGCATTGCTTTCCCACAGAACTCGTGCTGCTTCTGTTGAGTGGAGAAACACAACTTGTATGAGAAGACACACCATTTATTGTTAATCTCCTTAAAAGCTTTAACAGTCTGCTCCAAGAGTGCCCATCAATCTGCTTGCACCGTGCTAGCAATGATAAATGATAGGATCTGGAAGGGCAGAGGGAAAGGGGAGAAAAGGAAACAATCTCTTAACACCCTGCTGTCAGAAATCCTCCAGACACAACTGCTGCAGCTTCCCCCAGCTTGTGCTCAGGCCTCTGCTGCCTGGCCACAGGATTCAGAGGTGCTGGCTGTCCACCAGGGGAAGATGGAAGGGCTGCAGGTGTCACAGACCCACCAAGTCCTTTGCCCACAGCAGTGTGATGCCAACGGTGGAGTCCCTCTGTCTGCCTTGCCGGGGTGGTGGTGGTGGAGATTCTGCCTCTTCTTCCAGAGTTCACCTGAGGCTGTTTCCACTCTGTCTCTAAGGCTCTTGTTGCAGTGCTCCTCAGACTCCAGAGCTGGGTGCTTCTGTGCTGATCCTCCAGGCAGAGCTGTGCACACCTTGCAGACCTGCTCCTCAGACTCCAGAGCTGGGTGCTGCTGTGCTGACCCTCCAGGCAGAGCTGTGCACACCTTGCAGACCTGCTCCTCAGACTCCAGAGCTGGGTGCTTCTGTGCTGATCCTCCAGGCAGAGCTGTGCACACCTTGCAGACCTGCTCCTCAGACTCCAGAGCTGGGTGCTGCTGTGCTGACCCTCCAGGCAGAGCTGTGCACACCTTGCAGACCTGCTCCTCACTCTCCCTGCTGCCCACAAGTGATGTTTCCCAGCCCCAAGGTCACACTCCTCCGTTGATGCAGCTGTTACCCGTGGGGGAGTAGTTCTCAGCTCCAGGGCTGCCAGGGTTGCTCCGTGTGGGAGGCCCTGCAGCCCTGCTCTGCCTTTCCTCCTGGCTCAGGTGCCAATTGCTGTGCCCACAGCTGTTCCAGCAGCCAAGGCTGCTGCTGGAGGCCTTTCAGCCCTCTTTGGACCACAAGAAGCAAAACCTGAGTGCAGAGAGGTAAGGGCCCTGAGTTGTTAAATGGTTGCTCTCAGAAGTGCAGAGCTTGCATGAAGCTCCCTCCAAGGCAAGTCCCAACCAAAGCAAGGTTCACAAACCTCTCTATCAGGTTTAAGTTTGACTACTCAGCCTGTGGCTGCTTTTTGCAGTGGTAAGAGCATAGTTAATGGGCTATAGGCATGCAGACCTCCTGATAATTCATCATGGCCATGCTGCCACACATGAGTCCAGCAAGGATGCTGCAAATCCTCCTGTGGCTCAAGGCTCCTCACCAGGACCGAGCATTTGATCTTCTTGGAGGCATTTGCTCTTTCCTATCTGGTCTTGCCTCATGTGGGTCTGAAGGTGGCCTGTAGGTCTTGCTGTTGCTGTATAGCCCCTGCTTGGTTTGCTTCATATTTGATCTTACAGCCAGGATAATTGGCACAGTTAACTCTTACGATACCCAGGATGCCATTTCTGGGCTGCACAGCCCAGTTAAGGATGTCAGCAGCTGTTGAGAGTCCCACTGGGGAGGGATTTACACCGAGAACAATGCAGCTGTAGTAAGAGCAACTTGCTCCTTCTTGTCACCTACTGCAAGCCTTGCTTTGGGGGCTTGTTTTACTGCCTGTGGAACTGCAAAAGTTGCAAGGGGATGCTCTGATATCTGCAGCCACTGCTCAAAACCCAGACCAAAGGTCACTAGGTTTTGGTTAGGACACAGTTTTAAAGCTTCTAGCGCTTGTTCTACTCCCTTCTGAGAGCATTGTGTAATTCAAACCATACCTTGAAGGCTACACTCCATGCACATGCTCTATCAGACAGGCAGAGGTGATTTCTGGGTGCTGGATCTGCACACAAACACAGCTGGACCCCCCCACCCCCCCTCCCCCCCAGTGATTACAGGCCCAAACCAAAGGATGTATTTAATATTCACATCTGGCTAAACTCTGTTGCTCTAAACCGACTGAAAACTGATCTCTTTCAGTATGCAACTTGTAGCTTCCAGTGCCTCCTGCCTGCTGGTGTCCTTCCAGGGAAGCAGCTGGGAGCACTCCGTTGTCACTGGCAGACAGCTCTCATCTCAGAAACCGTCCTGTGGTAAGTTTCTCAAGTCACCTCCTTGTCTCCTCCCTCACCAAGTGAAACCTTTTCATCACACCAGCAGACACGATTCCACACCAAGCTACTGCACCCCCATAGGATGTCTCCATCACCTTTAGCTTTCTGCTCATCCCAGAGCTGTCAGTTTGTACACAGGTACTCTGCACTGCACAGCTGCCTTTAGTGTTGCAAAGCGACACTGACAACCCTTACATCAAACACATCACTGTTTTCTATCTACTGCAGAGAAAAATCTCCTGGGCTAGGAAGTTTTGCCCTTCATTTGTTCACCTTTGCCTCTGGGAGTGCTCAAACTGCCCCGTGTTGCTGTGGTACATTGCACAGGCAGTGCCTCACATGCTGGTGATCACCCTTGAGAACAGCAATCACCAGGATGAATCACTGGTGAACCACTGCTGATAACAGGAATCACTGCTGATAACAGGAAAGAACTGATAATAGAAAAGATCGATCACAGCATCGATAACAGAAAAGAATCACTCTTGACAGTAGGAGGCTGTGGCCCTCATCACGCAGAACAGGACTTCTGTTGTTTGGAGATGGTGACCTCTTTAAACTGGATCCATTTCCCCCTTGTCACCATGGCTGGTTTACAGTTTTCCCTTGCTTGAACTTCAGCAACTGATCTTAAACAAACAAAACGAGTAGGGAAGTTTCCATTTTCCACTCCAGCTATGCACACATGATTACAAAACAAAAGCAAAGCAGGTGGGGAAAAAAGCCCCCAAGCTAAGCAACACACAACAATAGCCAGGCTCTGGGAGTGCTACTCATGCTGCTGTGCTTCCTGGGGACGACAAAAAGAACAAAGACTTGTTAATGGTCATCTTAGTTAGCCAAGGTGCATCACTCACACCCAGAGAACTCGGTGATGATGGTAACAGATCGTGAGGGTATGAGCAGCATCTTGCTGTACTCCCATCCAATTTATTAGCTTCTGTTCTTAAACAGCTTCTTACCAATCCTCCATCATATTTGTTTGGGGTTGGTTCTGTCTCTTTCCTGTAACAGAAGAACTTTATACTTTAAACTCTATCATGCTCATGCATACTCTTTACCATGCTCAGGCTTTTGGAATCCCTTTTGGTATGTTACCTCTCCCCCCTCCCCCACTCTAAAGGCTGGAGTTAACACAACAACTAGAACCATGCATATCAAAATGTTCATTCCAGAAGGGCAATGAAGCTGGGGAAGGGTTTGGAGAACAGGGCTGGGGAGGAGCAGCTGAGGGAACGGGGTGGGGGTGTTTAGTCTGGAGAATGGGAGGCTGAGAGGAGACCTCATTGCTCTCCACACCTCCCTGCAAGGGGGGTGGAGCGAGGTGGGGGTTGGTCACTTTTCCCTTGTATCAAGTGATAGGACAAGGGGAAATGGCCTCAAGCTGCACCAGGGGAAGCACAGGTTGGATATTTCAGTATCTGGAGGTGACACACAGCAAGGCTGGGGAGGGCCTGTTTGGAAGGGCTTGTGGTGATAGGATGGGGGGCAATGGTTTGAAACTGGAGGGGGAATGGTTTTAAGCTGGAAGAGTAGGTTTAGATTGGACTTTAGGAAGAAATTCTTTCCAGTGAGGGTGGTGAGAGCCTGGCACAGGTTGCCCAGAGAGGCTGTGGATGCCCCCTCCCCAGAGGTGTTTGCAGCCAGGCTGGATGTGGCTGTGAGCAACCTGCTGTAGTGTGAGGTGTCCCTGCCCATGGCAGGGGGTTGGAACTGGCTGATCTTTAAGGTCTCTTCCACCCCAAACTATTCTATGATACCTATAGCTAGTCCTCAGGCTCACAGCTCACACGTGCTGCAGCCCAGTTGGTATTGCAGCCTGGACTGGCTCCAGTATTTTATCAGTCCCTAAGGCCTTCTGCTTTTTTCCTCAAACATCCTCTGCTGACTTGGCCTGAGCTGCTTGTGCTCTCCCTGCCTGGACCCCTTGCAGAGAAACAAGCACCAGGCAGAGCTGCAGCAGCCTGGGCCCACCACAGCCCTGGCAAAGGCAGCTTCTCCCTCCCTTCTTTCATTGTGAAAGCAAACAAACAGAAGCCCCTGGACACTTTGCTCCCCCTTTGTTTTCTCCATCTTGCTCTGCAGCTGATGCCTGTGGCACAGCAATGGGTCCTGGGCTCTGCTCCCCATCCCCCAGCGTCCCCCACGTGGGAGCCTTCCCCGGTGGTCTGATTGTGGTCTGCACCAGGAGCCCGGGGAAGGTGGGGGACCAGCTGCTCTAGACTACGATGGGGAGGGCAGAGGGCTCGGGCTCAGTGCCCTCCCTGCTCCTGCTGATCTCCAGCAGGCGCTCCAGCAGCACGCTGGTGGGAGCGCTGTCCCAGCGGGCCATGTCCTCCCCGTGCTTCCGAAGCTGCCTCCAGACGTCCACTCGCATGGTGCTCAGGTCCCTCCTGTCCGTGGCCACTCGGGGAGCTGTGCCATGCTGCCATGGCCTGTTGCCCTGCCACCTTTCCTTTCTCCCTTTCACCATGAAGGGCAGCTGGGGGGTGGCAGCAGTGGGGGCTGTGGGCTGCAGCACCTCTGAGTCCCTCTTCTCCCTGGTGCTTTCCTTTCCTCTGCTCATCCTTCTTCCCCCTGGGCCCTCTCCGTCCTCCCTTGCCCACGAACTCCTTGTCCACTGCTTTCTCCTTCCCTGGGCACTCCCTGGTTTGAACTGGTGTGGAGCTGGGACAGCAGTGATTGTTTCCCTCCTGCTAACTCGATCTGCCTGTGGCTGCACATTTCCCTGGCCTCTCCCCTCTGCTCCTTCACCTTCCCTTTTCACAGCCACCTGAGCACTGGTAGGTGAAACAGGGTTTACTTTAAACCTTCCTGGCATCTCAAACCCAACTGGCCGTGAACTCACAGGCTTGCCCTCCTCTGTGGAGGGGCTGCCATCAGGATTAAACCACCTTTTCCCTTCCCAGCACTCCTTGCCTCCTTCACAGGGTGGTTTGTCAAGGCTGGCGACCTCGCTCTGCTTCGCCTCTAACTCTGCTCTCAACTTCTCCATCTTCTCCTCGCAGGCTCGGTGGTCTGCGCTCTTCTCTTTCAGGATCTGTATTTTCTGCACCAGCACCTGGATGGTTCCCTGCACCTCCTCCACAGCTTTTGTGCTGACAGCTAGTTTTTCCTTCAGGGCTTGGTTTTCATCCAGAATGGCCTGTTTCTGGTCACACACCTCCTGGTACTGGAGAACGCTTCGCACCTGCACCATGGCCGCCACCTCTTCTCGCGTTTTCCCCTCCTCTAGCTGAAGCTGCTGAGCCTTTAGTTCTGCTTTCAGCTTCTCATTTTCCTCCCTGAGGTTCTGAAGCTCTACCTGAGATGCCTGTTTTTCTTCAGCTAAGCTTCTGGCCACTAACCACACAGCCCAAGCTCCGGCACACTTCAGGAATTTCTGGGAGAAGAACTTCGACTTCGCCGTCCCCTTTAACTTGGCGAACTCTAGGTCTGCCTGCTGGATGCTTCTGCAAGAGTTTGGACCCCAGGGGTTTGGTCCCCACTGCATGACCCAGTTTGCCAGCTCTGACATCTCTTCAGTTTCCCTATAGGTTTTTTTGGCCTTTAAAGGAAGTGCTGCTTCCAAACTACAACTTAAGCAGGCTGAGGGAAGACAGCAGAGGCTCACCGAGGTTTGAGCTGCTCCTCCTCTCTCTCTCTCTCTCTTTCTCTCTCTCTTTTCTCTTTTCTAGTATGCTTCTTCCCTCCAGAAGGTTTTCTCAACCAAGAAATCCTTTGGAGAGGGGTTTCTAATTTATCTCTCTTCACAGACAAGGCTGTGAAGGGTGTTTGTACCCCTGTTCAACGATGCTTAGAGCAGCTGTCTCCTAGGCAGAAGGTGTTATCTTCTGATGGATTTCCTACTTGTTAAGTGTCTTCAAACAGGTGCCTCTGTTGCCCCCCCCTGCACTGGGTGCTATGGTTTAAATGAGACACTTGCTGAGGCTATGGGAACACAGAGTAACCTTGTTGCTGGCTGTCCCTGACTGCCACAGGCGCCTGAAGAAGGCTCTCCCCAAAGGGCTGCTCACAGAAATACCTTAAGGGCTCCCAAGAGGGATGCTGCCTTCTCCACTAGCTTGGTGCACCACAGCTGGCACCTTGTGTGGGCTAGAGAAACAGGCTTGACACAGGAGAATTTGCTGTCTGACTAGTTAAAAGCTTTAACAGCCTGATCAAAGGCTGCTCATCAATCCACTTACAATGCTAGGTGGTATTATCTAGATTATCAGGGAGAAAGGGGATGAAAGGAAAAACCCAAATCCCTTATCCACATCCAACCCACCCCCTCCCTGGTGCTTCAGCTTCCCCGAGTTCTGCTCACCCCTCCATTGCCCCAGGGAGGGCTGCAGGTCACCGTAGCTCCCGAGTCCTTCACTTCCAAGCAGAATGATGCTGCTGGTGGGGCCTCTGCTTCCCTCTCCAGGGTGGTGATGGTGGTGATTCCGCTTCCTCTTCTGCACCTGAAGCTGTTTCCAGCCTGTCTCGAAGACCCTAGCCGCAGTACTGCTCAGTCCTCAGCCTGCAGCGCCAGGTATTTCTGTGCTGGGCCTCCAGGCACAGCTGTGCACACCTTGCAGACCTGCTCCTCGCCCTCCCTGCTGCCCACAAGCAATGCTTCCCAGCCCCAAGGTCACACTCCTCTGTTGATGCAATGGTTTCCCACGGGGGAGTAGCTCCTAGCTCCAGGGCTGCCAGGATTGCCTGTGCTGGAGATTTCAAGGCCCTGCTGCCCTCCCCTGTGCTGCATTTCCCCTCCTGGCTCAGGGGCCGATTTCTGTGCCCACAGCTGCTCCAGCAGCCAGCTGCTGGAGGCCTTTCAGCACTCCTTGGACCAGGGGAAGCAAACCCTGAGTGCAGAGGTGTGGGAACTCTGGGTTGTTAGGTGGTTGCTGTCACAGTGACAGAGCTCATGTGAAGCTCCCTCCAAGGCAAGTCCCAGCCAAAGCAAGGTTGGGGAACCTCTGTGGCCTGTTTCTAGCAGGGGCAAGACCATGTTTTGTGAGCTCTAGGCATGCATTACACCACCATCATCCTTCTCTTCCCCCAGGAGCCCTGTGCTTTGCTGCAACAGCTTTAGGAACAGAGGAGCAGAAGCCTTCTGCAGTGTCCTGAGCAAAAAGACCACGAATGATGCTCAGCATCTTCACCTGGAGACGCAAGGAGAGCAGCTGGTCTCTGAGGTCCCCATGGGACCGTGGGTGATGGCCTAACCTGCCCTCAGCCAAGAAAGATCCAGCAGGCAGCACTGTTTTGCAAGTGCAATCATCCCACAAAGAAGCAGTTCCCCAAAGGAGTGAAACGAGGAGAAATGTTTGAAGTCCTGCAAAGGCTAAACCACACAAATCCCTCCATCAGCAGAGATCAATGCTCTGGGAGACAGCTGAAGCTGTGTAAACTCGAAGATGTAATAGGATTAAAGCTGCAACGTGACAGGACAGCTAATTTTGAATGATTTCTGCCTCCTTTCTAATTTCTGCTGCATTCTGAATATTTAAAAGCCCTTCCAAATGTATTTCCCAGGGTTCAATAACAACCTGGATGTGGCACGATAGCAATCCATAATCACCTCCTAAAAGGGGGATCTAAATTAATCTTTCTCCATCTCATTAGTTCAGCTATCAGAGATCTTCCACAGGGTAATTGGCTTTCAGGGGCTTTAATTTAATTTATTAATATCCTACATCTATATTTCATTGATGCTGGTTTAATTATTGAGCTGATACACCTCAGAGATGTAATTCTGCTGTACAGCACCAACCTTCTGCTGCTGGGGCTCCAGAGCCTTTCCAAAGGCTATCCCAGTGACAAGCAGCCAGGCCCTGTCTGTGCTGCCTGCTCTTTGGAGTGGCTAACGATTTACTCTTGCCTTAGGTTCTCACAGAGGAAAATCAGATCTTATTTGGGAACATCCTGTTTTGCAGATGAGGCAGAACCAAAACTTGTTCTGACTGTATAATGCTGTGGAAGTGCAAACCAGGTGAGGCAGCAGCAGCAAACTGAATGTGGAAGAGCTAATTCATCCCTGGCTGACATTTAAGTGATATCAGTAGGCAAGAGAATCAGGAGTGTCCAGCCTCCTGTGGGCTTGCCACCTTGCCTGGACCTTCTCCTGCAGCCCAGAGCGTCCCTGGCCACCCCGGCAGGTGCCTGTCCTTCCTGCACCCACATCTCTGGCTGGGTCTGAGGGCTCCGTCACCATCCCCTTTGTTAATGAACCTGCAGGAAGACATTTCAGAGACTTCCAGCTCTCTCTAAACTTTGCCCCAAATGGTCCAGGAGGTTCCCAGCCCGGCAAGGATGGGCAGACAAGCAGACTGTGTGACTGACACCAAGAACTTCTTGCCTTCAGAAAGCAGCCTAAAAATATGTTCCCTCCTAGAGCAGAAACATTTGACATTGACTGTGGCAATGATAATTGATGCTTAATGAATAATCTAGAGGAGTTTTAATATTTTAGCTTCACAGAACACCTTTCATCCCCAGGACACAAAGCCATATATAAAAGCTGTGCAGCTGCCCCCCTTGGTCTCCCTTGCCATTGAATACACAGTTTCATGGTGAGCACTTACATGACCTGGCTGGCACTGGGCAGGTTGCACAGCACAGCAGTACAGAGGAGCTGTGTCCTAGCTCCAGTGCCTGCTCAGAGTGAAGTCCATTTAGCACATGCACTTCTGGACAGTGATGGGCCAGCCTGGTTTTGGCTGCAGCCCCAAATCCCAGAGAGTCAAGAACTGTTCTGCAGTGAGAATGAATTCCCACCCTGTCTCCAGATCCCCATCAGGGGACATCTTCCAGGTGAGTCTTTTGTTCCTGAGTTTTGCCCCAGTGAGTTTTGCTCTGAGATGGAGCAAGAGCAGCTTCAGAGCTGCAGAGAGGCTGGCAGCCATGGTGTTACAGAATAGTGAAGGCTGGAGGGACCTCTGGAGATCCTTTAGTCACCTAAATCAGGTTGCAGAGCAGTGGGTCCAGGTGAGTCTTGCAAATCTCCAGCAAAGGAGGCTCCACCACCTCTCTGGGCAGTTTGGTCCAGCACTCACAGCAAAAGTTTTCCTTAATTTCAAGTGAAACCTCCTGTGCTCACTGCCCCTTGTCCTGTTGATGGCCAGCACTGACAGAGCACAGCCTCATCCTCTTGACCCCTATCCTTCAGGTATTGCTCAGTATTGAACAGATCCTCTCTCAGGCTGCTCTTCTCCACTCAACAACCCCAGGATTCTCAGCCTCTCCTCACAGAGATGTTTCAGTCCCATCACCATCCTTGTAGCCCTCCCTTGGGCTCTCTCCAATGGTTCTCTGTGTCTCTCGAACCAGGGAGCCCAGAACTGGGCTTTCCCTGACCTGTGCTTCTCCTCTCCCACCAAGGATGGCCGTTGGAGACAAGCAGAGGGCAGAAAGCCCCTGCAGACCTCTCTCCCTGGCAGCGATTTCAGTTTCTTTGTGTCTCTCCCGTCTCGGACCCCACGAACAAACTCGAGCAGCCCCCCGAGCAGGCAGGACACCAGCTTTACGGAGAACGAAACCCACCCGCGTCCCCAGAACGGCAGGGCCCGTGGGACGGCTCCGCTGCTTCTCGAAGGTACAGGAAGGAGCGGGAGGCCGGGGGGTGCCGGGGCAGGGATGCCGGGGCAGGGATGCCGGGGCAGGGATGCCGGGGCAGGGATGCCGGGGCAGGGATGCCGGGGCAGGGATGCCGGGGCAGGGATGCCGGGGCAGGGATGCCGGGGCAGGGGTGCCGGACACGCCGCGGAGCGCTGCTGGGGGCGCCCGGCTGCGGTGCGGGAGGCGGCGGAAAAGCGGCTCAATTGCTCCCTCTGCTGGCCGCAAGCGCCATGGCAGCGCCTCCCCGCGCTGCCCGCACACCGAGGGCCAAGAGGGCAATGGCACCCAAGGGGCAGACGCAGGAGTGCGACGTCCGGGCGGCGCAGGGTCTCCTGCCCCTTTGCTCTGCCCTCGTGAGGCCTCCTCTAGTTCTGGGCTTCTCAGTTCATGAGGAACAGGGAACCGGTGGAGAGCGTCCGGTGTTAGCTATGAAGATGATGAGGGGACTGACGCTCCTCTGCGGGGAGGAAAGGCTGAGAGCCCTGGGGCTGCTGAGCCGGGAGAAGGGCAGCCTGGAGAAGGGCAGCCTGAGAGGGGAATCTGCTCAGCCCTGATCAATAGCTGGAGGGTGGAGAGCAAGAGGATGGGGCCAGACCCTTTTTAGTGATGCCCAGGGATAGACCGAGGGGCAACAGACACAAACAAGAACCCAGTAGGAAAAGCTTCTTTGCTGTGAGGGCGCTGGAGCCCTGGAACACGCTGCCCAGACAGGCTGTGGAGGAGGCTCCTTCTCTGGAGACTTTCACAACCTGTCTGGACATGTTCTTGTGCAACTTGATCTGAGTGACCCTGCTTTAGCAGGGGTGCTGGACTAGATGATCTTCAGACCCCTACCATTCTGTACTTCTGTGAAAAGCAAGCAAGCCTGGCAGGTCATTCACCCTGCCTGCAACAGGCAGCTGGTTGGGCTCGTGCTTGCCAGGGAAAGCATGAAAAGCTCTGTCTCAGGAGAGAGCAGGAACAGCCATTAGTAACATCTGCCTGTTTCAAGTCTACTTGAAGTCTGGGACCCTCAGGTGAAGCCCATTTTGGGTTCAGACACAGACACTGCTGAGGCTGTTCTCTTAGTTTGGGGGCTGCTGTGCCTCCACCACTGTTGTGCCACTTGAAAGCATGAATTTGCTGGTAGGGAAGGGGTTGAGTTGAGAAGAAGAAAATGGAGATTAAAAGCATAAAGTCTCTTAATGAATAGCATCCCTTCTCCCCTGTCCCCCAGAGGAACAAGCTGCTGCTGTACAATGGTGCTCTGCAAGCACAGCTTCTGCCACATCCCTTTGCTCTTGCAAATCATGACCTCTTTGGACATGAGGCTAATTGCCTGGCACTGGGCTTTGCCTGCTGAGGATGGAGGGCATCAGGGCATAAAAAAGGGCAGATGAGTTCCTGTTCTGCTACCATGTTGGGTTTTGCCACTTCTCAGACACATTTCAAGTATTTAAAACAACTTTACCAGTGAAAAAAGTGCTGCGAGGCTTCCTTATTTTCACCCTCATCCAGGAGCCCCAGGCTGGCTTTGCTCTTTCTTGTAAAGCTTGCTGCAGCTGGGAGCTTTTGGCTAAGGTGGATGCTCTTGGCAGCACCCTTAAGTCATGAGGAGTGCCATCCAGCTGCAGCATGTGAGGCTCAAACATGAGGATGAAGGAGCACCTCAGCGAGTCTCAGGGAGCTCTGCTGGGCTCATGGAGCTGTAGCTGCTGCAGGTCAGGCTGGGACACCTTCCTCTTGTTCAGGAGGCTCCAGACATGCTTTACTCACACCCCTTGATGGCTTGTTATTAAAACTGCAGAACTAATCAATGCTTCTTTCTATTCATCAAATCACAAAGAAGGTCAACTGAGTTGATTTAGCTCAATCTCAAATGAGTGTTTCTGGTGGTTCTGTTTTCTCAGCAAAACAAAAACTCTTGCCCCAAAGCCGTTGTCAGAAGCCAGCCAGCAGGGCTCCACTGTGCTTGGGTTTAACCCCACTGTCTGCAGGGCTGCTGGAGCTCTCTGCTCTCAGGGTGGCATTTGCAAACCCTCTTCTTCAGATCAAACCAACCCCTTCATCCCTGGATAAATGACTGAGCCCACCATGCCCTTGAAGGCTATTCCTTTCCTAGCCAGGGATGCCCAAGTGTCACCCAGGGTCAGCATGTGACTTTGGCATCATGTGCTCTTGCCCCAGACAGACAGAAAGGCAAATGGATGGTTTCTAGACAGCTAGGAGAATTCTCTTCCAAAAATACACTAGAAAGTCTTAAGTTGCCACCCAGGCCTAACTTCTTGTGAGAGAGGGGAAGCAAGGGGTCAAGAACGTGAGGGAAGGTCTGGTTCTGGCCTTCTATGTTTCTGTAATGTGAACCTTTCCATCTAGCCTGCCAGGAGGCAGGGCAGTTAGGGTGCCTTGTTGGTTGAAGAAGGAAAATCAAGCTCCCATTAGACACATTGCAGTTAGGGAGCTGGCTAGGGAGCTCACCAGCCTTTGAAAGTCAGATGCACTGGAAGGGAAAACATCTTCCTAGCAGCCTGCTCTGATTCTTCTCCACTAACAATGTCCCCTGTGGCCAGACCCTTCACTCCAGGGCTCCTGCCTAAGGGATCTTAAAATTCTTCTCGATTGATTTCAGCAGGATGAGGTCCAGGCTGCTTAGCCCTTTGCCCAGCGGAGCGAGGAGCTGCTCCCTGAGCTGCTGCCGGACGCTCGGGGGCTGCGGTGGGACTCATCAGGCCCCAGGACAGCATGTTCTCAGCTGTGCCCAAAGGAGAGGACGTGGTGTTTTGTCCTTGCAGAAGGCTGTTATGAATGGTTTAGTTTCAAGAGAGCTCAATTAGATCTGAGGACTCTTACAAAGGCTTTGTTCCTAATTAAGGCTCAGGGACTTTGCAGCAGCCAAAAGACAAAGGAATGCCAAAGAAAGAAGCAAACAGCAGTGGGCATTTCCCTGCTGGCCTCTCTGCTGCTCGTTAGCTGTGCCCTGTCCCGTACCAACAACTTCAGGTCCTTCACTCCACACTTCCAAGGCTGTCAGGTCTTTCATGTCTCTGTGTTTTTCAGGGAGGAAGCCACTGGCAGTGCCAAAGGCAGTGCCCTGTTGCCTTTGGAAGTTTGGCAGACAAAGGTTACTGCACCCGAAACTGCCTTGTGGTGCCACCACCATGCCTTCAGTCGCCTTCCATGTCTGCAGGAGATCAGTCCTTGCCAATGACTTCTAGCTAAGCAAGATAATGAAACCCTCAGGAGGGCAGACTGGCAGATGCTTCTTAATGGGACCTGACTGTCCTGAGAGTGGCCTGGTTTCCTGGGGATTACAGTCAGCCTCAAATCAACTTTCAGCTCCGCCGAACGTGGTCACCAAACTCAGGTCAGCTCTCGGGGTGGATGGGCTCTGTGTGTGCCACTTGCAAGTGCTCTCTGCAAGTCCTCCTTCCTCCCAGGGCTGGTGCTGGCCCTGGGGCTGCCTTTCTGCAAGGCAAAGTCAGGCACTGACTTTCCTTCTCTGGTTTTCCCCAGCTATAAAAATAGGCCACTGGATGGGACTATCATTAGCAAGGTAATTAAGTCAGGCCTTGGTCTCTGCTGCTTTGTTTGCGGTGACTCAGACCATAATTCTTGCAAGCATGGGTCAAAGAGGAGCCAGTAATAAGAAACTGCGCTCTCCCCAGACCTAAATGCTGGCCCCCCAAGGGAGGATTCTCCTGTTGATGACTGAGTGGTGTGAGGTCCCTGAGCTAAATCCTCTTTCCAGGCAAAGCAACAGCAAACAGGCTGCTGCTTCCCTGCCAGCTGCAAGCACTGGATTTTGCCCTTTGGGACCAGTCCCACGTCCTGTCTCAGCAGCCTAGGTGCAGGTGCAAGGCTGGACCCAGGAAGGGGCTGGGTCAGTCTCCCCCCTCCTTGTCTTCCAAGCCCTTGTGCCACCTCCCTCACGTGTTGTTTGTGCCCAGGAGAGGGTGACAGCTCACATAATGCCAGCTGGCAGGTGAGCACGGGAAATGCAGTGTGGGTCACGTCTCTGCAAGCCAGGCTCAGCCTAAGTCTCCCAAGATGCGTCACTAAGGCTCTTAGGGCTAAATCCCTCCCTGCTAAGTGCAGGCAGCAGCAGCCCTGCAGCAGGGATGCGCTCAGCCCCCAGCCCTCTGCATTTAGAGTCAGAGAATCACAGAAGGGGTTGGGTTGGAGAGGACAGTTAGAAGTCACAGAATGAGCCAGGCTGGAAGAGACCTCCAAGGGCATCAAGTCCAACTGATCACCCAACCCTAACTAATCAACCAGACCGTGGCACCCAGTGCCTCATCCAGGCTTCTCTGAAACACCTCCAGGGATGTCAACCTCACCACCTCCCTGGGCAGCACATCCCAATGGCCAAGCTCTCTGTGAAGAAATTCTTCCTAAGATCAAGCCTAAACTTCCCCTGGCACAGCTTGAGACTGTGTCCTCTTGTTCTGGTGCTGATTGCCTGGGAGAAGAGACCAACCCCCTCCTGGCTACAACCTTCCTTCAGGGAGCTGGAGAGAGAGCAAGAAGGTCTCCCCTGAGCCTCCTCTTCCCCAGGCTAAGCAACCCCAGCTCCCTCAGCCTCTCCTCACAGGGCTGTGCTCCAGACCCCTCCCCAGCTTTGTTGCAAAGCCATCTGGTCCAACCACCTTCCAGTGAGCAGGGACATCTGCAGCTCCAGCAGCCTCCTCACAGCCTTGTCCAGCCTGACACTGAATGCTTCCAGGGATGGGGCATCCACCACCTCTGGACAACCTGGGCCAGGGTCTCACCACTTCCAGTGTAAAAAACTCCTTCCTTATATCGAGCCTAAACCTGCCCTCCTCCCTGGAGCCTGCTCTTCTCCAGGCTGACCAAGCCCAGTGCTCCCAGCCTGCCCTCACAGCAGGGGGGTTCCATCACTCACACCATTTTTACTGGCCCTCCTCTGGACCTGCTTTAACAGGTTCATGTCCTTCTGGTGCTGAGGACTCCAGAGCTGGACACAGCACACCAGAGTGGAGTAGCAGGGGAGAGTCACCTGCTGGCCATGCTGCTTTTGATGCAGCCCAGGCTACAGTTGGCCTTCTAGACCACCATGGGCTCATGTCCAGGTTATCACCTGCCAGTACCCCCAGGTACTTCTCTGCAGGTCTGCTCTCAGTCACGTCATCTCCCATCCTGTAGGGATACTCAGCTTGCCAAACTCCTCATCACAAGCTCCCCTTAACCAGGACTTTAACTTTTAGGAGCCCAGAGCAACTGGGAATATTTCATCTTTCCATGCTTGAGGGCAAGGTGTGCAGGTAGGGAGCAAAACCCTGCCAGGCTGCCTGCTGCCGAGGGGATGCAGCCACCCAGCAGCCTCAGGATGGCCAGGATCTGAGCAGCCTTGCTCAGAAAAACTGCCTCTGTCTCAGGGCTTCACTCCACTCCAGGTGCAACCAGAGGTAAGGACAGGGAGGAGGAACAGGAACCTGGCTGGGCCCTGGGCAGATGGTGAGGACAGCCTGCCTCTTGCCTGCCTGTGCCCTACCTGTGCTGAAGAGAGGCCATCTGAGGGGTGAGGCTGGCATTTCGGTGGTGAATCTCCACAGCTCCTCCTCTGCAGAAAGAGCAGCTCAGGTCTCTGCCTCCCAGCCTCCTGCAGTTTCAGACCAGTTGTCCCCATGTGAACCCAGCCCTCTCCTACCTCCGTGGTTCTCATTTCCTGCCAGTCAGGTCCCAGCCACCAGGCCGGCTCATGCTTGTCCTCCTCCTCTCCTGGGATCCTGTCTCCCTGGAACTGGTCTCACCAGTCTCCCTCTGGATTTCCTGCCTGTCTGAGGCAGGCTGTCACACACATCCTGGGCAGGCTTCTTGTCTTTTCCCTTCCTTGTACACAGCACCAGGGAGCTTTGCCTCCTCGCAGAGCAGAGGCAGGGCACCCCATCCCCTGGCAAGGCAAGCAGAGTCACCTCACTCCGAGGTGAGAGAGATGCCTTTCCTTTTTCCCCATGAGAAAAAGACAGGGCTGACATCCACGCCCCCGGGGCAGAGCAGGCACTGGCTGAGTATCGCCCTGCTGCCCACAGCAAGGTGGCTGCAACCAAGGGCGTTGGTGGCTGTGGAAACATTCAGTAATCAGTGCCAGAGACAGCAAAGAGCTTTGAGGAAAGCTGAGAGCCCTCCTCGAACTGCTCATTGAAACTCCACTTCCCTGGCGCCAAGCAGCTGCCCGCTGGCTTCGCAGCCAGGGCAAGGGCAGGCAGGGGAACAGGCTGTGGCAGCCCCCTGCCCACACTCCTGCCCTCACTGTGGCCACCACACACAACCCCCCCAGCTTGCAGTGGAGTGCCATTCCTGCTCTGAGGTGGCTGCAGCGTTCCCAGCCAGGCTTTGCTCCTCTTCTCCCCAGGGACCTGATGGTGCCTAGACCCAGCGCCCTGTGGCTGTGTGAGCAGCAGGCCTGTGTGTGGGGGTGGCCTGGAGGCAGCAAGGCAAGATGTGATCAAAGTCATGCTTGCTTTTCTCCAGATGGCTCCACTGCTACACATGCTGCTGCTTGGATCCCCATGGCTTGGGTTTTGGGAAGGGGCTGGAGCAAAAAGGGTCACAGTATCACAGGACAGGAGAGGCTGGGAGGGACCTCCAGAGATCACTCAGTCCAACCCTGCTGCCAGGGCAGTGCCACCCAGGGCAGGCTGCACAGGAATGCATCCAGGTGGGGTTGGAAAGGCTCCAGAGAAGAAGACTCCACAACCCCCCTGGGCAGCCTGCTCCAGGGCTCTGTCACCTTCACTGTAAATTATTTCTCTTCATGTTGAGGTGAAACTGTCTATGTTCAAGCTTGTACCTGTTGTTCCTTGTCTTATTACTGTGCACCACTGGAAAGAGCTTGGCCCCCTCCACTTGACACCCACCCCTCAGATATTGATAGGCATTGATCAGATCCCCTCTCAGCCTTCTCCTCTCCAGACTAAACAGCCCCAGGGCTCTCAGCCTCTCTTCATACCAAATACTCTTCAATTCTTGAAGCTGGCCTATAGAAGTTAGAGCTGCAGGGTCCTGCTGAAATGCCCCTGCTTGAGACCAGCTGGGTGAATGTTACTGTGATTAGGACATTGTTTAACTTGGAGGTGGGCTGATCCCATCTGAAGAGGATAAAGCAGAGGGGAGATCTACTTACTGCCATCCACCACCTGTGTGGGCTTGTTGAGAAGGTGGAGCTGGGGCTTTACTGGAGGCACATAGTGAGAGGCAAAAGCTGCAAGTCACAATGAGGGAAGTTCTGGTTAGAGAGATAAAAATGTTCACTGTGGGAAGGGTAAAGCCCTGGAACTGGTGCCCAGGGAGGCAGTGGGATCTCTGCTCTGGAAAGATCTCTAGCTCAGCTGGAGCTGCCCTCAGCAAAGGTCAGCCTGGCTCTGAGCGGGGGCTAGACAGGAGACCATGGACCAGGTCCCTCCTGCCCAAAGCTGCTTTGTGTTTCTGTGATCCACAAGGTCCATGTCCATGAGGTCCACATCACTGAGGTTGCTACAGTGCTTGTGCCAACGGCAGCAGTGTTGGGGTCAGCCCCTAAAGGAATGCCCTGAACCAGTCTGCAGGATCTCAGCCTCCACCACCTCCCCCAAGCCCCACAGCTGCGGCCCCGGGCAGGACTGGAGACAATGGGGCTTTCAGGTAAGACATTTGGATCCATCTCACAGGTAGGCTTGTCAGCCAATGTGTCTAACATGCACCCTGGGCTGCGGTAGAGGTTCATCTCCCCCTTGCCAGGCTGGCAGATGACTGCAGAGGCTTGGCAGTTTGGTTTCTGTTCCCCAGATGAACATGGGAAACTGAACCCCAGGTGCTGGCCGCAGCTGCACACAAACATCGACTGCTCCATCCATCTCCACTGACAAACCCATCCTAGAGAGAGGAGATGTGGCTCCAACCATACCCAGGGCTCTACGTGGGCCAGGCTGGGGGTTGGTTCTTGGGTTTTGTTGTTTTGTTTTGTCTTTCCTCTTTACAACACATGGAAGTAGAGCAGCAGGCTGGTTTCAGGGGAGAGAAAGGAGTGGGAGGCAGAATATCACATCCTATTTCCTCTTTTAAGCACTTGGCAGGGGAGAGAACTTTCCATTCCCATCTGGCACAAGCAGACTAAACACAGGTTCCTATCTGATAGCCATCTGCACTCTTCTGCTACCTTTTCCCATCAGTCTTCTGCAGGCAGAACACAAACCTGAGGCCTATTTAAAGATCCTTGGACTTGGGGGAGGGTAACCAAATGATCCTTTCAGTTACCTTCTTTCCAAGTCACCGCACGGCGAGCGCCAAGCCAAACAATCAGCTGGGTTAATCAACAGGCTCAGGACATGAAAGCCTCTCCATTTCCTATTTGTGAATGCACAGATGTTGTTTATCTTGGATGGCCCTTTGTTGCTCCCCTGGGATTAAACCACAGGCCTTTAGGTGAAGCCTGAGTGATTGCTTTTCCAATGAAGCAGCCTGCAGCAAGGCCTGGCCAACCTCACTGCTGTCCCAGCCTCCTCCCCACCTCTCTTGGCTGGTTTCTTGGCTGGTCCAGGTGGGGCTGCAAGAAGCAGGGGTGTGCTGTGGTACTGCTGCAGACCTGGGTTATCTCTGCAGGGCCCTGCACTAGGCACACCCTCAGCTTTGTGAGGCTGATAGCTCCTGAGACACAGGCACTAGTGAGGCTGGGTTAACCCAGGCACTGATAAGGGAGAGAAGCTTCCTAGACACAGATGTGGGTGCCTGACTGCTCTGCAGCTCTGTGTTTATCCAGGCAGTCCCACCTTGCAACACCAGTATGGTGTTGGCCAGCTGGGGAACACCACCTTTCAAGCAAGATGCTGGGTTTGGTTAGCTGGTACTGCTAGGAAAGACCAGACCTGCCCCTGCCCCATCCCTTGCTTCCAGGCACCACAGCTGAGCCACAGGTTTTGACTGGGACAAGGGGTAACAGGCACAAACTTGAACATAAGAGGTTCCATCTAAATATGAGGAAGAGCATCTTCAGTTTAAGGGTGACCAAGCACTGCACAGGCTGCCCAGAGAGGTGGTGGTGGAGTTTCTGTCTCTGGAGACATTCACAACCCACCTGGGTGTGTTCCCGTGGGACCCCCTCAAGGTGAGCCTGCCTGGGCAGAGGGTTAGAGTAGCTGATCTCCAGAGGTCACTTCCAACCCCTGCCGTTCTGTGACTGTGTCCAACACACTCCTGTGAAGCTGTTGGCTCCACCTGTGAGCAGACTTGGCTCCCCATGTGTCTCATGGTACTGAGAACCTGTGGTTCATGGCCAAGTGAGTAGGATGATTGCTCCTCCATACAAACCAAGATGCTCTGAGGGCATCACCTGATGCCAGCTCCAGTTAGCCTGATCAGCCCTGGGAAGGGTGGCTGCTGGTCCTGCCTGCTTGTACAGCCTCTGGTTTCAAGTGAAGGAGGCCACCCTTGTCCTTCCCCATGCCTGTCACAGTGGCAGTGAGTAGCTAGCCCGTCCTGTTGAGCAAACCCTCCCCCAGGGGTGGTCGTGTGTCGCAGAGGTGTTGGTGATCCTCACCCCTGGGGTCTGCAGAGCGTTTTAGGAGGCTGCTGGTGGGACGAGTGGTGCTCCTCCTGAGGCTGTTTGTGACTGTGCTTGCAAGCAGCTTCCTCAGCTGCCAAATGCTCTTCTCTCTCTTTTTTTCTTTTTCTGGGGGGGGGAAGTGGGGAGGGAGTCATGGTGATAGTTTTCCATATTGCAGAGACACCCCAACTGCAAGACAAAGCTGGTGGTGGCTCAGGCTGTGTTTGGGAAGACACCTTCCCACCCACCAACCCTCTGGTGCCGTCTGCTTGCTGCACGGGAGTCCCCTCCCCAAAGCAGCGCAGGCTTTCTGCTCCCTGAGCTGCGGCACAGCCAGCGGCTCCGCGGCTCCTCTGTCCCGCACACCACGGGAAGCAGGTGCCCACAGCCAGGGCCAGGCTGCGGCTGCCTCCCGCAGGGATGCTGCAGGGCTCCGTGTTCCCGGCAGAGAGCGTGTCCCGCACACGCCAGCGAGCGCAGACAGCATCACAGGCGAGGAGGAGAGCCATGGAGCCCGAGCTCGGCAGCCAGCTGCTTTGCCTGCTCGCCAGGGCTGCGGATGCAGCTTCAGCGCTCCTGACGCCAGCCCGGAGTGACTCAAGTCCTGGGCAAGCGTCAGCTTGTGCCGCTGGAGCAGCCCTGGAGGCGATTCCCTGCCCCCCTCCCCCCGTGCTTCCTGCAGCAGTTTGAGTGCCCAAGTTTCAGTGGCAGGTAGGGAGGCTGCCCCCGCTTGGGGAGGTGGGGTGGGAGGGGGACCACCATGCATGCAGGGTACCCTCAGCAGCTGGGAGCAGCACCTGGACAGCAGAGTAAAGTCTGTGGGGGGCTCCCTCGGTGCAGTTGTGCTGAGCAGAGGATTTGTCTTCTCTTTTGTGGCACGACTGAGCTGTCTGATTGCAACTTTACCACAGGAGTGGCAGGTTTGCCACAAAGCCTGGCCCGGCCCCTGCAAGCTGAGCAGATGATGCAGCTGCTAGAGGATCACAGGATGTCAGGGGTTGGAAGGGACCTCTGAAGATCGAGTCCAACCCCCCTGCCAGAGCAGGACCATAGGATCTAGCACAGGTTGCACAGAAACACATCCAGATGGGGCTGGAAAGTCTCCAGCCACTGGGCTGCTTCTTGTCATGGGAAGTACCTGGAGCCATGTAAAACCCAGTGCAGTGTGGGGGGCCGTGGTGCAAGGAGGAGCTAAGTCGTGCAGGCTGTCCCATCCCCCTGTCTGTAACCTTATGGCATGTGAGAAGCTGGGGCCAGGGTCCTTTCCCTGCTGCTTTGGGAATGGCAGGAGCAGCTACATGGCTACTCTGGTCATGCAGCAGGGAGCAAGGTGCCTCACTGGGAGCAGGAACCTTCATCCTTGCTGGGGCCAGGCTGCAGCCTTTGGAAGGAAGGGAAGAGCTGCTGCTGAGCAGCCCCAGGGCTGCAGGGCTGAGCTACCTGAGCTACTCATTGCTGGAGTGAGTCCCCAAAGGAACAATTAGTGCACCCATCCCGGTCTCAGGGAGCTCTGGGGGCAGAAGGCAGAGGGATAACTAGCTTCTGCTCCTAAGTAGGAAGCTGAGGATCTGATGGGATTATTTCTTCCTCCTTGACAGATGTAGGTCTTTCTAGGTCAGAGGTAAGGCTGGTGCTGAGCATCGTGGTTTGGTTTAACAGGGAACAGTAAGAACCCCTCATCAGGACTAGGAGGGGACAGACTGATGGGCATGCAGGACCACTCTGACTGTTGCACACATGTATGTGCAAGAGAGGGCAGGGACACCGGTGTCACAAAGCCTGTGCAGGCAGGGTCCCTCTCTCTCCAGCGACTGGAGCTGCTCCCTGAGCCAAGTACCATCAGCTCTGAGGAGCTGGATGTCTGAGAGGTGTCCTCTGCCCCTTACCTGCTCAGTGGCTGTAGCTCTTCCTGTTCTGCCTTTCAAAGGCTTTTATCCAACACAGTTTACAATGAGGGTGGTGAGACACTGGAACGTGTTGCTCAGGTTGGCTGTGGATGCCCACTCCCTGCAAGTGTTCAGGGCCAGGCTGGATGAGGCCCTTGAACAACCTGGTCTGGTGGAAGGTGTCCCTGCCTATGGCAGGGAGCTTGTAGCTGGATTTTCTTCAAGGTCCCTTCCAAACCATTCTATGACTCTTGATGCAGCCCAGGCTGCCATTCATAAAGGAGGGTGGCCAGCAGGTTGAGAGAGGGGATGCTCTGCTCTGCTGAGACCTCACATGGAGTACTGAGTCCAGCTGTGGAACCCCAACACAAGAGAGACATGGACCTGCTGGAGTGGGTCCAGAGGAGGGCCACAAAGATGATCAGAGGGCTGAAGGACCTTGCTCATGAAGGCAGGCTGAAAGAATTGGGGCTGTTCAGCCTGGAAAAGTCTCTGGGGGGACCTGAATGCTACATTCCAGTATCTGAAGGGCACCTACAGGAAGGCTGGGGAGGGACTGTTTAGAAGGGTTTGGAGTGATAGGATGAGGGACAAGGGCCTGAAACTGGAGCAGGGGAGATTTAGGTTGGACATAAGGAATTCTATGATTCTAAGGAAGAAGTTCTTGATGATGAGGGTGGTGTAATACTAGAACAGGTTGCCCAGGGCTGTGTTTGAGGCCCAGTTCCCTGGAGACATTCAAGATCAGACTGGATGTGTCCTAGGGCAGCCTGATCCAGTTGGAGGTGTCCCTGCTGCCTGCAGGCTTGTTGGACAAGGTGACCCTTGAGGGTCTCTTCCAACCTGTTGCAATCTGTGATGACTCAGTGGAGTTTGGGGCTCAGTGTTGGCTAAGCAGCTTTCCTCCTAACTTCACTGAACTTTCAGTGCTGAAGTTCTCTCCTCAGTCCTTTCAGCTTCTCTTAACAAAGCTAACCCTGCTGGAGAGAGTCCTGGGGGCTACCTTGCACCCCCATCTTTATGGTGGGGAGGTGGTGGTTGACCTGCACTTCAAGCAGCCAAAGCCAGAGCCTTGGCTCAGTTATATTGGCACAGATGTGTCTGACATGGATCATGCTCGTCCTCTTTGTGTGCAGAAATAGCACTAGTGGTGTGCAAGCTGCTGTGTGCTATTAGAGCAGCAGCAGAAAGCTGTGCTGGTCAATTACTGCAGCAGAGCCCAACAAGCACCACAGCAGAGATGAGATCCTACAGAAGCAAGGACCTCTCAGCTCCCCTGTGTTTTGGTGCCTTCTTGATGGTTGAGTTTACATGGTGCTTCCCTCCCTCTTAAGCAAGGGACTCAATCCTGCATTTCCCAGCCCCCACCCTCTCTGCCTGGCACTGGGACCTGACCTGTCAGAAGGTAGGGAGGGGTAGTGCTCCCTTGAAAGGCAACTCTTCTCAGAGAACTGCTCCTCTGACCATCAGATCTGGGGGAGAAAGGGCAGCCAATAGCAGTGGGGCATGCTGTAGTAAATGCATGCATGCATCAATGAACCTGCTAATAAATGCAGCCCCAGCGCCGTGCCAGAGCGAAGCGGAGTGATTCAGTGAAAGGCTCAATCTTGGAAATGAAAGTGTTCTTTCCATAGACCAGTTCCAGCCAAAATGCACTTCCCTGCCCCTGACAGGATATAAATATCAACCCAGACACTCTTTGTTCTTAATGTGCCCTTTTGTATTGGCATGGTCTGCAGCCGTGCTGAGAGCTCGCATCTCCTGCTGGCTTCCTCACAGTGCTGGCTCCTTGGTGCGGCTCCAGAGCCGCCCAGCAAGGACACCTTCTGCTCCCCTGGACGTGGGGCTCTGCTGCCTTCCCACTCTGCTACAGAGCAGATCTCCTGGGAGCCTTCTCAGGGTTCCTCAGGATGGAGAGGAAGCTTCCTTTTGCAGGAAGCTGCAGGAGGGGCTAGCAGGATGTCTAACCCCTGTGAGATCCCCACCAAAGCCCTACACCCGTGGGGGCTGGTACGGAGCCTGGAGGAGTTCCTGTGTAATCTGGTGTAGGTGAGCCTTCTTTGGCAGGGGGGTTGGACTAGATGATCTTTTGGGGTCCCTTCCAGCCCCTGGAATTCTGTGATTCTCTGCAGCTCAGTGGACTTCACCTTATTGTAGAATGGCTGTGAAACTCTGCCCTTCTGGGGGGAGCAGTGGGCAAAAAGGAGGAGGCTGGGGCTGAGTTAAGACGATGCTGTTTCAGCCCCTTGCTTGTGGTCTTCAAGAAAGAAACCTCCCCAGGCAATTGCTAGGTTCTTTAACAGCACAGAAAGCCAGGGAGCAGGCTGATTTCTACCCCCCTCCTCTGCCCTTTTCCCATCCTCCAGGATTTTTCCCCTGTGTCCACACAGAAAGTGAGGGAAGAGTTCTGCAGGTGTCGCCTTCCCCTTGTCCCCATCGTGGAGCCCAGCCCCGAGTGACAGACATGCCTGGGAAGCCTGCAGACTGCATGGGGGCACGTTCAGGACCAGGTGTTGGATGAGCCACTGGCCAGGAGGGACTTGGAGCCAACGAGCTGTGCTATCTTTAGCAGGCAGAAGAGAAGTGAGGACGACTACGGAGAAAAGAGGGACATCGCATTTTGGGTTTCTCGAGCCAGAAATGTGACCAAGTCCTCTGCCCTTTCCTCCCCTCCACCATCACCACCCCCTCCACTCTCCTCCCAGTAACCTCCAGCAGCTGTGGCACCTTGTGAGCAAAGGCCCCAGGGTTAGTAAAGCCCTTAAGCACAAACTGAATTATTGGGACAAGCTTAAGGGCTTTGCTGAATTTGGCCTACAGAGCTAGAGGGAAACCTGCAGAGCCAGCCTGGGCCAGCCTGGCTGGGAGGACTTTGAGCTTGGCTCTACCATGGCTCCTTCTTTCCTGGGGATCATAGAATTGTTAGGGCTGGGAGGGACCTCAAGGCTCAGCCAGCTCCAACCCCCTGCCATGGGCAGGGACACCTCACACCACAGCAGGTTGCTCACAGCCACCTCCAGCCTGGCTGCAAACACCTCCAGGCAGGAGGCTTCCACCACCTCCCTGGGCAGCCTGTGCCAGGCTCTCACCACCCTCATGGGGAACAACTTCTTCCTCACAGCCAATCTCAATCTCCCCACTTCTAGTTTTGCTCCATCCCCCCCAGTCCTATCCCTCCCTGACACCCTCACAAGTCCCTCCCCAGCTTTCTTGGAGCTCCCTGCAGATCCTGGAAGGTCACAAGAAGGTCTCCTCAGAGCCTTCTCCTCTCCAGCCTGCAGAGCCCCAACTCCCTCAGTCTGTCCTCACAGCAGAGCAGCTCCAGCCCTCTGCTCATCCTCATGGCCCTTCTCTGGACACCTTCCAGCACTTCCAGATCCTTCCTGGCACAGAGGCTCCAGAACTGGACACAGAGCTGCAGCTGTGGTCTCACCAGAGTGGAGTGGAGTGGAGTGGAGAATCACCTCCCTTGACCTGCTGTCTCTGCTTCTCTTCAATCAGCCCAGGTGAGTGTCAAATAAAACCAGAGGCAACACTGCACTGGCATATGGCCTGGAGCATATGGCTTGGAGGAGTCTGGCCCAGTGGGAGGTGTCCCTGCCCGTGGTGGAGCTGTTGGAACTAGATGATCTCTAAGGTACCTTCCAACTCATGCCATTCTATGGGTTTTATGAGTCCATATTCAATTCCCAGCCCCTTAGCAGCCCAGCTGGGTTTGTAGGATCAAAGCCCTCTGTTCTGCCAGCCACATGCATCCTTCTGGCTCCTTGACATAGGACACCAGCTCCACTTTCCCTCTCCGCTCCCAACCTGTCTCCCAACCAGGCGCACAGGGCAGGGCGGCTGCGCCTCCCGTGGCTTTTTCTTTCCAAGCACCATCTGGAAGTCACTGGGAAATGTGATTCTGTGTGGAAAGTGGCTGGAAAGTATGACACTGTGAGAGCCTAGGGCTTGGGGTTTTTTTCCAAGGAAATAAATAGACCATGCACTGAAAGCACAGAGAGGAGAGGGTTCGTGCCGGGGCAGGCGCAGGTGAGGCTGTGCAGGGCCAGCCTGCAGCTTGTCTCAGTGGTAGTCACTGCCTCTTAGGAAGCTGTTGGGCAGTTAGCTGTCTTAGCTGTTGCTGGGCAGCATGTAGGACATCCTCTGGTGGTGCTACAAAGATGATGAGTGGACTGGAACATCGATTTGGTCTCTGTAGTCTGGAAGTGCAAAGTCTGAGGGGGGATCCCATTTAAAGCATAGGTGTCAGGAGGATGGGGCCAGGCTTCTTGTGTTGTGGCCAGTGACAGGACAAGGAGCAACTGGCACAAACTTGAACAAGTTCTATCTAAACATGAGGAAGAACTTCTTTAGCTTAAGGGTGCTGGAGCACTGGAACAGGCTGCCCAGAGAGATGGTGGAGTCTCCATCTCTGGAGAGATTTCAAACCCAGCTGGATGTGTTCCTGTGTGACCTTCTCTAGCTGATCCTGCTTTGACACAGGGTTTGGACTAGATGCTCTCCAGAGGTCACTTCCAACCCTACCATTCAATGGTTCTGTGACTCTGTGCCACTACAAAGGTGGCAGTGTGGGTGGCAGTGGTTTCACCCTGTCCATGCCAAGTATTTGTAAGGAGGCTGTGAGAAATGAGGGAGCAACAGGACCTACTCCATCCTGCACAGGAGCTCCTACACCTGCAGGTACTGGGGTTGGGGAGAGACTAACTCACCCCTGGCCTCTTGGCTGAGGAGGAAGGGGGCTTTAATGTCCTGGGTGCTGGCTTGGTGGGGGGTCAGGAGAGCTGGAGTTTGAGGCATGATTGTGGCCATGGCCTGGATTCAACTATTTCAGAGGGTACCAGCTGGTCAAACCAAGCCCCAAATTTACATTTGTTAAAATAACTTCTTGCAACACATTAGGCTCGAGAGAAATGTTTCCATGGTTTTGTTTTTAAATTCCAAGTGGGAAGAGTTTATTTTTTCACTAGGAAACTTTCCCTGTAGGATTCGTGAGGCTGGCTGGGAGACAAGAGCCAAGCAAGCTCCACTCCCAAACGGGGCTGACCCCGGGGCTGACCCTCTGCTGGTCACGTCTCCTCCTGCAGCCTCATTTACCCCCCCTTGGCAGACAAGAAAGGGAGGTGGCAACACAGATGGCCCCGTGGCTATCATGTCACTAGCCCCTGTGGCTCTCTGGATCCAAACCTGGACGAGAGGTATGGTCACATTTGCATGGCTGAAGGCAAACACAATGAAAACCTGGGGGGGGGGAATAACATCTTCCCCCCAGCCCCTCCAGCAGCTTTATTTCTCTGGTTATGCACAAGGGCCTTCTGTGGGGATGGTGATGGTCTGTCCTTCACCAGCATGTTGCTCCTGCGAGGTTGCTGCCAATTCATCAGGTACAAAGGAACTGCTGCTCGCTCTTGTTTGTCTTCTGCTGGTTTATAGAGACTCATAAAATGAACTAAAGAACCCCAGCAAAACCAAACCAAACAACCCAAAGCCATGAGGGCTCATCGGGCTTCCATCAGCTCAGCACCCTGGAAATCAGCTCACTGCAGATGAGAGTCCAAGTGTGGCTGCTTCTGCTCCCAGGTGAAGACAGAGTAAGTGAAGCAGGGGTCTGGGGAGCAGGTGAGATGAGGAAGGGCAAGCAGGGCAGGCTGGGCTCCACTTATCAGCACTGGCTGAGAACCAAAGGGGAAACAAAAGACAATCTGAAGTGCTTGCATCTTGATCCCATCAGTGGAGCAGGGGAGGGGCAGCGTGCCCTCCCTTTCTAAGGACCCTATTAACACACCAATGGTTAATCACAGGAAGAAATCCCGTGGTGGCTTCCAGCCAAAGTGAGCAATAAAAGCACCGGCCCCCAGGCCTCCCAGCGGGAACTGGCCAGCAGCAGGGTTGATCTTCTCACCAAGTCACCGGGAAGTGAACCACACCCTTGGCACAGTCACATCCCAGGGACTTTTGCTCATTCCTCCCTCCAAAAGGCTGTTCTCCAGGTAGAACCTCGACTTTATCTGCCTATGCCAGCTGGGGTGGCACGGCAGGCATCCAGAGGAGATGGGTGGATCTTAGCTGCTTTTTCTCAGCAGTGACTCTGGGAGCCATGGAGCTTGGACAGAGGGGAGAGTGAGCCCCAGTCCTGGTCCCTAGATCTCTTTCAGGGACTGAGGTGTATCAAGAATTAAACAAGGAAGGGAAATCCTTGGCCCTCAAGCCCTGCCAGGTGGAGGAAGACATTCAGAGAGACAGCTTGGTGTGCCTGGTGCAAGAGGCACTTGCCTGGTGGGCCACGTGGGCTCTCTCTGGCTTTTATTCTGTACGGCCAAGAGCAGGAAATCCAAATCCACAGCAAGTCTGAGGGAGTCAGGCAGGCTTGCCCTGGTGAAACCAGCCCAGCACACTGAGCTATGGGCACAGCTCCTGCCCTTTCAGCTGGGCAGCAGGGCACTTGGGGAAGGCTGCAACAGTTTGAAAGGACCTCATGCTATGGATCAGTGACACCTGAAGTGTCACCCTGCTTTCCCTCCTCCCAAAGCATCCTCCCAGACCCTCCACACACCACCAGGCATCGACTTTAGGCCATTCAGTTTCCCAAAAGCCTTAGGGCAGAAATCAGCACAGCCAGCAAGGGCAGGCACCTGTGTGCAGACAATGCCCCAGGGCATGGAACTGGTTTGGTTGGAAGAGACCTTTGAGGATGAGTGAGGTGATCCTGCCCCTCTGTTCTGCTCTCATGAGACCCCTGGAGTCCTGCATCCAGTTCTGTTGCCCCCCACCATAAGAAGGACATAAAACTGTTAGAGCAGGTCCAGAGGAGGGCCACAAAGATGATCAGAGGGCTGGAGCAGCTCCCCTATGGGGACAGGCTGAGGGAGTTATGGATGTTCAGCCTGGAGAAGGCTCTGGGGGAGACCTTACAGCAGCTTCCAGTACCTGAAGGGAGCTACAGGAAAGCTGGGCAGGGACTTTTTACAAGGGCTTGTAGTGATAGGATGAGGGACAAAGGCTTTGAGCTGGACAAAGGGAGATTTAGACTGGACATTAAGAGGAAATTCTTTGCAGTGAGGGTGGTGAGACACTGGAACAGGTTAGCCAGGGAGGTTGTGGATGCCCCCTCCATGGAGGTGTGCAAGGCCAGGTTGGACAAGCCCTTGAGCAGCCTGATTTAGTGGAAGGTGTCTCTGCTCATGGCAGGGGGCTTGGAACTGGATGATCTTCAAGGTCCCTCCCAACCCAAACCATTCTGTACATCTGTGAATCACTGAGTCCAACCTTCCACCACAGACCACCACGGCCATCAAACCACATCCCAAAGTGCCCTGTTGTGTCTTGAACACCTCCAGGGGTGGTCACTCCACCACTGCCCTGGGAAGCCTGTTCCAGTGCCTGACCAATCTTTGCAGTAAAGATCTTTTTTCCTAATGTCACAGAATCACAGAGTGTTAGGGTCTGGAAGGGACCTCAAGAGATCATCCAGTCCAACCCCGCTGCCAGAGCAGGGTCACCTGGAGCAGGTCACACAGGAACACAGCCAGGCAGGTTTGGAATATCTCCAGAGAGGGAGACTCCACAGCCCCCCTGGGCAGCCTGCTCCAGTGTTCTGTCACCTCACAGTGAATTTCTTTTCCCTGCTGTTTCCATGGAAGTTCCTATGCTTCAACTTCCACCCATTGCCCTTGTGCTGGCATTGGGCATCGCCAAGCAGAGCCTGGCTCCAGCCTCATGTCCCTGTGGCCAAGGGAGAGGAATGCAGGGGAGACATTTCCCCATCACTTTGGAGACTTGGTTGTCTTCATACCTTTCTCCCTGGCTCCAACCTCATTGTCAGGAGGCCAGGTGGGAGCAGGAGGGCTGTGTGCACTGAGTCCACCCTGGGAAGGTGGGAGCCTTACTGGTGGCCCTTTGCAACGAGCTCACCCTCCCCCACCTGAATTTCCACGCATCTGCAGGGGCTAGCTCAGCTCCTTCTGATTCATTTTAATCTGGCACAAAGCAGCAGCTCGCTGAAGCCTGCTGTAAAACACCCCCAGAGGCTCCCATTATATAATATGAATCTAAGAAGATTAAATTACCCGGTCTGAGGAAACACAGCACGTATGGATGGACACACTGACACAGTCTGGAGTGGAGCTGGGGGCAAAGCTTCCCTGCAGGAATGCTGAACCTGCCTTTGCTGGCACTTCAAGCACAGACATGGACATGAGGTGAGCAGCAACCACAGGTTCCATGCCAGAAGGTGCAGCACAGCGACTGCAGGACGAGTTTGTAGCTTTGTGGCAGTTGGTCAGCTTTGCTGGGAAAGCCACAGCAGCAAGGAATGGGAAAGGACCTCTGGAGATCGTGGAGCCCAACTGCCCTGCCAAAGCAAGATCACCCAGGAGAGGTCACACAGGAGTGCATCCAGACAGGTCCTGAAAGTCTCCAGAGAAGGAGTCCCCACAGCCTCTCTGGGCAGCCTGCTCCAGTGCTCCAGCACCCTCCCTGTAAAGAAGTTTCTCCTCATGCTGAGGTGGAGTTTCCTGTGCTCTAGCTTCTACCTTTTGCCCCTTGTCCTGTCACTGGGCACCACCAAAAGCAGTCTGGCATCTTCTTTTTGACACTCAGCCTTAAGGTCTTTGTAAACCTTGGTCAAATCCCTTCTCAGCTTTCTCTTCTGCAGGCTAAACAGCCCCAGGGCTCAGCCTGTCTGCCTAAGGCAGATGTTCCAGTCCCTTCCTCATCTTTGTAGCCCTCCCTTGGACTCTCTCCAGTAATTCCCTGTCCCTCTTGAGCTGGGGAGCCTAGAACTGGAAAATGATGTTGCAGATGAGGCCTCACCAGGGCACAGTAGAGGGGGAGGAGAACCTCTCTTGACCTGCTGGACACTTCTGGTGCACACCAGGATGCCATTGGCCTCCTTGGCCGAAAGGGCACATTGCTGTCCCCCAGGACTCCAGGGCCATTTTCCATGGAGCTGCTTTCCAGCAGGCCAGCCCCATACCTGTGCTGGTGCAGGGGGCTATTCTTGCCCAGGTGTAGGACTCTGCACTTGTTGAATTCGATTTGGATTTCCTCTGCCCAGCTCTCCAGTCTGTTCAAGTCTCACTGAGTGGCAGCACAGCCACTCCTCCCAGTTTGGTATCATCAGCAAACTTGCTGAGGATGTACTCTGTCCCTTCATCCAGGTCCTTGATGAAGATGTCCAAGAGGTCTGAGAGAAGCATGGAGCAAGAGGTGGCACAAACCCAGTCCCTGTGCTAAACTTTACCTGCCAGCATTCAGCAAGGCTCTGCTCTCTAGGTGAGAAAGGAGGGGAATGCAGTCCCCAAAGCCACCAAGCATCTCACAGCAGCCTTACTGGGCCTGGCTTATCCTGTGGCCAAGAGCAGTGCCCAGCAGGCACCTGCTTGGGGGGCACAGCCTCGTCCTTTGGAGGCTGCATAAGCACCAGCATGCAAGGCTTCAGCTGGGTTTGGGGTGCCCAGGCTTTCTCCAGTCATTCAGTGTTGGTGGGGGAGGCAGGAGAGTGGCTTCCCCTCCCTCTTCACAGCAAGTTCTTCACAGTGTGACTGGCCCCTGGAATGTGCTGCCCAGGGAGATGGTGGGGTCAGTGTTCCTGGAGGTGTTTAAGAAGAGCCTGGATGAGGCACTTGGGGCCATGGTCTAGTTGATTAGTTAGGGTTGGGTGATTGGTTGGACTTGGTGATGTTGGAGGTCTCCTCCAACCTGGTTGATTGTGTGATCTGCCCAGGCAGCATCTGGATTCACCTTCTCCTGTACCTCCCTATTACTGTTTCACAGCCACTTTGCTAAACACAGCTCAGCCTCTTGAGGCTCCTCACTCTGCTTCTACTCCAGTTACAACTGCTGGGCACAGAAGGGACTGGGAGGCCACTGCCCCTTCCCTGGGCCACCAGTGTGCGTGCCATGTGCGTGCCATGTGCGAGGCCTCGGGCAGGACCAGCCCCAGGCCTCCATCAGCAGCAGGCAGGCTGACAGCCAGCCCCGGGCCGGGGCAGATGCTCGGGGGCGAGACGGCCGGGCGGAAGGACACGAGTCCTGCCCGCGCACCGGGCGCGGCGAGCCGAGCGGAGCGGAGCCGAGCCCCAGGACGCGCACCCCCGAGCCCCGCGCACCCCCCCCCCCGCCGCCCCGCGCACCCCCCCCCCCCGCCGCCCCGCGCACCCCCCCCCCCCGCTCCCCCCCCTCCGCCCCGCGCACCCCCCCCCCCCGCAGGCGGCGCAGGACGAAGCCATTCATGAAAATGGTGACGTCAGGCGGGGGGGCGAGGCCGGAGCCCGGCGCCGCCTCCCGGGGCCATTTAAGCGGCGCGGCGGCGGCGGCAGGCTTAGAGCGGGAGGAGGCGGCACTCAGAGAGGGAGGGGTAGGCAGCTTGGGGCAGCATCGCGACCGCGTCCCGCAGCAGCAGCAGCAGCATCCCCTGGTGCCGCTCTCCCTCCAACCCCCGAGGGCGCGGGGCAGCCTCCGCCGCGACTTCATGTCTGTCCTGTGTCCCCTGCCCTGGTGAGTGGGCGCTGCCCTGTCGGGCTGGGGCTTGGCGGAGGGGTTGGGCTGGGGGGGTGGGGCGCGGAACGTGGCCCCCGGACCGCTGCCGTGGTCGTGGCGGGGCTGGAGCGGAGCTCCCGTGTTATCTGTTGGGCTTCCAGGCGCCCGGGTGTGTGCCCCGGGAGGGGAGCCTCGGGACGTGGTTATGGGGAAGCGTGGCAGCGGCGGTGCCCGCGATGGAGGAGCTGTGGGAATTGGCTTTTCCCGAACTGGAAGTGCCCCCAGAGGTTGCAAAAGCAGCGCTGGACCCCGTGCCCTGCGCTCCGCCGCTGTGGCAGTCCCGGAAGGTGGCGAACAAGCCGGCTGCAGCTGAAGCACAGCAGTCTCCACACACACACGCGAGAGAAAACAAAAGAGATAAGACCAGTATGAAAAGCAGTAGTTCCCCAGGAGCTCTGCGTTTGTTCAGTCTTGTTTTCAATTATTTTTCCACTTTCCCCCCCTCAGAGGGCAGAGCTGGGGGATACTTCAACGTGAACCGGAGCTGCCGGTGCCTGTGGAGGTGTTCCTGAGCTGCGTCCTCTTGGGGAGCAAGTCCGGGAGCTGCTCTTAGGGACAGGGATGCAGCGCTGCGTTAACGAGGGCTTTTTTCCCATCCCTTTCCAAAGGGGGAGGGGGCAGGAAGGAAGGGACTAGAAATAGACCGCCGACAGCCTCTCCTGCTGGCTCCTCTTTCCCGGTGCTGCTTCAGCCTTGCCCAGCCCTCCTTGATCCCCTCACATCAGTTGAATGCTGTCCTTTGTTTCTAGCTCTGATTACCTGAGGTCAGCTGAGATGACTGAAGTGATGATGAACACCCCAGCTATGGAGGAGATTGGGCTAAGCCCCCGCAAGGACGGGCTCTCATATCAGGTAAGCGCTCTTGCTGGCTGCTTAGGCTTAATCCCTGATGGAATTGCCCGGGCTGGACTGCAAACTCGGGCTGAGGTACCTCTCCATAAGCTTGACCTAATAGCAGGTCTTGCTGTAGTGAGAACTACTCAACAGACTGGAATGCTTGCTTGGCAGGAGCTGCTTGTCTAAAATATCCCTGGGTATCGGACCGACTTGGCAGAGGGCTTGCTGGTGGAGGACTGAGCCCCTCACTCAGCACTCATGGGGGCTTAGTGGGAGATAGGGAGCTGAAAGAAGGGTCTGCACCACTCCCCAGGCTGAGAGGGCTCTTGATCTCTGTCACACAACATACAAGTGCCCTACCTAGAGGAGGGAGCTATTTATACCTCTCTTAGATTCTTTTTGATCTATTGCTTGGGTTTTCCCGACCAAAGGACCGGCTTGAGAGGGTTAACAGCCTTCTGTAAGATAGAGTGAGGCAGAGACAGTCTAAGCAAGCCTTGAAATGTTGGTGGAGATACCTCTCTGAAGGCATGGGATGCACTCATTCTGAAAGTTCTGGAAAATATGATTGGCTGTTAAACTCCAGATCAATGCTGGGGCAACAAGGTGGTCTTAGAAACTGGCTTGAGCCTTAATCCTCTCGCCTCAATATCCCTTTAGTTTTCTGGCTTACAGTTAATCAAAGGGCAAGTTGTGCATCTTAGCCTGCTAGGTTCACAGTTACTTACTCTTCCAGGAGACTTGTTGATGGGATTTAACAAGGTGCTGAGTGCAGGCAGATGACTGGCATCTGGTCTGTGCATGGAGTCCCAGCAGCAGACCCTGGTGCAGGGCTCTTCCTTTGCAGATGTTACACAACCTGCACCGAGGCAGCTGTTCCGAGTGTGCCCTCAGAGGAGGTGTGCTGTTGTGTGCTTATGTACTTTCATCCAGAAAAGAGGAGCTACAAGGCAGTAAACGTGCACTGGAGCATGAAAGCTGCTCAACTTCAGGCCAGAGCCTAAAGCTGAGGAGAGGGGAAGGGGGTGTGTGGATGCATTGCTGCTTCTGGGGGTCAGAATCCTGCATCCGGTCGGTGCAAGATGTTTGGTTTACCACCTGTGTGTGGAAATAGCTGTGCTGTGCTTCAGTGCCTGAGTTAGTGGAAAGCATGTGGCCTCTCTTTCCCCTCCTGTGGAGGTGGTGTGCAGCAAATAAGAGCAGTGGTTAAACCTGAAGCAATCCAGCTAGCCTGCACGAGATGTCTTTTAAGGGTCACCCTGTGGGAAGACTTAACCCAGCCCGGTCCAAGGCCTCTATTTACATCCCCAGTTTGTCCAGGGAGAAGCAGGATCTAGGTGCCCTGCTTGTTCTAACTGTTGCTTCAAGGAGGTTTATCCTTTTTTCCCCAAGTGCTAATGACCTTGATCAGTCTTTTTGGGCCAAGTGGGGAACAGGCCTGTTCAGTTTTGAGTACATCATCTGAACCTGAAGGTGTGAGTCATAAATGCTGACGACTCATATCTATGCAGGGCTTTTGCATCCTGGATATCTTCTCTCTAGCCATCTAGTGATGACTTTTTTGTTCTAATGCCTCCCAGGGCTTCACCTTGATGTAAGCCAAACTGGGGGCAGCAAGGGCTGGGATGTTGAAATGGAAGATCCTCCTGGGGCACTAGTGGTGTGTGGGCTGTGTATGAGGTCTGCCTCTAAATCAGGTTAATGAAAAGAGGATTGAGGAGCAGGCTTCAGCCTTCTTCCTCTGGCTACGGGGCAAAGAATGTCACAGTCTAGGTCAAAGTAAGCTGAAAGCATCCTTGAAGGGTTGAAAACTCAAGTTTAGACCAGCAAGGAGAAATCTGATGTGAATCACACCATGAACTCTTTGTTCCACCTCAGACTGGCACTTTGTGCTTCCTCTTGCTGATGCTATGTGGGGAATTGCGTGCTGGCTTGAGGGCTGTAGTGCAGTAACTCAGAGGCAGACAGGGCTAATGGAGCATGACTGCTCCTACACTGAGGCTCATTGTTGTGAGCTTCAGCATCTTCCTCCACTCATCAGCAGAGCCGAGCAGTCATGATGTGAGTGTACCAGCCCTTGGCTGGCTGTGAGAGGCAAAAAGAAAAGGGGAACCAGAACTGGGAGAGACAATCTCTTAATTTCTCTTGTTCTAGTGATGGAACTTGATTTATTCTACTGCAGAGATGGCCTCAAACTGTTCCCTTCTGGCTGTGTAGAGCTGGGGCTGCCTGCTAATTGGTCCATGGGATGCTAGCTGTTAGCTTGGGGGCTGTGCCTGCCTCTCTATGTGGACATGAAGCTGTGTGGACCAGAGGAGGTGGTACAGCAGCATTGCTGGAACTGTACAGCACATCAGTATTTGCTGCAGACAAGTGTCCTACCAACAGGACTGCTTCAAAAGATTTCTGTCTTTACTCAGTTTGCTTCCAAGGAAGCAAATAAACTCATGACTGAGTGTAAACTTCAGCAGTCCGATTCCTCTGTGCCGTGGAGTTCACTGAACTTCAGGGCTGCTGCCTGCCTTGCTGGAGGGAACTTGGCTTGTCAGCTTTCTCCTGCTGCCTTCTCCACCCCCCGTGCCTCTGCTCACCCCCTGGGGTGTCTGTCTAGCCCCCAGCTGAAGGTGTGCACCCTCCTGGTGAAGCTTCCTGGCCTCTGGTGGGCAGGCTGCCTTTGGTGGGCAGGCCACCCCTGCTGCCCTTGAAGAGATGATGTGAAAGCTCGGACTGCAGAAGTTGTGTTGGTGGTAGGGGAGCTGCCTGTGCTGGGTGAGTGATTTGTGCAGTTTCCCTGGGCAATGTGCTCCCTCAGCACAGAGGTGCCCTTGCCCAGTTAAGCACAAGTAAGCTCATGTGCTCATTTCAAAACCTTTCTACGCAAAGCAGCTTTTTCCTCCCGTGCTTACGAGCCGGAGCTGCTCTGAGCCTCCTGAAGATGGCTCAGCTGACAGGCTTGTGTTTTTCTTAAAAGGCCTGAGCAGAAGTGGAGGGTGAAATTCAGGCATGAATCTCACAACAGGGTGGCACAGACAAAACAGAAGATGCAGCTGAAGGGATGATGTCATGCTGGGTCTTGTGCCTGCAGTGAAGAGCTATTTCTGGATCTTTAATAGATGTCCCATAATTCCCATGGGACTTACTAAACAAAAAACTCATTTAAATGCAGCTGATGGCTCAAGATACCCCTGCTATGAACAGATGTGCCTTTGGAGGGCTTCGTGTTGCTTCCTGCCTGGCAGTCTCCTGTGAGCCAGTCCCTTTTCCACTGCCGCTCAGAGCTGATGTACTGCTTGCTGCTTTCCAGCCCCTGCATGTACCTGTTCTCATCAGCACCTGGCCAGCTTGTCCTCTGATGCCATCTCACAGCAGCATGAATGGTGCTACTGAAACCAAGGCTGAAGTAATGATTTCATGGGGAGCTTTTGTCAAAACAGTTCCTTGACCTGAATCCTGCCTTGCTTCTTGGAAGTGGAGTGGGGGCCTGAGTGCAACTGAAAATGCTTTGATGCCTCAAGTGCTTGTTCTGAGCAGACAGTGTCCTGAGTTGAGCGTGCTGCCTGGCTGCAGACCAGCTCTCTGGCCAGCTTGCTGACCCTGGAGGACCTTGGGCTACCTTTTAGGAGATTTGGCTTGTGGAGGCTGAGCTTGCCTCATGCCATCAGCTGGAGTTTGGTTGTCATGGGGAGCTTGAGCTCTTTAAGTCATGATCGCATCATGCTGGGATCTGTCTAGGTTAATCACAGCCACAGCTAGCTGTGAATCATGTCAGGCAGGCTGAGCCTGGGCAAACAGGCTTAATGCTGCCTCCAGTGACTGTCACAATCACAGAGTGGCTTGAGTCTGAAGGGACCTTGAAGACCATCTAGTTCCAACCCCCTGCTGTAGGCACAGACACCTCCCACTAGACCAGGTTGTCAAAGCCTCATCCAGCCTGTTCTTAAACACTTCCAGGGATGGGGTGTCCGCACCTTCTCTGGGCAACCTGTTCCAGTGTCTCGCCATCCTCACAGTAAAGAGCTTCTGCCTAATGATTCACAGCATACAGCTGGCTGGAGGAGACCTCCAAGATCATCCAGTCCAACCCTCGACGCATCACTGAAGGGTCAACACTAAACCATGGCCCTAGTGTCCAGCCTAAATCTGCCTTGCTCTGGTTTATATCCACTGTCCCTTGTCCCACCACCACATGCAGTCCCATGGGTCAGTTGTCCTGTTGGGATGTGTTTTGGGGAATGCAACACCTTCACCAGCACCAAGGAGCTGTGGTGCTTGGTGCTGAGTGCTTTGGGCTGCATCTGCTGCATTCTGCCAACTAAACTGCCAGACCAATATGTTACTGACCTGGGGCTGAGGGCAAAGGATGGAAACTGAGCTTCCTCTGTAGCTGTCTTGCTTGCTTATGAGGTGCTTCATGTCCATACAGCCTGCATTTGTGCAAGGGAAGTCCTGTGTCAGACCTGGCTCTTGCTGCTGCAGATCTTGAGACTGCAGAATGGTGGGAAGCAAGTTTAGGGCAAGTTGTTCACACAGCACATCTGCTGGATGGTTAGTGGGCAAGATTGATATGCTGAGCTAATGTGCATTCCAGGGTCTGGGACCTCAAATGAAGGCAGAAGCAGGATATGGGATAAACAGAGCCCAAACTAATCGTGCTTGCAGCTCTGCTGTGCAAAAAGTGGCTTCCCCTGAACCAAACCCAAGGTAGCAGCTAACTGGAACATCTCAGTGCATATTTTCCCTCCCTACCTGATGCCTTCCTACTCTGAATGGAAAGCTGTTATCATGTATGAAGTTCCCTTGCCATCATCCCCCAAAATAGGGCAATCTGTCTGTGCTTGGGGAGTTGTCATAGTTCAGAAACCTGAGTCACAGGCTGCTGTGTGCCATCCTGGCTCGAGCTGGGTTCCCAGTCATGCCCTCTGTGAGCAAATGTGTTAGCACTGCTGCTTAAAGCTGGCAAACCTCTCCAAGAGGACACCAGGAGAGGACTGAAGTATTCCTAAATAGAGCTTCCCAAGCTTTGCCCTGGCAGTGAAGTTTTGCTTAAAGACTTTAAATGCTGGTTTGGGGGGGTTGGAATATTGCCTTGATCCCTCTGGTGTGGAAGGAGGAGCGATCCATGTACCTCTGGGGGAGGACCTTGCACCTGAAGTGGTACTGCTCTCAGAGCAGCCTTTCCAGCCGTGTTGGTATTACCAGAGTGAAGCAAAACTTTCCACCAAACCACTAACTTAATTTGGAAAGCTCTCGTGGCCTTGGTCTCCCTGTCATACAACTGAAATAGTTTTCAGCCCCATGGGAGAGGAGAGAGGCATTTTAACTATGGGTGTTGGTATGGAGTGCAGATGTGGAAGTTGTTTTGAATTTGCAAGTGTCACTTGGATTATGGCAGTGCTGAGCTAATCCTCCTAATGGTCTGACATTTCTCTTGCTTTTGGTGCTGCTCTCTGAATGCTGAGAGGGGCATGAGCCCTCCCCAGGGCAATGAAGACTTTCCATTCTTGTTGCCAAGGCTTCATCCCAGGATGGCAGGGCTAGAGCATCTGAAACAGAGGCAAAACATCATCTTTCTAGAACCATTTCAAGCTTTTGTTCCAAGTCCTGCTTTTCACTGCCATTTCCAGCTGCAAGGCAAGAGTTTGGTTGGTTTGTCTGTGACTTGGATCAGTGCTTGAGGAGAGCAGCTCTCAAAATATAATCTGGAGAGGCCTGTGAAAACCAGCTGTGCTGAGTAGTGCAAGGAGTGACATGTTCTCTGTGGGGGGTTGAATGTCTCTCTCTGGGCCAGGAGCTGGGGCTCTGTGGAGCCAGTTGCAGCCCCTTACACTGCAGCACAAGGGGGAGGAAGTTCCCTTTGCATGGCTACTGAATTTGCTTTTAGGTAGCTTTCAAAACCTGCTGGTGGCTGCCACTTGTCCCCCATCAACTGAGCAGACCAGGCAGAAGCAGGCATCTGTTTCAGCTGTGTGTAAGGTGGGTCCCTCTGATAAAGAGGGGAGAGGAGCCAACTCCCTGCTGCTGGGCTCTTTGGGCGGTGGGCAAAGCAGAGCCTTCCCACGTGCCTGAGCTGGGTGATGTGAGCAGAAGGGCTTGCAGCAGGTACTTGCCAGGCATGCTGTCCTGACTGCTGTGCAAAGGGGTCTGGGCTGAGTAGCTGCACTCCTAATGGGAACCTTGCTGCAGGTTCTTTTAGAGTCTGGGGGTTTGGGTTGGGTTTTTGTCTTCTTCCCATTGTCTAAATCTGGAGTGGGACCAGGCTTGGACAATGTATGGGTGCAGCAAATGCAGAGAGTGGCACTGCTGGTGTGGGGCAGCAGGAACCCGGTGCTTATCTTTCCCACGAAGAGTCTGGCAGTGGAGCTGATTTGGGAGTGAGTGAGGAGGCTGCTTGGGGTTAACTTTTCCACCTGGCTTCCCCAGATGTGCAAACAGCCTTACCCTGGAACTCCTTTTCCTCCTTCCTCGGGTGCCTGCTGTGTCACCCTGCTCGTCACATGTGAAGGAAATCTGCCTTTGTGTATTTTTTCCACTGACTGTCCACACCCCTTGAAAGTGCAGTTGCAACATCTTGCTTCATGCTGCCTCAACGATTAAAAAGCATGACTTAGTGGAAAAAATCCTGACCTTCTTGGGCTTGGCCTGTCCTGCAGCTGTTTGGAGATAAGATTGTGCTAGGGTGGATTTTTTTTGGGGTCATTACTCTATTATTATTTAAAGAAGAAAAGCTGCCCCCCACATCTCAGGGAGATTTGTTTGTAAGGAAATGACTGCTGCTTGGGTTCTGGAAAATAGCTTGGCAGGCTGTTTTCAGAGAAGTGGCTCCAATTTGACCTGATGTGCTTCCAGTGCTAGCAGCCAAAGGTTAGTTTAATTATTATGCTGCTATTTTTCTTGCACAGGAGGCTATTTCCATGAAATTATCAGCTTATGTAACCTCCTGAACCACACTGCCTGCTGCTTGCTTTTTCCCCTTGCAGCCTTCTAAACCATGTAATGCCAAGGGGGTATCTTGGGTGTTTTTTTCCCCCCTGTCATGGGTTTAGATAAGGAGCTGAGGCTGAGGAGCCACCAGCTCTACTTCCAGTAAAGCACCACGTGTCTGAAACTGCCATTGTTGGGCCATGCAGAAGCCACAAAAACTCCCAAGAAGCAGTTGCTGGGAGTGACTAATAGCAAACAGCTCACACTGCAGTGTCTGCCTGCAGGGATGTGCTCAAAGGCCTCGCTTGCTCTTCTGCACCACTGGCCCCAGCACCAGATGGATGAGTGCAAACAGCCCCTGCCTTGTTTGCCTTCAGTTGCTTTGCCTGGCTTAGCATGAAGTAGCGACAGTCTCAAGCTGTGCAGGGGGAAGTTTAGGCTTGGTCTTAGCAAGAAGTTCTTCCCAGCAAGAGAGACTGGCCATTGGGATGTGCTGCCTGGGGAGGTGGTGGGGTTGTGTCCCCCCCACCCCCGGGAGGTGTTTAAGAAAAGCCTGAATGAGGCACTTAGTGCCATGGTCGAGCTGATTAGACAGGGTTGGGTGATTGGTTGGACTGGATGATCTTGGAGGTCTCTTCCAACCTGATTCATTCTGTGCTTCTGTGGCTTTCTCGGGTTGGTGACCTGGCTGCCCCAAAGCTCTGGATGTGAGGGAGAAATCTCTTCAAATCACAGAATGCTTTGGATTGGAAGGGACCTTTAAAGCTTGTCTAGTCTAACTTCCCTGTGCTGGGCAGGGACATTGCAACTACATCAGGTTGCTCAAAGCCCAGTCCAGCCTTGGATGTTTCCAGGGATGGGGCTTCTACCACCTCCCTGGGTAACCTGCTCCCAGTGCTTCATCATGACCATTGTAAAACATTTCTTCCTTGTACCTGGCTTAATCTCTCCTCTTTCAGTTTAAAGCCCCCACCCCTTGTTCTATCACAACAGGCCCTGCTAAAGCTGTGCTCATCTTTCTTAGAGGCCCCATTACAAGGGCTTAATGCTGTAGTTAAGAGTTACTAGGCTGAAGAACAAGTTGGAAAGGTGTTCCACTTTGGCATTTGGGCCAGGGCTTCCCAGTGGGTTGGGTACCTGCATGATTGGCATGAGGAGAGTGATGCTTTTGAGCAACCTGGTCTAGTGGGAGGTGTCCTGGTCCATGGCAGGGGGGTTGAAACAAGATGGTCTTTAAATGTCCCTTCCAACTCAAGCCATTCTGTGGTTAATGCTCAGGGCTCCTGGGTGAGGAACCTGCTTCTGTGACTGGAACCACAAGTATCAAAGCAGATCAGATCTTGCTGTCAAACTGAGGCACCCATGGGCAGTGTGCCTCTTGGAGGCTGGCAGTGCTGCTCCCTGCAAGGATGCTCTCAGGGCCCCCTTGAGTGCAGCTGGTGTTCCAGAAGCAGTGCCTGGCTCCTCACCTCTTCCCCAGCCTTGAGGGGAAAATGCATCTCGTTGTTACCATCTTTGGGGTGTTTACATGCAACTGCCACGTGAGATGAGACACCCTGATAAGAGTGCTTGAAAGAAGCAAGTGGTAACTGTTTAATCTTCTGGTTACCAGCCAGGGGACCTGATGTGGCAACTGATTCTTGTCACCCAGCAGCTCTTGTCTGCATGAGCTGGGGTTCGATGCTCTTCCCCTAGCAGGGCATCCCTATAGGTGGCAGCAACCTGCTCACCTAGCAGTGGAGTCAGGCCAAGCTCCTGCTAACCCTGCACTGGCACCTTCCCCTGCAGCCATGCCTTTGCCTCAGCTGCCAGCAGGATCAAAGTGTGCATCCCAGTGGCCCCGGCCCTACTGTGGTGTGTGAGCTTGTGCATCCACAAGGCAAGCTAGGAGTGGGAGGGAAGGGGTGAGGAGCTGCTCTGAGCACCTTTAGGGGACTGGAGATAAGGAGTCCTCCTGTTCCTTGTGTGAGGGATATGATGAATAATTGCTGACTATGCCAGAGGTGTCTCCAGGCCCAAAGCAATAGAGCCTAGTGTCCAACCTTTCCATCAAATGAGTGTCCTCCTGCAGAGCTTTGCTGTTTGGGTATGGCAGCTGTAGCATGCAGAACACTGCCACAATGCTCCCTCAAGCACAGCTGAACTTCTCTTTCAGTCTGGTGCTGTGGCCCTGGAGCGACACCAGATGCAGACTCTTGCTGCAAGGACCTGGAGCACTCTAGCACTGGGTCACCATGTGCCTCCTCTCCTGTCTAGCAGCAGAGCCTGGAGCACAAGCCTGTGCTTGACCAGTAGCAGGAAATGAGATCTCAGATTCTCTGCTTGAGAGATGCTCACAGGTTTGCACACTGCACCCAATGCTAAGGTGGGGAAGGGGTGAGGTGTTTGGATGAACATCCAACAGGGCAGGTGCCTGCCTGCTGCGTGATGCCCAAGTGATCATGTGCTTTGGGAGCCTCTTGGGCAGAGTGCTCAGTTCCCGTACTGAGACATGGGAGAAGCTTATTTACAAGGTCAAGAGCCTTCCCATCACTCAGCAGTCCACTCTTGTGTCCAGACTAGTCTGCCTTAAAGACCCAAGTGCTTGGAGTGGGCTGTTTTGGCCAAGGCTGCTTGAAGTGTGCTTTACTGCATTACCATCACTCTCTACAGCTACCTGAGAGGAGCTTGTGGAGAGGCTGCTGCTGGTCTCTTCTCCCAGGTGATTAGTGACAGAACAGGAGGGAATGGCCTCAAGCTGGGACTGGGGAGGTTTAGACTGGACATGAGGAAAACTCTTCCCAGCAGGAGTGGTCAGGGACTGGAATGTGCTGCCCAGGGAGGTGGTGGAGTCCCCAAGCCTGGACGTGTTTGAAGGTGGTTTGGATGTGGTGCTTGGGGCTCTGGTTTAGGGGTGAGCCTTGCAGAGTAGAGTTATCAACTGGCCTTGGCGATCCCGAGGGTTTTTTCCAACCTGCATGTTTCTGTGAGCCTGTGAAGGCAGCTCCTCTGACAGGCTGTTCCTTGGCTCTTTCAGATCTTCCCCGATCCCTCGGACTTCGACCGCTACTGCAAGCTGAAGGACCGCCTGCCCTCCATCGTGGTGGAGCCGACGGAGGGCGACGTGGAGAGCGGTGAGCTGAGATGGCCACCCGAGGAGTTCCTCGTGCAAGAGGAGGAGGAGGAAGAGGAGGAAGAAAACTGTGAAGATGCAAAGAAGGACAACAAGGAGCAATAAATGGCATCTGAGGGAAAGGCAAGGGACTGCACCCTTCTGAAGGAAGAGCCACACTTCTTTTGAGAGTCTTTTTAAACACAAAAGACATGAGTTCAGTTTTGCACCTGCGAGATCGTAGTTTTTTTGTATCCTCTGTATCGAGAACTGAAGCCCTCCGCTGTCAGCAGACCTCCTGAGGAAGGAAGTACCGCAGAGAAATGTTTGCTGTTCTCAAGATCACTATCTGTACTTTTCCGAGGCGGAGGCAGCAGTGGAATTCCAAGCACATGGCAGAGGGTGGCCGCGCGAGGGACTCGCTGGAAGGGGAGCTCGGGGAGGGGAGGGAAAGTTGGGGGCAGTGAGCGGCAGCTGCCTCCGGCTGCGAGCGTGAGAACAGAGCTGTGATGGCTCAGCTTTGCCTGCCTTACAGCTTACGTGTTGTGTGCTGGGAGGTGGAGAGGTGTCTGCAGCAAAGCAAGGCTGAGTGCTCTGCTGGCCAGGGTCCTGTCGCTCTCCCCGGTTCGGCACCCCTAGGGTGATGCGCGTGTCCCTAGGAGCTAGCTGGGTTTCTCGCTCTTGCCCTCGAGCCTTGTTTGCCAGCCACTCTTCCCAGGCCTGTTTCCTTCCCCTCTGTTTGCCTTTAGACCCTTCAGTGCTGAACAGCTGTATTTGCAGGATGATGTTAGGCTGCTGCTTGTCATCTCTGCTGTCAGGCCCTCGTTTATCTTGCAGGTGGCTAGCGTGAGGTAGTGCCCATCAGATGTCAAGGCGCTTCTTGTCTGCAGCAAGAGCTCATGTAGGTTTGAGCACCTTTGGATTATTTCTCTCCTCTTTGCCAAGGCTGCTGTGGTTGGCCTTGTCTTATACAGCACTCAAACCCAGAGGGTGGAGGCTCCACCTCGTACCTTGGTGTACTTGAGGTGTTAGGGTTTGTGTCTTTGACTCGCTGGTCAATGGAGCTTTAGAGGGCTGGGGTGGGGGATCTCCTCCAGCTTTGCAGTGTGCATGGCAGGCAGGTTGGGGTTGTGTGTGCTGGGGAGTGCTGCCAGACCTGGAAGCAATTCAAAGATGAAATACCAGACCTAGTGTGGATCACCAGTGGCAAAGGAGTGTTTGGAGGAGGGAGAGGATGAGCCAGGTGTCCTGAGACAAGGTGTGTTTCTGCTTCCTAGCAAGGGTGAAACATTCATGGGTGTGTTTTAATGAGGTGCAGACTGGCTTGTGAAGCCTGTGATTGTCTTCTTCACCATATCCTGCTTCAAGGAGATGCCATCTGTCTCTGTTTGGGGAGGCCAGTCTGCTGCCAGACAGGGTTACCCGCTGCTTTCCTGGAGGGGGATCTCGCAACTTTGGGGACCAGCTTGGGAGCCAGTCGATCTTGGGATAGGATGAGAACAGTTACCACCTAAAACCAAAACTGGGATCATGGAAGAGAAAAAAGAAATGTCAAGGCCTTAACCAAACTTTCATAATCCCAATGCCACCCTCCCTCCCCCCCATTGGCTTAGAACTGGTTCCATTTCTTCAAACCAACTTGGACATGTGCGTGTTTGTGTTTTTAATACCTCATGAGTGGCTCAGCGCTGGTGGGGGGGGGGGCTGGGAACCGCTTTTAACATGTTGGCAAGGGTTGTTCCAGTCTTGTCTTGCTTGTGTTCCAACGTAAGGGCAATAACTCATCAGCTCTGCATCACAGTTACGGACAGGTTGGAGTTGGGGGAGAGGAGCTGTCGGCACAAAGCAGGAGAGCGTTCAGCGCTCCTCCGCTGCGGCTGCTCTCCAGTCCGGCAGCGCAGCCCTGGCTCTCCGCGCTCCCTGCCCGCCTTGGCAGGCAGCTGCTCACCCAACGGTGTCTTGGTGTGGTGATACCATTTTCTGTAGTGCTGGATCCAGCTGTTGTACCTGCACCACTTGTTCTAGTCTTGCTGTCTTACTGGAATGAGCTTGTACACCTGCATACCAGCCACTCATCTTCAAGTGTTACTCTCTCGGTCTGCGTCTGTACCACCAAGTCAAAGCTCTCTATCCAAGATATTACTGTGCGGGCAGCAACGAGATGGCAATCCTTGGACTTCAGACCTGCTGTCTTGCCCTAAAGACTTGCATATTTCTGTCTGTATCCTTGATTTTATTTGAATTATTCTCTTTTTTTGGGGGGGAGTATTGTGTATATTTCTTATTCGTTGTACCTGAAGAACAAAGCCCTCCAGTGAAGCCCAGACCAGAACTCCTCTTGTTGTATGATCTACATCCTCTACTTCTGTAATCCTTTTTTGAGCCTCAGGGAGAAGCTAGCATTTTTTTCAAACTACATTTTTGTCACTGTGACAGTTGTAAATAAAGTTTGAAAATGCTTTCCAAACTCCCTGGCCTTTTGTTCTTGCTGCCAAAGCAGGCTGGCACTGTCCTTGGGCTCTGTGTGTGTGTGGGGACCAGCTTGCAGGTGACACCAAGTTAGGTGGAGTGATGATCTTCGTGAGGGGAGGGAGGCTCTACAGAGGGGCTTGGGCAGATTGGGTCAAGGGACCAGTGTTAATGGGATGAGCTTCAACAAGGCCAAATGCCAGGTCCTGCACTCTTCACCCAGGACATGCCTAGGACTGGTGGTGGTGCCATGTGTGTGAGTGTGGTGAGAGCTGCTGTGAAAGTGAGGAAGGGCTCCATGGGTGGCTGTCAGCTAGGGGCAGGGAGGTCAGGAGGGTGGGGATGGAGTTGTGTGGTGTGACTGCAGGGGGCTGTGCTGCCAAAGGTCCTTTGTGGCTCCATGGGTTTGTGCCTGAAGGGCTGGACATGCAGCCAGAACACGCCCTGGGGATGCTGTTCCCCTCTGCAGCTCCTACCATTGACCTGGGGCAAGTTCACCTGGGAGAAGGAGCAAGTGGGGCTCAGCTTTGTCATGCTGTGCTGATGGCCATGGCACAAGCTGGAAACCTGGGGTAGCTGCTAGCAGTGTCCTGTGCCTGGGTAGGTTTAATCTGGACATTAGGAAGAATTTTTCCCCAGCCAGAGTGGTCAGGGACTGGAATGTGCTGCCCAGGGAGGTGGTGGAGTCCCCAAGCCTGGATGTGTTTGAAGGTGGTTTGGATGTGGTGCTTGGGGCTGTGGTTTAGGGGTGGCCCTTGCAGAGCAGGGTTATCAGTTGGACTTGGTGATGCTGAGGCTCTTTTCCAGCCTGAATGTCTCTGTGATTCTGTGACAACTGAGCCCAGGATTCAAGGTGTGGTCTCACCAGCGCTGAATGCAGGGGCACAATCACTTCCCTGCTGTTGCTGGCCATACTATTGCTGATGCAGGCCAGGATGCTGTTGGCCTTCTTGGCCACGTGAGCACATTGCTGGCTCATGTCCAGTTGTGCCAGGGGAGGTTTAGTTGGATTTTAGTCAGAAATCTCTTTACTGAACACTGGAACAGGCTGCTCAAGGAGCTGGTGGAGTCACCATCCCTGAAGATGTTCATGAAATGCATGGCCATGGCACTTTGGGACATGGCTCAATGGCCATGGTGATGTTGGGTTGATGGTTGGACTGGATGATCTGAGAGGTCTGTTGCAACTGAAGTGATTCTAGGGCTCTGTGATGGTAAGTCCTGCCCTGCTGGATGTTGTTGGATTCTCAGCAGAGCTACCCAGGGGGGTCTGCTTTGTCCACTTTGTCTCCAGAGGTCAATGCTTTATGACCACTTGTTCATATTTTGCCACACAGCAGTGGCTGTGTGCTGCAAGTCTCGGTGCTGCCAGAGGAAGACCTGAAAGGAAATGACCTATCTGAGAGTGACTCTGGAGCTGTTTGGTACCGAGGCAGTGTCCCGAGCGAGACTCTGCTCACGCCAGGATTCAATCACTCATGCTGTGTACAGAAGGTGATTAAATTTTCCACTGAAACCAGGTGGTGAGAAGGCAGTGCCCTGGAATAGCCCCATCCTCCAGATACATGGAGAGAAGTTGCTGTGCTTTGGCAGGCAGCAGAGTCTAATCTCACCTAGGCAAACAAGGCTGGGCTGCGGCTGGTGGTGTGTTTACATGGGGCTGGCCTGGATACACCAACCAATGACCCTCAGCTTCAGTGCTGGAGCTGAGGCCATGCTCAACCTCAGCCCCACAGTTCAGAGATGAATTAGGTCCTGCTCAGCCTTTGTGGATGTTTTATGCCACAGAAACATAAAAGCCATGACTGAAGCTTGACCCTCCTCTTCCTCCATCAGCCTCCTGCTAAGGAGCCTTGATTTCTTTCCCTGCTTAGCCATGGAGCTGTTTTCCTTGTGGAGGCTGCTGTAGCATTTCTAGGATGAAGTGCTGGTCTGAAATGGATGCAGGTAGAATAGATCAGAATAGAATGAACCAGGTTGGAAAAGACCTCCGAGATTCTGCCCCAGATCTTTTCTCCTTGAAGCACAGCAGGGGTCAGGGAAGCTGTCAATGAGCTGAACTTGTCTGCTGCTTCCCCATGCTTCACACAAACAGGTTTTGCAGGCTCATGGCAGAGTGAAGCCACTGGCTCCTGATGCACCTTGCTATTTTGGGGCCAGACCAGAGGGGCTGCCCTCTGAGTGGGGCTCACTCTGCCTGGGGGTCAGTCTTGGATCCCATCAGCCTGGAGCACTGCTGGCACCAGAGGGATTGTCCTTGGCTCAACATGGAGCTTGCATCAGAAAAGAAAATGGGTCTGCTGCACACTGGGTGTCTCTGAGTCACCCCAGGAGCCTGGTGTGTGGCATGGGGACCCCCTCCCTTTGCACCTTTGGCACTGCAAGTGGGGAGCAACCATCCCCTGGATACAAACTCCCTGAGTGCAGGGCCAAGTCCTGCTCTGGGCTAACCATGCTCATCCTTAGTGCAAGAACTAACACCACCTTTCAGCTGCCAGCCAACCTCTTGCCTTCCCATTTTAGTGCCTGGAAGAAGCTCCCAGCAGCCATGGAACTTCATCCCTGGGATGCTGATATGATTTGAGATGCTTTGAAGCCAAGACCCCCCCAAAGGATAGCCTAGTCCTAGAGGACAGCAAGGAGCAATGGCCTGGGATGCATGTGGGTTGGGCTCTCAAAAGGCAATCCTGGGCACCAAGCATCTCTTGCTTGATGCAAAAAGCTCTGAGTGTTTCATGGCTCAATGATGCAGAGATCTGGACCTGGGAGAGGCATTACAGTGTCTGTCCAATTCCCCTGCAGTGGAGAGCATCTGGTGAGGACACACCTTGAATATTGTGTCCAGTTTTGGGCACCTCAGCACAAGAGAGATGTGGAGGTGCTGGAGCCAGGGCAGAGGAGGGCAGGGAAGCTGGGAAGGGCCTGGAGAATAAATCTGATGAGGAGCAACTGAAGGAGCTGGGGATGGTCAGTGTGAAACAGAGGAGGCTGAGGGGAGACCTCATTGCTGTCCACAGCTACCTGGAAGGACCTTGTGAGAGGCTGCTGCTGGTCTCTTCTCCCAGGTGATTAGTGACAGAGCCAGAGGGAATGGCCTCAAGCTGGGACTGGGGAGGTTCAGACTGGACATTAGCCAGAGGGGTCAGGGACTGGAATGTGCTGCCCAGGGAGGTGGTGGAGTCCCCAAGCCTGGATGTGTTTAAGGTGGTTTGGAAGTGGTGCTTGGGGATTTAGGGGTGAGCCTTGCAGAGGAGGGCTCTGGGCTGGACTTGGTGATGCTGAGGCTCTTTTCCAACCTGGATGTTTCTGGGATTCTGTGATCTGTGCCAGTGCAGCTGTGCTTCCAGGAGTGTGTTGCAAGTGCCATGTCTGCTCCTGCTGCTGCTGTGTTCTGGGGTCTCCAGGTGAAAAGGTGGATTAGAAGGCAGGTGTGGGTGGGTTCCATTGTGTGTTCAGGGTTTCTTTGCCCAGGCATGCTGGCACTTGCATGAAGTGTCCCAGGGCTCCCTGCAGCAAATGGGCTGCTTGCTTCAAATCAGGCTTTATCCTGTCAGTGAGGAGGCTTTCTCCCTCAACCCTCATTATCAGTCATAGGAGATTTGTTCTGTGCTTTTTCCATGTTAAAGCAAGAAGCCCAGCCCTGTGCTTAGGGTCAGGGGCCTGGACTGTGCCCACTGAAGATAGCAACAGTACTTGTGCTGTTCAGCCTGGAGAGGAGAAGACTCCAAGGAGACCTTACAGCAGCCTTTCAGTATCTGAAGGGGGCTGCAGGACAGCTGGGGAAGGGCTTTATGTAAAGGCTTGTAGGGATAGGATGGGGAACAATGGATTGAAGCTTGAGGAGGGCAGGTTTAGACTGGAGATGAGGAAGAAGTTCTTTCCAGGGAGGGTGGTGAGACACTGGCACAGGTTGCCCAGGTAAGGTCGTGGAGGTGTTCAGCACCAGGTTGGATGAGGTCTTGAGCAACCTGATCTGGTGGAAGGTGTCCCTGCCAATGGCAGGGGGTTGGAACTAGATGGTCTTTAAAGTCCTTTCCAACCCAAACCATTCCATGAACCTATGAGAAGAATCATAGACTTGAAAAAGCCCTTTGGGATCATTCAGTGCAACCACTCCCTAGCTCTGCCAAGCCTGGTGCTAAACCATGCTCAACAGCACCCCATCACTGCAGCTCTGAACCTCCAGGGATGGGGCCTCAACCACCTTCCTGGGCAGCCCATCTCACTCTTTGAGACCCCTTTCAGTCAGGAAGTTTCTTCTCATCTCCAATCTAATCCTCCCCTGGAAGACAGGCAGTGGCCGGTGGGCCAAGCCAGCAGAGCCCCAGGGGTGAAGCCCTGCTCCTCGCAGCAGGCAGCTCACAACTAGAGGCACAACCAAGTCAAAGAGAGTGCTTTGAGAGCCCTGAGGGGTGGGAAGGCAGAGTGAGGAGGGAAGCCACAAAGGAAACAAGCACTGAGCCCTCCTTCACTGCCAGAGCTGTAACCACACCGGGTTGCCGTGGCAGCGACCGTCAGCTTCATCTGATAAAGACAAGCAAGGAAGTCAACTGTGTGAGAGGCAGAGGAGGTCAGAAGCCAAGCATGAGGATGGCACAGCACCTTTGCTTTTATCTGCAACATTGCCTTCATCCTGCACTCAGCCAGCTCAGAGGCAAGGGATTTCCTGCTCCAGCAGTCCCAGAGGGTGTCCTGCTGCTCAAAGCACCTCTCTCCCACACATCCTCCTGACCCAGGTGGCCTGGTGGCCGCAGGCTGCCCTGCTGGGAGCCACACCGCAGCCCACAGCTCTGCTGCGAGCTGCAGAGGGGGAGCAGCAGCCAGCTGGAAGCACTGCTGTGCTCACATCGTGGGGATCAATACCAAGGGAAACACAGGAATCAAACCCCAGAGTGGTCACTGCCACCCAACAGCCTGCTCCTGTTCTGCTCTGTGCTGGGAGAAGCTCAGCTGGAGCTCAGCTGGAGCTCAGCTGGCCAAGGGGGTCCTGGGCTGCATTCAGAGGAGTGTGCCCAGCAGAGCCAGGGAGGTTCTCCTCCCCCTCTGCTCTGCCCTGCTGAGACCTCACCTGGAATCTTGCATCCAGCTCTGGGCTGCCCAGCTCAGGAGGGACAGGGATCTGCTGGAGAGAGTCCAACAGAGAGCTGCCAGGATGCTGAAGGGACTGCAGCACTGCCCTGTGAGGAGAGGCTGAGAGCCCTGGGGCTGTGCAGTCTGCAGAGGAGAAGACTGAGAGGGGATCTGATCAATGGCTATCAATAGCTGAGGGCTGGGGGGCAGGAGGGAGGGCACAGGCTCTGCTCAGCTGCACCCTGGGATAGGACAAGGGGCAGTGGATGGAAACTGCAGCACAGGAGGTTCCAGCTCAGCATGAGGAGGAACTTCTGCCCTGGGAGGGTCCCAGAGCCCTGGAGCAGGCTGCCCAGAGAGGTTGTGGAGTCTCCTGCTCTGGAGCCTTTCCAGCCCCATCTGGATGTGTTCCTGTGTGCCCTGTGCTGGAGTCTGTCCTCCTGCTCTGGCAGGGGGGTTGGCCTCCATGATCCTTGAAGGCCCCTTCCAACCCCTAACCTCCTGTGATCTCCTGCTAGATCAGGTCCCTCAGGGCCCCCATCAGGTTTGACTTGAATGTCTCCAGGTGGTCCAGGGCTGCAGCTTTCTCCAGCAGTGCCAGGGTATGGAGAAGTGCAGCTGTAGCACAGGGCTTTCAAACTCTTCCCTGCAGGCTCTCCTGCAGGAGCATGAGCCAGGTAGGTTACAACCAGCTCAACAAATATTTGTCAAGCACAAGCCTTCCTGAGCCGTGCCTGACGACTCTTTTCCACTGTGGTTGTTGCCAGTGCTGTGGTTGTCAGGGTCACAGAATCATCACAGAGCCAACCAGGCTGGAAGAGACCTCCAAGATCATCAAGCCCAACCAATCACCCAGCCCTAGCTAATGAACCAGACCATGGCACTGAGTGCCTCATCCAGGCCTCTCTCAAACACCTCTAGGGACAGTGACTCCACCACCTCCCTGGGCAGCACACCCCCATGGCCAACCTCTCTTGCTGGGTAGAACTTCTTTCTAAGATCAAGCCTAAACCTCCCCTGGCACAGCTTGAGACTGTGTCCTCTTGTTCTGGTGCTGGTACCTAGGAGAAGAGACCAACCCCCAGCTGGCTCCAACCTCCCTTCAGGCAGCTGTGGATGGCAATAAGGTCTCTCCTGTTTGCTTGGGATGCTGCCTGCGAGGCTGAGGGCCAAGCCCTGTTTCAAGGAGAGCTGCAGTGGGATTTCCCCCACTTCAGATGGAGTCTGTTTGGTGGCCAGGGTTGCAACAGGCCTGAAATCCACAGGCTGGAGATGAGTTGGTTAAAGTGGGATGGTTGGGCAAGATGCAGAGGTGGAGCTGCTCACCATGCACCTTAGGTAGGGCATCTCAGCAAAACCCAGCCTGGTGGTGACTGGAAGGGCCCTGTGCCCTCTGTGTGCCCTCTGCACAGCCCTTTCATTGCCACTGCCTGACCACACTGGTGGCTTTCACTGGCTGATGCTCCAGCCAGGAGACCCTCCCAGGAGGGGAGGCAGAGGGGGCTTTGGAGCAGGGTGGTGTGTGCAGAGCTGCTCCCAGGAGGGGAGGCAGAGGGGGCTTTGGAGCAGGGTGGTGTGTGCAGAGCTGCTGCCAGGAGGGAGGCAGAGGGGGCTTTGGAGCAGGGTGGTGTGTGCAGAGCTGCTGCCAGGAGGGAGGCAGAGGGGGCTTTGGAGCAGGGTGGTGTGTGCAGAGCTGCTCCTAGGAGGGGAGGCAGAGGGGGCTTTGGAGCAGGGTGGTGTGTGCAGAGCTGCTCCTGAGAGGAGAGGCAGAGGAGGCTTTGGAGCAGGGTGGTGTGTGCAGAGCTGCTCCTGAGAGGAGAGGCAGAGGGGGCTTTGGAGCAGGGTGGTGTGTGCAGAGCTGCTCCTGAGAGGGAGGCAGAGGGGGCTTTGGAGCAGGGTGGTGTGTGCAGAGCTGCTCCTGAGAGGAGAGGCAGAGGGGGCTTTGGAGCAGGGTGGTGTGTGCAGAGCTGCTCCCAGGAGGGGAGGCAGAGGAGGCTTTGGAGCAGGGTGGTGTGTGCAGAGCTGATCCTAGGAGGGAGGCAGAGGGGGCTTTGGAGCAGGGTGGTGTGTGCAGAGCTGCTCCTAGGAGGGGAGGCAGAGGGGGCTTTGGAGCAGGGTGGTGTGTGCAGAGCTGCTCCTAGGAGGGAGGCAGAGGGGGCTTTGGAGCAGGGTGGTGTGTGCAGAGCTGCTCCCAGGAGGGAGGCAGAGAGGGCTTTGGAGCACAGTGGTGTGTGCAGAGCTGCTCCTGAGAGGGAGGCAGAGGGGGCTTTGGAGCAGGGTGGTGTGTGCAGAGCTGCTCCTAGGAGGGAGGCAGAAGAGGCTTTGGAGCAGGGTGGTGTGTGCAGAGCTGCTCCTGAGAGGAGAGGCAGAGGGGGCTTTGGAGCAGGGTGGTGTGTGCAGAGCTGCTCCTGAGAGGAGAGGCAGAGGGGGCTTTGGAGCAGGGTGGTGTGTGCAGAGCTGCTCCCAGGAGGGAGGCAGAGGGGGCTTTGGAGCAGGGTGGTGTGTGCAGAGCTGCTCCTGAGAGGGAGGCAGAGGGGGCTTTGGAGCAGGGTGGTGTGTGCAGAGCTGCTCCTAGGAGGGAGGCAGAAGAGGCTTTGGAGCAGGGTGGTGTGTGCAGAGCTGCTCCTGAGAGGAGAGGCAGAGGAGGCTTTGGAGCAGGGTGGTGTGTGCAGAGCTGCTCCTGAGAGGAGAGGCAGAGGGGGCTTTGGAGCAGGGTGGTGTGTGCAGAGCTGCTCCTGAGAGGAGAGGCAGAGGGGGCTTTGGAGCAGGGTGGTGTGTGCAGAGCTGCTCCCAGGAGGGAGGCAGAGGGGGCTTTGGAGCAGGGTGGTGTGTGCAGAGCTGCTCCCAGGAGGGAGGCAGAGAGGGCTTTGGAGCAGGGTGGTGTGTGCAGAGCTGCTGCCAGGAGGGGAGGCAGAAGAGGCTTTGGAGCAGGGTGGTGTGTGCAGAGCTGCTCCCAGGAGGGAGGCAGAGAGGGCTTTGGAGCAGGGTGGTGTGTGCAGAGCTGCTGCCAGGAGGGGAGGCAGAGGGGGCTTTGGAGCAGGGTGGTGTGTGCAGAGCTGCTGCCAGGAGGAGAGGCAGAGGGGGCTTTGGAGCAGGGTGGTGTGTGCAGAGCTGCTGCCAGGAGGGGAGGCAGAAGAGGCTTTGGAGCAGGGTGGTGTGTGCAGAGCTGCTCCTAGGAGGGGAGGCAGAGGAGGCTTTGGAGCAGGGTGGTGTGTGCAGAGCTGCTGCCAGGAGGGAGGCAGAGGAGGCTTTGGAGCAGGGTGGTGTGTGCAGAGCTGCTGCCAGGAGGGAGGCAGAGGAGGCTTTGGAGCAGGGTGGTGTGTGCAGAGCTGCTGCCAGGAGGGGAGGCAGAGGAGGCTTTGGAGCAGGGTGGTGTGTGCAGAGCTGCTGCCAGGAGGGGAGGCAGAGAGGGCTTTGGAGCAGGGTGGTGTGTGCAGAGCTGCTGCCAGGAGGGGAGGCAGAGGAGGCTTTGGAGCAGGGTGGTGTGTGCAGAGCTGCTGCCAGGAGGGGAGGCAGAGGAGGCTTTGGAGCAGGGTGGTGTGTGCAGAGCTGCTGCCAGGAGGGGAGGCTTTGTAGGGGCTCCTCAGCCCCACCAGGCTCAGCTGCTCCATGCTGGGGCTCCTATCCCCTGCACCCAAGGACAAAGGGACTCTGTAGTGTTGGGTCTCATGACCTCTCTACCCATGGGTGCTCAGCTGAGCTGAAAGGGGATTGGCCCAAATCTGCAGCCCTTGGATGCCAAATCCTCCCTGGGTCTGCTTCTAGGTGCCTGTGTGCAGCAGAGGGCAGAGCTTGTGGCTGCTCATCCATGGGGGGCAGGCAAAGGCCACGCTGCAGCCACCCCACTGCACAGCTCAGCCATGCTCCTGGATGGACTCTGGCTGTCCTGGCCCACTCCAGGGCCTTCCTGAGCCATCCAACACTGCAGTGCTTCACAGATCACATCCTGCCCATGTCACCTCACCATGCAGCACCCTCTCCAGTTTTCCCCAGTGACAGTCCAAGAGATATCTGAGGGCTTCCTCCCTTCTCTGCCTTGCTTAACCTGAGCAGATAAAGCTCTGTCACCATGACTGACCACTGCAAAATGTGACTGGTCACAGGCTCCATAACTATAATGCTTCTGTGAGGGTTTAGTGCCTTACAGGGACTTCATAGTGCACCCTCATCAAGCTTGCAGACTGACACCAAGCTGAGTGGTGAGGTTGATGTACCAGGACAGGATGTCATCCAGAGGGACCTGTAGAAGCTGCATAATTGGGCCCAGGTGAGCCTCATGAGCTTCAACAAGGCTGAATGCCAGCTCCTGCACCTGGAGCAATCCTCCACTCCATAGCTGTACAGGTTGGAGATGGTGAAGGTGAGAGCAGTCCTGCAGGAAAGGACTTGGGGGTGCTGGTGGGGGAGAAGCTGTGCAGGAGCCAGCAATGGGCACTGGCAGCCCAGAAGGCCAAGGGCAGCCTGGGCTGCATCCAAAGCAGCCTGGCCAGAGATGGAGAGAAGAGATTCTGCCCCTCTGCTCTGCTGATGCCTCACTTGGAGTACTGCATCCAGCTGTGGGACGCCTCACACAAGAGAGACACGTTCCTGCTGGAGCCAGTCCAGAGGAGAGGGTCACCCAGCTGATCAGAGGGCTGGAGCACCTCTCCTAGGAGGGCAGGCTGAGAGGACTGGGATTGTTCAGCCTGGAGAAGAGAAGGCTTCAGGGAGACCTCAGAGCAGCCTCCAGGACCTGAAGGGGACCTCCAGGTAAGGTGAAGAACGTTTCTACAGGGGCTTGTGCTGGTAGGATAAGGGGCAATGGATTTAAACCAGAGCAGGGTAGATTCAGATTGGACATGAGGGAGTTCTCTGCCATGCCCAGGGACACCTCACACCACAGCAGGTTGCTCACAGCCACCTCCAGCCTGGCTGCAAACACCTCCAGGCAGGAGGCTTCCACCACCTCCCTGGGCAGCCTGTGCCAGGCTCTCACCACCCTCCTGGGGAACAACTTCTTCCTCACAGCCAATCTCAACCTCCCCACTTCTAGTTTGGGGCTTGGAGGTTTAGGACCTTTTCCTCACTTGGCTGCCTGGCTCCTCTGGACACAAGCAAGCCTTGGGCAGTGACTGCCAAAGCTTTGCCTGTGGAGGACTGGCAGGGGGATGGGTTACAGAGAGGAGCTGATAACAAGCTGACTTTGCTAATTACTGCTTTAAAAGTCCAAAGGCACTGGAAAAAATGAGCACAGTCCCACTCTGCGCAGTGAGGAGAAGAAGAAAGTGTGCTGGAATGTCTGAGTCACTGCTCTGAGGGCTCCTGGTTACACAGAGAGATTCTGTGTGCTGCCTTCTGGGTTACACATGTGCAGGGATACCTGGGGAAGCCTGGTGCCTGCCGTTGCCTGTGCTGTCTACCAGGAGGGCTGAGGCTGGGGCAGATGACCCAGTGGGCTGTAGCTGGGGGGTTGGTGGTTGTTGTTGATGACTTCTGGGGGTTGGGTTTCTTTCTTTCTTTCTTTTGTTGGTGATTTTCTTCATTTCACAGCAAAGGCTGAACCAAGCAGAGGGCAATGGTAGGGAGAGGTTTTCTGCTGCAGACACAGAACATGTGAGCTCACATCAGAGAACAGATTTAGATGGGATGTTAGGAGCAAGCTCTGATAAATCAAGGCAGTGGAACACAGGTTGCCCAGGGAGGCAGTTGGGGATATTCAAGGTGAGGCTCAGCAGGGCTCTGGAGAACCTGATCTAGTGGAGGATGTCCCTGCTGACTGCAGAGGGGCTTGAGCTAGATGACCTGTGGGGGTCCCTTCCAACCCAGACCACTCTATGGTTACATTCTCCCCCTGCTTTCTTTAGCACTTGAGGTCCCATCCAGCTCAAACCACTCCATGATTCCATGAAAGCTGCCTTTGCTGTGCTGCACAGAGCCAACAGAACAGGCTTCCCATAACAGGCTACCCTGGTGTGATCCCTGCAGGCAAGAGAGCCAAGGGATATCTGCAGTGCCAGGGTCCTTCCCAAGCCTTGCCCACCCCAGATCTCTGCCACTGGTGTGTCCCAGCAGATCCCCAGGCCCTGTCAGTCTGCAGGGGTGACTGAGCAGGAGGGAAAGGCCTCAGGCTGCACCAAGGGAGGTTTAGGCTGGGCATTAGGAAAACCTTTTTCACTGCAAGGGCTCTGAGGCATTGGAACAGGCCGTGCAGGGAGGTGGATGTGGTGCTGAGGGACGTGGTTTGGTGGCAGCAGCTTAGCAGCAGTGGTGGAATTGTGGGTTGCAGGTGAGCAGCTGGATGTGATGATCTCAGAGGTCTCTTCCAGCCTCAGTGATTCCATGGTTCCATGATTCCCAGACCCAGTTCAGGTGGCTGCAGCAGTCAGAGTGTGGCTGGTCCCTGCTGATGGTGAGCTTTGGGGAGGGCTGGCAGACCACAGGAGGTCTGACTGGCACTCTGGTGCATCTGGGTAGTGCATGCTGGAGGTATGGCCACCTCTGCAAGAGGCTGCTGCTCTGGCAGGACCTGGTCCATATCTGCCAGCCCTCAGAGTGCTGTAGGCACCTAGGCACAGGCTCCCATGTACCTCCAGGGACTTCCTGGGCAATTCCAGGGTGACAATCAAGTGGACTCTGCTGTGAGTTTCCTGGCAGGCACGTGGAACAGTCTGCACTGTGAGGTGCAAAAATGTCTTTCAGCAGGTGACCTCCCAGGATGCTGGTCCTGGGGCTGGGGGCAGAGGTCAGTAGCAGAGGCAGTGCCAGCCCCCATAATTAGGCAGGCTGACAGCACTTTCCCTGGCTTACCCTTTGCACCCTTGTGAATGAGCTTTCCCTACAAAGCACCCAGAGCAATTAAGGAGCTGAGGCCTCATTAGGCACAAGGAGCACAGCACAGGGCTCGTGACAGGGAGCTGCTGTCTCCAGCAGTCACCTGCTCAGTGTGAGGCTCTGGAAAAATCCAGCGTGGAAGGAGTCAGCAGCTGGGTTGTGTAACTCCTCTAACAACTTGTTTTGTCATGAGCCATGTCATAAACAGGCAGCAGCAGGGGAAGGAGGAGGAGGAGGATGGCAGGCTCCTCGTCACCTCTGCAGGCTGAGGAGGCTGTAGGTCATTTGCTGGGTGGTGACTAATGTGGGTATCTATTTTTTCCCCCTTGAAGTGGTAATGTTTCATCTGTGCTTTGGCCTCTCATCCTCTCCTTCAGATCGTGCCTGTTTGCCTCTTCCCTCACATCCTGCACCCCCTGAGCTGGGAGGGTGGCATGGGGCAGCTCCCACGCTGCCCAAGGGTGTTTCTCTCACAGAAATCACCTGCCTGGCAAAGACCTGAAGATCATTGAGTCCAGCCATAACCTAACATCTCCCTGCACACAGCTGCTAGACCATGACCCTGAGCTCCTCATCCAAACACCTTTTAAACACCTCTGGGGTGGTGACTCCCTGGGCAGAGGATGTGCAGCCCCCAGGGGTGAGGGGAGATATCCCTCTGGAAGAAAAGGGCACTTTGTGAGCTTGGGGCTCCAGGTTTGTATCCTCTCCAGCAAAGCTGCATCTGCAGCAGGGCCCTCCAGCCCCTCCACCAAAGCACCCCCAGCCCCCAGGCAGGCACGTCCAGAGAGGCCACTGCTGCCCTGCTGAAGGGCTTGGGTCTGTTTGACATCCCCTGTGAAAATCAGTCTGTTGGATGGACTGCCTTCTGCTGCCCAGGGCCCCAGCACACACAGCAGTGAGCACCCTGTGGCTCTCCAGCTCCTGGAGCAGAGGGTGGCTGGTGATCAGAGCTGCAGGGGGCTGAGGAGACAGGCAACTAATGGCCTGTGCTCTGCCCAGGCCCTCTCCAGCCTGTTGGGCAAACTGCTGTCCTAGGGTGCTTGGTCAGGGACTGGAATGTGCTGCCCAGGGAGGTGGTGCAGTCCCCAAGCCTGGATGTGGTGCCTGGGGCTCTGGGTTAGGGGTGGCCCTTGCAGAGTAGGGCTGTTGGTTGGAAGTGGTGATGCTGAGGGTCTCTTCCAACCTGCATTTCTCTGTGATTCTGTGTGTTCAGACCCCCTGGGCCTGGCTCCCCACTGCACCAGGGTGGTTTTTTCAGAACATCCTTGTTTTCCATCCTGTGGTGCAGAGGGTAGCTGCTTATTAGTGTCACTGTCACCCTGAGAAGAAGAGATGCACTCAGGCATGGGTGACATCAGCAGGAGGGCTGATGATGCCTTGAATGAGCTGCTGCTTTCCAACCAAGCCCTAGGAGAGCAAGGGTCAAGGGGAGGGCAGCTTCACCCAGTGGCAGTTACACGTGCAGGGACCTGCCCGTGCATGTAGGAGCAGCTCTGCTGTCTGCACACAGCTCTGCCTGGGCATGGGTACCTGGGCAAGTTCAGTCAGCCCCCTGCAAGCCCTGGCGTGTCAGCCCCTGCTGCAGGGCCACTGGGTCTTCCTTCCTCCTCCTCCCCAGGGTGTAGCAGAGCAAGGCAGGCCTGGTTCCTCGTGGGAGAAAAGCATCTAACCAGTCTGAATCTCATTAGAAACTACCTGAGCTGCAGGAGCTGATGCACAGCTGAGCATCAAACTAAAACAGTTAAGAGCTTTCTGGAAGTGGCAGCCTGGGGCCGTTTGGCAGAGCAGTGGCATGAGACAAGAGAGGGAAGGGGGCTCCTCTCCCACCTCTCCCACCCCTCCCCTGCTTCTTCCCTTTTGGGGAAGCAGTGGTTTTTATATTTCCCATCCCAACACTTGTCTCAGCTGCCACTCCAAGCTCTGAGCTTCTTACTCCTCGCTCTGTGAGCCTGGATGCAAAGCAGTGCTGAGGACACTGAAGGAGCTGCAGCCCCTCCTGCTTCTGGGGGGATAAGGAATCACAGAATCATAGAACTGTCAGGGCTGGAAGGGACCTCAAAGCTCAGCCAGTTCCAAGCCCCCTCTCACACCACAGCAGGTTGCTCACAGCCACATCCAGCCTGGCTGCAAACACCTCCAGGCAGGAGGCTTCCACCACCTCCCTGGGCAGCCTGTGCCAGGCTCTCACCACCCTCCTGGGCAACAACTTCTTCCTCACAGCCAATCTCAATCTCCCCACTTCTAGTTGTGCTCCATCCCCCCCAGTCCTATCCCTCCCTGACACCCTCACAAGTCCCTCCCCAGCTTTCTTGCAGCCCCCTGCAGATCCTGGAAGGCCACAATGAGGTCTCCTGGGAGCCTTCTCCTCTCCAGCCTGCACAACCCCAACTCCCTCAGGCTGTGCTCACAGCAGAGCAGCTCCAGCCCTCTGCTCATCCTCCTGGCCCTGCTCTGGACACCTTCCAGCACCTCCAGGTCCTTCCTGTGATAGGAGCAATCCCAAGGGGTGGCTGCTGCCTGCTGCTTTGGGGAATTAGTTTGCAAGTCAAGGGGTAGAGCACTAAGGACCATCTGTGAGAGGTGGGTGAGGATGCAGGAAGGGAGGAAGACTTCATTTTAAACGAGCATTTGAGGCTTGGGGCTGTGCCTGTGGGAGGGGAGTGGAAGTGTGTGAGAATGTCATTTTTATGCAAGTGCCATCCCACCTCTGCCTTGTGGCACTCTCCTGCACCCCTCAGTAACAGCCTGCTTACTCCAAAGCAGAAGGGGAAGGGGGGTGAGGGGTGGGGGGAAGAAAGAATCAGAAGAGCTGTGGGAAATTCCCGAGATTCTTTCCGATGGAAAAAATGTCTGCAGCTATCACCCAGTGTCAACAGCAGCAGCAGGCACCTGTGCCGGAGCACCCAGCGAGCAAAGGTAGCACGGGCTCTGCTGCCCCCTCCCCGCACGGGCACGGCCCCTCTGCAGCACCCCGGGGCAGGGGGCGGCCCAGCTCAGAGGCGGCAGAGCTGGCAGCACCCAGCGGTCCGGCGGTGCCCGCAGCCTGGCTGCCCTGCGGCCGCCCTTGCCTCGGGTACACTGCCACCTGCTTGCCCCTCCTGCCGAGTCGCAGCACGGTGGGGATTGGGAGGCACCTCCAGCTAGTCCAACCTGCCCCACCAGAGCAGGGGCACCTACAGCAGGTTGCACAGGATGGGGCCCAGGGGGGCTTTGGATGACTCCAGAGATGGAGATTGCACCACTGCCCTGGGCAGCCTGTTCCAGTGCTCCACCACTGCCCTGGGCAGCCTGTTCCAGGGCTCCACCACTGCCCTGGGCAGCCTGTTCCAGGGCTCCACCACTGCCCTGGGCAGCCTGTTCCAGTGCTCCACCACAGCTCCACCACTGCCCTGGGCAGCCTGTTCCAGGGCTCCACCACTGCCCTGGGCAGCCTGTTCCAGGGCTCCATCACAGCTCCACCACTGCCCTGGGCAGCCTGTTCCAGGGCTCCACCACCCTTGCAATAAGGAAGTTCCTACTCATGTTTACATTGAACTTCCTATGTTCAAGGTGTCTCCATTATGTCTTCTCCTGCCCCTGGGCACCACTGAAAAGACTGGTCCCATCCTCTCAACACCCACCCTTGAAGTGCTGATAAGCATTGATAGGATCCCCCTCTCAAGTCTTCTCCTGGCCAAGGATCCTCAGGTGGCTCAGCCTTTCCTCACAAGAGAGGTGTTCTGGTCCCCTAACCATCTTGGTAGCCCTTTGCTGTATTCTCTCAAGCAGTTCCCTCTCCTTCTTGAACTGGGCACAATAATGCAGATGAGGCCTCCCCAGGGCAGAGCAGAGGGGCAGGAGAGCCTCCCTCGACCTGCTGGACACATTCTTCTTCATGCACTGCAGGATGCCACTGACCTCCTCCCCATCCTTCCTCAAACTCTTGCTTCCCCACCTGCAGTGGCAAACTGTGGCACTGGCTCTTCCCCCAGCTGGCCAGCCTGCGGGGGAAGGTCAGGCAGGAGGGTGAAGGATGTGGTGGGCAAGCACTGGGAGCCCTTGCAGACTGGGGGTGCATGGAGTCTGTGCTCTGACAGTGGCAGGCGATGTGCTCCTGTGGTGCCACATGGTGACCCCTCCCTCTGGCACACTTAAGCCTTGTGCTGCCCATCTTCACCTGCTGGGCATGCCAGGCACTTGCTGTACTTGCTGCATGGGGACTTCTTGGCTGACACAGCAAAGCTCCTGCTCTTCCCACTGGAGGGGGCCAAGCTCTTTTGGGTGGTGTGCACTTAAGTGGCAAGGAACAGCAGGTTCCAGCTTGAACAGGGAAGCTTTCAGCTCAACATGAGGAGAAACTTCTTTGCAGTGAAGGTGACAGAGCCCTGGAACAGGCTGCCCAGGGGGGTTGTGGAGTCTCCTTCTCTGGAGCCTTTCCAACCCCACCTGGATGCCTTCCTGTGCAGCCTGCCCTGGGTGATGCTGCTCTGGCAGGGGGGTTGGGCTGGGTGATCTCTGGAGGTCCCTTCCAGCCTGTAGTGCACTGTGATACTGTGATCCACCCCTGTCTCTGTGAAGCTGTACCCATGAAGCAGAGATGAGGACCTAAGCTGACTTTCTCCCATTGCCTTCCCTCCTCTCAAGTTGCTGCCCAAGAACAATAGCAGCGCTTCTGGGGAAGAGGACCTGCAAACACTACAGGAGCCTTGTGTTTCCCAGGTCCTGTGCACTGCCAAGGAGCTGGGAGGAAGCTGCTACCCCCTGACAGCCTGGGCAGGGCAACACCTACTTCCCATCCTTGGGTCCTCACCCATTTCCTGTGTGATCATCAGCAAGCTGCTCCCCTGCTACAGTAACTGCTTAATTAATGCTTCATTTCAGCTCAGTTCCTGCATGTGGGGAGTGGAAAGGGTAATAATAGCAGTAATAATAATAATAATAGTGATGATAAAGTAGCCAGGAGGGAGCTGGTCTCTCCTCTCAGGCACCCAGCACCAGAACAAGAGGACACAGTCTCAAGCTGTGCCAGGGGAAGTTCAGGCTGGAGGTGAGGAGAAAGTTCTTCACTGAGAGAGTTGTTGGCCACTGGGATGTGCTGCCCAGGGAGGTGGTGGAGTCCCCATCCCTGGAGGTGTTCCAGAGGGGATTGGATGTGGCACTTGGAGCCATGGTCATGAGGTCTGTGGTGACAGCTTGGACTCAATGATCTTTGAGGTCTCTTCCAACCTTGGTGATTCTGTGACCTGTGCTGGATTCTATGCTCCTGCTCTGGCAGGGGGGGTTGGAGTCCATGATCTCTGTAGGTCCCTTCCAACCCCTAACCTCCTGTGATCCTGTAATGATGATGATGATGATGATGATAACAATCACAAAACCAACAGTAATAATAAGTATCAATAACAAGGAAGCAGCCTGGTCCTCTGGTGCAGCAGCTCCCTGCACATTGGCACACAGCTGGTCAGAGGTCAGTGAGCACCAGTCACAGGAAGGTTTGGGGTGTAAGGGCCCTTCAGAGGTCATCTTGCTCGACCTTGGACGTGCACCAGCTGGCGCCATGCCCGTCGTGTTTGCTGCAGTGGTTCTGTAGCTGCTGGTTGGCTCCTGGCTTTGTTGGTGATGATGATATTCAGAGGTCTTCTGAGGAGTTTTTAATCAAAAAATGATAAATCCACCCCTTGCCTGTAGCCAAATTTACCATGCTGGGAAGATGCATCTTGGTTGAGATCCCACAGCAGCTGAGCCACCAGAATGGAAAGCTTTGGCTTCCCCCTGCCTCCAAGACCTTGTTCAGCCTGGATGATGCTTGTTAGCTCAAGGGTTTGGGTTTGATGTGGTGTGGTCATTCTCAGAACCTCTTGGAGCAATGCAGGGGGTCCAGAGGGGGAAGGACAAATGTGGTGGGTTGAAGGGTCTGGAGGACAGGTCTTGTGAGGAGCAGCTGCGGGAAGTGGGATCATTTAGTCTGGAGGAGAGGAGGCTGAGGGGAGACCTCCTTGCTCTCTACAACTCCCTGCAAGGAGGTTGCAGTGACATGGGGGTTGGTCTCTGCTCCCTATGATCAGAACAAGAGCAAATGGCCTGCCACTGTGCCAGGAGAGGTTTAGGTTGGAGGTTAGGAACAACTGGTCAGGGGTTGGAACAGGCTGCCCAGGGGGGCACCCTAGAGGTGTTCAAAACCAACCTGTGGAGATGGCCCTTCTGGCCATGCTTTAATGACCCTGGTGGTGTGAGGTTGATGGCTGGATTCAGTGGTCTCAGAGGTCTTTTCCAACCCAAACAACTCTCTGATATGTTCTCTAAAAGGAGAAGTCCTTTCCCAGCACAGGTTTCACTGTGGAAAATGGAATTGCTTTGGTCCAGCCTCCCCAGGCAGATGCAGGAGTCCTGTTTTTGTCAGCAATAGCTTTAGCTGTGTCCTTTAGGGAAGAGGGGTTTGTTGCTGTTGTTTTCCCACATTATCCAACATTTCCCCCCCCCAGTCACTCCACTAAACAGCATCCTCTAAGCACTGCCTAATTCAGCATCATTTGGTGCCTGTAATGCTACAATTACTCTTCAAGGCTCATTTGCTTCAAGGTCTTCAGGCTGTAAAGTTCTGGGAGTGTGGTTAGTTGACTTTCAGGAATGTCTGCTCCCTGGCAGGGGCTGGAGAAGGAAGGAACCCCAGAGAAATGCATGCAAATGCAGGGGCAGAGCAGCAGCTTGAGAGGTGTTTCAGCACAGAGGTAGCCACAGGCTAAGGAATCACAATTGTTCAGGGCAACCATGGCCTTGCCAGCAACGATGATTTTATCAGGAGTCTCATCACTTCCAGAGTGTCCTTAAAAGCCCAGCTGCTGGAGCCAGTGGCAGGGACTCTCAGCTCTCTTTGGAATGAGAGGAACATTTCCAGCCTTTTTGTTTGTTTTCTTTGGTTTTTCTTTTCTCCTCCCCAGATTAAACCTTGAGAAAGTGAAGTGTGCTGAAGGTTCATAACTGCAAAGAAAAGAGAACCCAAGTTGTGCTAAAGCTGGGCAGAAAACCAACACACGCACACACACACAGAGGTATAGAATGGTTTGGGGTGGAAGGGACCTCAAAGGTCATCTAGTTCCAACCCCACCACCATGGGCAGAGACACCTCACACCAGGCCAAAAGATGCTCACTCAGTGCATCCTTTGGAAAAACCTCAGTGTCAGAACCAGACCTCAGCTCTGCAGGGCAGGGATGGAGCTGCAGCATTTGCAATGTGAGGAGAAAGAGGTTGAGTTGCCTGAACGTGTCCAGAGAAGGGCAACAAAGCTGGGGAGGGGTCTGGAGCACAGCCCTGTGAGGAGAGGCTGAGAACCCTGGGGCTGCTTACCCTGGAGAAGAGGAGGCTCAGGGGAGACTTCTTGCTGTCTACAGCTACCTGAAGGGAAATTGTAGACAGGCAGAGGTTGGTCTCTTCTCCCAGGCACCCAGCCCCAGAACAAGAGGACACAGTCTCAAGCTGTGCCAGGGGAGGTTTAGGCTGGAGGGAAGGAGAAAGTTCTTCCCAGACAGAGAGATTGGCCATTGGGATGTGCTGCCCAGGGAGGTGTGGGGTTGACACCCCTGGAGGTGTTTCAGAGAAGCCTGGCTGAGGCACTCAGAGCCAGGGTCTGGTTGGTTAGTTAGGGCTGGGGGATCGATTGGACTTGCTGATCTTGCAGGTGTCTCCCAGCCTGGCTGATTCTGTGCTGTTGAACATGAAAGCAAAGTTCTGCAGCCTGGGCCCTTTTCTGAGCTGCCAGGAGCTCTTTGGAACACTGAATGCTGTGTGGGAAGGACTCCTGTGCCCTTCATGCAGCTCTGAGCTTTGACCCTCTTTGGGTTTTCATATTTCAGCGAGGTCTCTCTTTCTGCCTGACTGCCTGCACCGTTCTGCCTAGGGTTTGGATTCTCAGTGCTGCCAGACTGTCCTGCTGCAAGCAGAGAGCAGAAGGAGTCCTCCTTCCAAAAGGATGCACGTTGCTGCTGACGAGGGCTGAGCTCTTTCTTTCCACAGACGAACCCCTCCCCACCCCCCACTGCCAGCCCCTGCTCTGGCTCCAAGCAGATATTAGCCTCAGCCTAAGGAAAAGCAGCACCAAGCCAGGAAAGCAAGGGCTTCCTGCAGAAAGCTCAGTGTTTGTCTGAGTGCTCATTCCAGGAATAAACCAGCTGCTATCCTTGCACACAGGCAGTTGTCTTGGAATTTGGAGAGGAAATGAAATGGGGAAAGGAAACAGCAACCCAACCCCCCCTAATTCAGTAAGTAAATGAAAAGATCAGGCAGGAACCCATGCCAAGGAGTGCAGAGAAGCAGAAGTCTCAGTCAACAATGTGAGTGCTCCCTGGGTCAGCAAGTAGTGCAGGTCAAATTCTGGGTCCTCTGAAGTTGATTGCCAGTGTTTGGGGGCTGAATGCTTCTCAGACCAAGCTGTGCATTGCCTGCCTACCTCATCTGGCCTAGAATGCTCAGTCTGCTTCCCTGCTGCTCACGGGAGAGACTGAGACCCAGTCTGTGCACAGAGTGCCTGGAGGCAGCCAGCACTAAGTCCAGGTGGTCTCACAAAGACAAAGGCAGAGAGATTCAAAATGCAGGGGAAAATGTGGGCACCAAGACCTTTCCCACCCCCAAGAGAGCTGAACCAGGAACTTGCACAGCCCTCAATGCTTCATCATCTGTATGGGGTTCATTCTGGTGCAGCCCTAGGAAATGCAGGGCTCCCCTCCTGCCACAGGTGAAGAGCATAATCAAGGAGATTTACTGACACCCCTTGGCCTGGCTGGGCTTGCCTATAAAAGGCTTTAGTCATCAGCTGTGGCTTAGACCTCCTGCTGCTGAGGGCATCGTGGCTGTCTCTGTGTTCAGTAGGGCTGCTGGGCAACGCTGGAGGGTAGCACCCAGAGGTAAGCCCCAAAATGCCTTTGGTTCCTCTTGTGCCTCTTGCTGAGAGCTCTTGTGTGTGCAGCAGCTGTTCCTGGCTTCCCTTTGCCCCATCTGTTTTACCTTCCAATCCAACACTTGCCTCTCCCTCCCCAAACTCCCTCTGTGAAACTTGGGGTTTCTTCCTTCCTCTGGCCTCTGCTGTGGTGGTTTTGGGCTGTGCCTAGAAAAATCTCTGCAGAGCTTGAACAGAAAGTGAGAGAAGGCAAATAAGTGACCATGGGTTGTGAAAGGGAAAATAGTGATAAGGTCTAAATAATCCCCTGGGACAGAAAGGACACTGAGACACTTGAAGGTGTCCAGAGAAGGGCAGCGAGGCTGGGGAGGGGTCTGGGGCACAGCCCTGTGAGGAGAGGCTGAGGGAGCTGGGGTTGCTTAGCCTGGAGAAGAGGAGGCTCAGGGGAGACCTTCTTGCTCTCTACAACTCCCTGAAGGGAGGTTGCAGCCAGCTGGGGGTTGGTCTCTTCTCCCAGGCAGCCAGCACCAGAACAAGAGGACACAGTTTCAAGCTGCACCAGGGGAGGTTCAGGCTGGAGGTGAGGAGAAAGTTCTTCACAGAGAGAGTTGTTGGCCACTGAGATGTGCTGCCCAGGGAGGTGGTGGAGTCCCCATCCCTGCAGGTGTTCCAGAGGGGATTGGATGTGGCACTGGGAGCCATGGTTTGGTTGCCAGGAGGGGTTGGGTGGTACTGTGGACTTGATGATCTCTGAGGACTTTTCCAACCTGGCTGATTCTGATTCATTTGCTTTCCAGCTGAGCTGGTCTGGTGATTTTGTGTTGGGAGAGGGTGAGGGGAATTTCAACCCAGCACAGCTGTGCATCCACTCCTGTGTGCATGCCCTGGGTAGGGTAGGCTGAAGGGGTGCACTCTCTGCCCCTGGGCTGCTTGTGGCCCTGCTGGCATGCTCTCCTCTGGCAGGGGCAAGCTGGCATGCCTTTAGCTGGTGCCATCAGACACCGCAGTGGCTCTGGAGGAGGGCTTGCTTTGGGCTGCCTGAGAAGCTGCCATCTCTTGAAACGTTTTACAGCTCCTCTCTCTTGGTCTCCCATGACTTTGGAGTGCACTCACATCTGAGGAAGAAACTCTTTACCATGAGGGTGGTGAGACACTGGAAGGGGCTGCCCAGGGAAGTTGTGGACACCTCATCCCTGGAGGTGTTTAAGACCAGGAGGGGTGAGGCTCTGAGTGATGTGTCCCTGTCTGTGGCAGGGAGATTGGAACTAGATGATCTTTAAGGTCCCTCCTGACCCAAACCATTCTGTGATTCTAGATTGTGAGAGGGTAAAAAAAGCCTTCCCCTGTCCCTCCTGCCTTTTCCATGGGCAGAGGATGCCTGGGCAGGAGGAAGCTGTGCTCCCAGCTGCCTGCCTGCCCCTTCCTTCACGGCTCCCATGGCAGGAGGTGGGAAATCACCAACCTCCCTGTGCCCTTTGCTTTGTGCCCTTTGCTTTGCCCCCTCAAAGTGCCACCGCTGGCAGGGGGCCAGGCTTGGGGCAGCCTGCTGGGAGGGTTTGCTCTCTCTTCCTCTCTCCCAACAGCCCTCCTGGCTGTAGGGGAACAATGGGATGACGTGACCAGAGTCCTGTAAATACTCCTTGCCCTTTGAGGCTGTCCCACCAAACAGGAAGCACAAACAGCCCCAGAATAGGAAACCAGTAGTGCTCTGGTGGGTTTGCTCCCAATTGTGTTGCAACCCAAGTGTCTGTGCTGGACATCTCTTGAGAATTCTTATTAATTATTAGGAGCTCAAGGGTGAAAAACCCCAAAGGCCTCAGCAGTGGGGGGTGTCACAGGGAGCCAAAAGCTGCACTCACCGAACACTGAGAAGCTTTCTGCTTCTCTTCCTTTAAAGAAAACCACAACAGCTGCTAGCAGACTTTCTGCAGGGGTATGTGCAACACAGTCTTGCTGCCCACAGTCATCTGTGCCAAATTCTTTGGCCATTCAGTGTAGTCTGAGAAGCTACAAAATCATTCAGTGGCTTCAGGTCTGCTGAGAAAAAGCTCAAATAAATTTATCCATGGGACAGCAATGTGCCCTGGGGGCCAGGGAGGCCAAGGGGATCCTGGGCTGCATTCAGAGGAGTGTGCCCAGCAGAGCCAGGGAGGTTCTCCTCCTCCTCCTCTGCCCTGGTGAGACATCATCTTGAGTACTGAGTTCAGCTTTGGGCTGCCCAGCTCAATGGGGACAGGGATCTGCTGGAGAGAGTCCAAGAGAGAGCTGCCAGGATGCTGAAGGGACTGCAGCACTGCCCTGTGAGGAGAGGCTGAGAGCCCTGGGGCTGCTTAGTGCCCCCAAGATGGAGATCTTCCTAGCTGAAGGCTGAGTTGAAGCTGAAGCTGGGTTGAAGTTCAGAAAGGGAGCAGAATAAGAATCATTTCCTCTTCAGGAGGGCTCTGGGGCAGTGCTGAGAAGGTGGCATATGCTTTGGGTGGACTTTGCAAGCATCAGCAGTGACAGGGTGTAAACCACCCTGGGGAAGGTTGCAGTCGATTGGAGGTGGCAAGAAAGCTAACAGGTTGGTGCAGAAGTGTGACAGCACCAGTGGCTGCAGCAAGGCAGTAAATAACTGGCCTGACCTCAGGGTAGGTGTCAGCCAGGCTCGTGGTGGAACACCAGCTGGTTTCTAGAGGTGCTGGAACAAAGATGTTCAAAAGAACCACTGATGGAACAGCTCCAGCAGGCAGCTCTGTAGCCCCTGGAGGATGGGGGAGTTGTGACCTGTGTGGTTCGTGGGTGAGAGTGGCCTGAGCTGACCTTTGCAGGAAGGCTGATGAAAATACATAGGAAAGAGGCTCAGGAAGAAGACATGTGTGCTCTGGGGAGCTAAGGTGGAAAAAGAGAGAGTGGTGGAGACCCAGCTTGGAAAAATCTCTCCCTGTGCAGATCTTGAGAGGCTGCAGTGCTTGACCTTTCCTAGGGACATTACCTTTCCAAGCCTGGAGCCCTCAATACAGGAAGGACACGGACCTGGTGGAGTGGGTCCAGAGGAGGGCCATAAAAATGACCAGGGGGTTGGAACAGCTCTGCTACATGGACAGGCTGAGGGAGCTGGGGGTGCTCAGCCTGGAGAAGAGAAGGCTTTGGAGGGACCTACTGGTGCCTGAAGCAGGTGAACGAGGGCTGAAGGCTGGAGACAGACTGTTTCCAAAGGCCTGCAGGGATAGGATGAGAGGCAATGGCTTCAAACTGGAGAGGATTAGCTTTAGATTGAGTATTAGGAACAAGTTCTGCACCATGAGGGCTGTGGAACACTGGCACAGGCTGCCCAGGGAGGTGGTTGGGGCCCCATCCCTGGAGATACTCAAGGTGAGGCTGGACAGGGCTCTGGGCAGCCTGCTCTAGCTGAGGATGTCCCTGCTGACTGCAGGGGGACTTGGACTGGATGAGCTTTGGAGGTCCCTTCCAACCCAGCCCATTCTGGGTTGCAATGCAGGGATGAGGAACTTCAAGCCCTGCCTCAGAAGCTGGTGGCAAGGTGGCCAGGTGAGAGTGCCCTGGCTCAACCTGCCTGCTTTGAGACCAGCTCACCATGCTCCACTGCAGTGTAACATCACACTGGTGGTGCTTGGTTCGGGGTCCTTGCACTGCCTGTGAGACAGGCATGGAGCAAACCTGGCACACACAAGCTGTCTGAAGGGGGAAGAGAAGAGCTGGCAAAGCATTAAGCCCATGCAAAGCTTTCTGCCTGGAAAGGAGAAGACTGAGAAGGGAGTTTCTCAGTGCTGATCATTGTCTAAAGGGTGGAGGCCATGGGGATGGGGATGGGCTTCTTTCAGTGGTTCCCAGGCTTGGGATGAGGGACAATGGGCACGACCTTGAACAGAGGAAGTTCCATCTAAACATGAGGAGGAACTTTATGTTGAGGGTGGTGGAGCACTGGAACAGGCTGCCCAGAGAGTCTCCTTCCCTGGAGACACTGAAAACCTCCCTGGGCTTGTTCCTGTGCCACCTGCTCCAGGCAAACAAGCATTAGCAGGGGGATTGGATTAGATCCCTGGAGGTCCCCTCCAACCCCTACCTTCCTGTGACTCTAAGGCTGCAGCCTACACCCACAGCACCAGCAGTGGTGTCAGACCTCAGGCTGTGAGGGGGTGCAGCCAGGGTGGGACTGGCAGCTGCTGAGCAGGGCACCCTGGCAGAGCTGTGAGCTGGCTGGAGAGCCTGGAAGCACACAGAGGTGCTGGAGGATGGGGGGAGATGGCTGGCAAGTGGCTTTGATGTGTGCATGGGTGACTGGAGGTGTTGGCACCTGGCAGTGCTGCACAGCATAAAGGAAGGAGGGGAGGGGTGGAGTGGGGGTCCCCACCTGGCATGGGGTGCAGGAGGGGGTGGAATGCCCCACCTGCTGTGTGGGGGCAGGCAGCAGTTTCACCTCCTGCTCTGGGGCTGGGGGAGCTGCTGTCAGAGACCAAACCCCTTCTGTCAGGGGTCAGAGGGCTCTAAGGCTGTGCTCTTTACCTTCACATGCCAGCTCCCCAGAGCTCCTGGGGGCTTTCTGAGCTTATGCAGCACATTATTGCAGTGACCTTTCTGAAGCTGCTTTGGGCTCAGGAGCAGCACAGTCTACCTCTGTCTATATTTAAAATAGGATTACTTTCTACTTCCCACCTCGGGAGGCAAGTTAGGTGTCCACAGAGCAGGATCTGAGCCCCCAAGGCATTCCTGTTGATGACCATCCATCCCAGCAAGCTCCTGGGAGTGGAAAAGGCAGAGAGGTAAGAGGCAAAGCTGCTCATCTCTGGGGTGCACTCTGCAGAGTTGTTGGGGTTTTGCTTGTGGTTTGGTGGCTCCCCCACCACCACCCCCCAAGTTTATTCTGTTCTGAGGTAAGGGAGCACACTGATGTCCCATGGGGGAGAGCAAGGGTGGCAAACAAAGCCCTGTGAAAAGGGAGAGCCAGAAATAGAACGGCTGTGAATATAGAAGCCCCCAGGCAGCATCTTCCTCCGCCTGGAAGAAGCTTCCCTTGGTACAAAAGCCACTCTCTGATGGCCCCAAGCCCAAGCAAGGCTATCAGAGGCAATTTTCCCCCCCAAGGCACGGTAAAGACCTATTCATAAGAGAAGCAGCAGGATGGAAGGTGGGGAAGGGAGCAGGAGGGAAACAAAGGGAAGTTGCAAGCAGACCTCCTTTCATTCAGTGAAGAGAGTCTTGGTATTAACCCTTTAACAGTGCTCTGAGCATCCTCCTGCCCTGAACATCTGCTCACCAATCCCCAGGCAGAGCCTTTCTTTGGTGAAACCTAGTTCCAGTTGGACCCTGTGCAGTTCCACTCTAATCACTGGAAGAATCCCTTTCAGTGAGGACTCCTGGGCCAGAGTGGGGAGTTCAACCACTTGGGCAAGTTTCTCATTGAGCACAAATCTCAGACAGAGTTTTCAGTCTCCATGAAACAGCTTTGAAGTCTCCCTTGGCAGGAGACCTGCCCTTTGCAGGCATATCCCTGCTGGGAACCACATTACTCCATGCCAGGATGGCTAAGGAAGGATGAGGTGGTGATGGAGAAACCCACCCAAACCCCCAGGGGTCAGTTCCTATCTGCCTGTTACCCTTGCACATGCCTTGGGCTTCCTCCCCATGCTGTAGTGATCCTGGCTGGGTGAGACAGAGCTTGTTGTGCTTTTAGCAGCAGAGGGAATCTGCCAAACACTGTTAAAGCTGGGATGCATTCTGCTTGTTCTGTCACTGTGAGTAGGTGGTGGTGAGACACTCAGGGGCTGCCTGGAGATGCTTAAGGAAAGTAAACAGGGATAGGAAGTCCCTACCCAAACAGAGCTGTGAGCAGAGACCTGATCTGCAGCTGTAGGATGAGCAAGCAGAGAAAAGTCTTTGTGGTACTCCAAGAACATTGAAGTCTTGGTTTCATTGCTGTTGAAGATTCTTGTGGCTGTCTGTAGGGAAAGGGAGCTGAAGGTCTGGAACCAGAATGTCCAGCAGGACTGGAGAGTGCTCACATCCTGCAGAGCTCCTAAACCTTGTGTGCCCTCTCAACTGGAGCAAGCAACCTGCTGCAGCAGAATTACTGCAGAGCTTAAGCCTGGCAGGAGAGCAGCAGCATCTTCTTTGGCCTCTCCTGCAGAGCAGGGCTTGGTGATCCTGAGGGGCTTTTCCAGCCTGAATGTTTCTGTGACTCTGAAAACTGACTCCAGCAGGATGGGAAGTCAGCTAAACAGTTCAAAGCTTCCTGTACCCTTGGTGGCTCCTCACAGGAGGTTGACTTAGGTTGTTGGACCTGAGGTCTGCACAAGCTGATGTCTCTGATGCTGGGCAGCAGTGAGGGGCTGGGCAGGAGGACCCCGAGGCCATGGCTCATGTAGGACAATCACTTCCTAATTTGTTTTACATAGTGTGCTTGTTATCATCTCAGCAAATCCAGCACTGAGTCTCTCTGTTCTCTCTGCCCCTTCCTGGGGGTCTTTTGGTGCTGGTGAGCATCACTTCAGCTGAAGCAAGGCCAACACACCGTCTCAAGCCTCTTCCCCTCTGCCTACCACCCAGCCTAGTGAGCAGCATTCACAGCTCCAGAGAAGAGCCTTCCTCAGGCTTTGATTCAGAGGCTTTGGGAAGCTTCCTCCCTCCCCAGCCCAGAGTCCCTGGGAGTGTTTAAAGCAGCACCCAGGAGGCTTGGGGCTTTTTTCTGCTCTGCACTGACATTCCTGTGTTATCACCCCCCAGAGCTGGTTGCTTGCATCGGAAGGAGAGCTGTGAGGGGTCCAGGCATGCGATGTTCCACTCAATCCTGAGTCTTATCAGCACACACAAGGCTGCTGTGTCTTGTGGAGAACTTTTCCATTGCCATTAGCAGCTTGTTTCTGTTGCTCTTCCTTGTACATAGAGTCACAGAGCTGTCAGGGCTGGAAGGGAGCTCAAGGCTCAGCCAGCTCCAACCCCCTGCCATGGGCAGGGACACCTCACACCACAGCAGGTTGCTCACAGCCACCTCCAGCCTGGCTGCAAACACCTCCAGGCAGGAGGCTGCCACCACCTCCCTGGGCAGCCTGTGCCAGGCTCTCACCACCCTCCTGGGCAACAACTTCTTCCTCACAGCCAATCTCAATCTCCCTACTTCTAGTTTTGCTCCATCCCCCCCAGTCCTGTCCCTCCCTGACACCCTCAGAAGTCCCTCCCCAGCTTTCTTGCAGCCCCCTGCAGATCCCGGAAGGCCACTGGAAAGCCTTTTCTTCTCCAAACTGGACAAGCCCAAGTCTGCCTCCAGAGAGGGGCAGTGGCTTGAAACTGGAGCAGGGCAGGTTTAGGTTGGACTTTAGGAGGAAGCTCTTCATGATGAGGGCAGTGAAATACTGCAACAGGTTGTCCAAGGCTGTGGTTAGGACCCCAACCCTGGAGCCATTCAAGATCAGCCTTGCTGCATCCCTGGGCAGCCTGATCTAGTTGGAGGTGTCCCTGCTGAGTGCAGGGAGGTTGGGCAAGATGACCTTTGAGGGTGCCTTCCACCCTGAGAGGATCTGTGATTCTGTGACTGGGGAAGGCAAGGAGGCCACAATAATCAAATCAAACATCCAAACAGCAACAACAGACAAATGAAGCCCAGCAAGTTTGGTCCTTGAGTGATTAGATAAGCTGACAGAAATGCAGGAGAGAATTTACAGATGCACATACAGCAGGAAGAAAATTCTCTTCCCAAAATAGCCACTTCTTATTTATAGCTTGCTTTGCTCTTTATCCCCCCCCCCACTTGTGAGATGAAGCAGAACATTTACATGAGGGGCAAGGAGGTCTGATGATGAATAATCAGTTCTTGTGCAGGCTGAAGTCCTCATTAGACCTGGCAGCAGGGATAGAAGTCTGAGCCTGGTGGAGCAGCAGAATTAGCAAGTATCATTTAACTGCCTGAAGCCTTCAGCTAACAGCAGACAATCTCCTGGAGGTTCAGTGGGGGTTTCTCAAAGCACCTGAGTTATAACAGGCCTGATTTATTCTGCTCAAGGTTCACAGGAGGGAATCAAAGGCTTAGCTTGTGCCTGAGCTGCTGCTCTTCATTGTGGTTCCTGCTCCTATCCCCTTGAGCACCTCCTGGCCAGCAAGACCTGCAGGATGCTGCCTTTGAGGGGAGTAGGTAGGGGTAGGGCTGTGCTGGCATCTGAATGTGCTACAGGGTGGAACTAAGGCTCACTGACTTCTGATCTTTGGCTGCTTCCTGAAGCCTTCCCTCTGTGGATCTGTTTGGCTGCCCAGGGAGCTGGTGGAGCCTCTGTCCCTGGAGGTGTGGACATGGCAGTCTGGGACAGGGTTTAGTGGCCGTGGTGGTGTTAGGTCAATGCTTTGACTCTATCCTGGAGGTCTTCTCCAACCAGGCCACTTCTATGATTCTCGACCCTGAGAGAAGGTTGGAGTGAGCTGGGGGTCAGCCTCTTTTCCCCAGTGTCAGGTGAAAGAATGAGAGTAAATGTCTTGAAGTTGTGGCAGGGGAGGTTTTGGTTGGAGAGCAGGAAAGCTTTCTTTGCTGCAGCAGTGGTCAGGCATTGGAGCAGGCTGCCCAGGGGGGTGCTGCAGCCAGCACTGATCACTGATGGGGATGTTCAAGAGATGTGTGGAGATGGCACTTTGGGATGTGGCTTAATGGCCATGGTGGTGCTGTGTTGATGGTTGGACTCGGTGATCCTAGAGGTTTTTCCCAACCAAAGCAAGTCTGTGGTTCTCTGCCTGCCTGGCAGATGCCCCTCCCGGGCAGGGGATGCTGAGAGAAAGGGCATGGCTGGTTAACGAGGTTTGGGAACGTGTTCCTCAGCTTTGTGTGCCTGTATTTTTAGTAGAGCACAGACCTAAACTTTGAACAAAAATAGCTGTCTGCTTGCATAACATCCCTGCTTACACTGCCCCAGCCGAAGCTCCCGGCGGCTTCCGGAGCGCAGCTCTGCCAGTCACTTGGAAGCCGTGACTCAGGAGCCCAGCAGTGCAGAGTCAAGCTCTGCAGAGTTCACACAGCACAAGGCATGTGGCTGTGGGGGCAGAGCAGCATCCTGGCCCCACTGGCTCACAGGCTGAGGCTGACCACAGCAGAGAGATGAAGACAGGGCAGTGCTACCCCCTCTCTTCCTACCTGCCCCGGGCTGGGCAGGGCTAAGAAAGAAGGACAAAAGGGTTTCCATTCCTATGGGTTCCTGGTTCACAGGAGGTTAGGGGTTGGAAGGGACCTCCAAAGATCATGGAGTCCAACCCCCTGCCAGAGCAGGAGCATGGAATCCAGCACAGGGCACACAGGAACACATCCAGATGGAGCTTGAGAGTCTCCAGAGCAGGAGACTCCACAACCTCTCTGGGCAGCCTGCTCCAGGGCTCTGGGAGCCTCACAGTGCAGAAGTTCCTCCTCATGCTGAGCTGGAACCTGCTGTGCTGCAGTTGCCATCCACTGCCCCTTGTCCTGTCCCAGGGTGCAACAGTTCTTGTTGTGTTTAGGTCTTTGTGAACAGCAGGCAGTCCAGACACTGAGCTCTGTTGCCTCACAGTGGGGGCTGTTGGTCACCTGGTACAGCCCAGGCTTAGTGTCCCTGCAGCCCTGCCACTGCTCTGCTTAGCAGTCCTAGCCAAGAGGCCACAGAGCTGATGAGGCTTAGAGTCACAGCTCTCTCCCTGCCCTTCTGCCTAGCACAGAGGTATGCTCATGCCATGGGCAAGGCTAGCTGGTCACAGCCAGGGCTTCGCTTGCCCTGGTGATCAAGGGGTGAGTGGTCTCAAGGGTCTTCATTCTTTGAGCCTGTGGGGTCAGAAGTTAGGCATGTGTCATCCTGTGCTCCCCTGGCAGCCAGGCTGTACATGGATGAGCCTGGGCAAGCAGGTACAGGTTTGTTTGCCAGAAGTCCCCTGAGGTTGTGATAGCACACCTGGACTCTGCTGAACAGGCTTGTTTGTCTGAGACACCGGGGTGGAAAGGGTTTTGGTTCCAATCACCAACCTCCCCAGGCTGAACCTGAGCTTTCCTTCCTGGGAAGCCTGTTTTGAACCACAGGAACAGGCTGTCCAGAGAGGTGGTGGAGTCTCCTGCTGTGGGCATTCAAAACTCATCTGGATGCATTCCTGTGAGGACTACCCTGAGTGATCCTGCTCTGGCAGGGGGGTTAGGTCTCAATGATCTCTGGAGGTCCCTTCCAACCTCTAATGCCCTGTGGTAGTGTGAAACCACAGATGGTCAGCAGGTGCAGGATGTCATGGTGTCATAGAACTGTCAGGGCTGGAAGGGAGCTCAAGGCTCAGCCAGCTCCAACCCCCTGCCATGGGCAGGGACACCTCACACCACAGCAGGTTGCTCACAGCCACCTCCAGCCTGGCTGCAAACACCTCCAGGCAGGAGGCTTCCACCACCTCCCTGGGCAGCCTGTGCCAGGCTCTCACCACCCTCATAGGCAACAACTTCTTCCTCACATCCAATCTCAATCTCCCCAATTCTAGTGCTGCTCCATCCCCCCCAGTCCTATCCCTCCCTGACACCCTCACAAGTCCCTCCCCAGCTTTCTTGGAGCCCCCTGCAGATCCTGGAAGGCCACAATGAGGTCTCCTGGGAGCCTTCTCCTCTCCAGACTGAACAAAGGTGCAAGCCCACCACAGGGATGAGTTTGAATCCTTTCCTTCTGTTACCAGACCTTCTCAAGTGGAACACCTTGGCCCTCAGCTGGTGTGAGGGCAAGTGTCTGTTTTTGGGGGGGAAGGAGGAGCATCTGTTTTTTTTGGGGGGGAACCATGTGGGAACCATCAGGTCAGCAAGAGACGTGCAGTGGAGAGTGTACCAGAGCCTGCTGAGGAACAAACATTTACTGGGAAGCTGCTGGGTTCTGAGAAAGGGCTGTCCAGCAGCTCTCAAAATAGCCTCTGACAACAGGCAGCCCCTCTGCTGCCTCCATGCTCCGTGGAGAAGGATGTGCAGCTCTGAAGCCTCATTTGTTATGCAATTTAGCCAAAGAGTTATTCTCCAGGGGCTTTAGAGCCCCAGTGAGGAGAGAGAGGGGAAAGGGAAAACTAGGGAGGTTATTTTCTGAGTGCCTCAGAGGGCTTTTGCTGGGAGTCTTCTTTGACCTCAGCATACAGTGGTGCATTTATAGAAGGGTTATTTTTAGCTTAGCTATGTGGAGGGTGGTGCTTAAGCATCCATACTGTTAGTGGCTGTGAAGAGAGTGTCTTCCAGGGCCCCCTCCTTTCAACAGCATCAGCTCTGGGGGCTGTGGGTAGCTCAGGTCTCTTCTGTCTCTCCCAGAAGCACACACACTCACAGAATCACAGCAAACAGACCTCCAACCTCCTCCAGGCTGACCCTCAACCCAGCACTGCAGGGTCAACACTAAGCCATGTCCCTGAGCACTGCTTGAACACCTCCAGGGATGGTGACTCCACCTCTGCCCTGGGCAGAACATTCCCAGGTTTGAGAACCCTCTCTGTGAAGAAATCTTTCCTAGCATCCAGCCTGAACCTCCCCTGGCACAGCTTGAAACCATTTCCTCTGCTCCTGTCCCTTGCCACCAAGGAGCAGAGGCTGTCCCCTCCTCCCTCCAACCTCCTTCCAGGTAGCTGTAGGGAGCAGTGAGGTCTCTCCTCAGCCTCCTCATCTCCAGGCTGATCATCCCCAGCTCCCTCAGATCCTTCTTGTAGGCCTTGTGCTCCAGACCCTTCACCAGCCTCGTTGCCCTTCTCTGGACACTCTGCAGCCCTTCAATGTCCCTCTTGCAGTGAGGGGCTCAGAACTGAACACTGCACTCGAGGTGTGGCCTCACCAGTGCTGAGCAGCACAGGGAGATGGATGATCACCTCCCAGCTGTGCTAACACAGGCCAGGATGCCAGTCCTCCCCTGGAAGGGTGCAGAGGCAGTCTGCAGTCACCAGTGCTGGGCAGAAGGCACAGCCCAGCAGGTTGGGCACTGCAGATTTTTCAGCATGACTTTTCTCCACTGCCTCAGGTGAGGTGTGCTGCTTGCCCATGGACCCAATGCTCTGACACCAAAGGGTGGGGAGCCCTTCCCTGTGTCTAGGGGTGCAGTAATGACAGGATCCTCTACTGCTTTGGAGGTGACATCAGGTGCCTCTATCTCTTGTACAGCAAGGACTCTCATGGGGCTGTGAGCTCTAGCTGAGTGGTCAGACTTGATCTCCCTGGTATCAAGTGACAGAATGAGAGGAAGTGGCCTGAACTTGTGCCAGGGAAGGCTTTGGTTGGAGATGAGGAGAATTTTCCTTCCTGTAAGAGTGGCCAGGGATTGGCAGAGGCTGCCCAGAGAGGTGATGGAGTCACCATGCCTGGAAGAGTTCAAGGAGCCTGAGGCCATGGCGCTTGGGGATGTGGTTTAAAGGCTGTGGTGGTGTTAGTTCGAAGGTTGGACTGGATCTCAGAGATCTCTTCCAACTGAAATAACTCTGTGATTGTATCTCAAAGGTCTCTTGCAGTCTCAAGAGCTCTATGGTTTGTGGCCAGCTGTGCCTGCTTCCTGCAGCAGGGCTTTGGGTCAAGGTCCCTTGCAGCCCAAAGCATTCTGTGATTCAAAGGCAGAGCTGCACTGCATGCAGACACCTTCCTTTGCTTCCCACCTGCTTTGGGCTGAGCCCAGCAGCCTGCCATCCCTCACATGGCTTTGCCTTCCTCCAGCTGGATTCTTCTTTATTCAGTTACTTGTAGTTTAAAGGAGTTCAGACATGTCTTTAAAGGCATCTTTATTTTTGTTAATGGTGCTTTTCCACAGCTAAACTCCTGGCAAGCTGCTTCTGGAGGAGCCCTAACATTAATGCTGCTGGGAGTTAGGAAATTAGCTGGGGCCTGGCCCCTTTGCCAGCCTGGTACCTCTAGGTTGTGCCATGCCAAAGCCTGAGGTGGTGAGGAGGAAGAAGAGATTTGCATAGCTCTCATGGCTTTGACTGAGAAATTCCCAGCAGTTTCTATGTGCTTTGAGCAAGCCCAAGCCAGGGACTGAGCTAAGGCTTTGGCAGTTGCCAGGTCTGTGTCCAGACACCTGAGGTGAGGCAAGGTGACTCTCCTCTTGGTTGTTTTTCTTGCTGGGTTTGGGGTGGGTGGGTGGAGGTTTGGTAGTGTTGTTAGTATTCAGGCTGTCAATAGGCAAAGATCAACCCAAAATCCTGGGGGATATTACCAGCCCTCTCTGCAGAGTCTGAACAGGGCACCACCTAACACTGCCAGCAGAGGAGCAGGAAAGGCAATCCTAAGCTCTCATTCAGCCAGTGATCACGATCCTGAAGAGGAGCTGAATGGAGGAGGAGGAGGGAATAGTCTGCTGCAGTCATGTAGCTGATTATGTGGTGCTACCTACACAGGGGGGTTCACAACAGGAGCTGGGTGTCAGTGTGGGCTGCCATGAGTAAGGAGGCAAGCACGCAGCACCCCAGGGATGTGTGCCACAGGCCAGAGTGGCTCCTGCACATCAGTGGATGTGGGCACCTGCACACAGGCAGGTGTGGAGGTCTTGGGCTGTGCCTTGGAAGATGTCTCACAGATCTTGAGCAGAAAAGTAGTGAAATGTTGATAAATCTCCACTGGGTGTGAAATAGTGGTCTTGGGCTGCAGCAAGAGCAGCACAGCCAGCAGGGCAGGGAGGGGATCCTCTCCCTCTGCTCTGCTTTGCTGAAACCTCTCCTGAAGTACTGCATCCAGTTCTGGAGCTTCTGTTCCAGCAAGGCTCTGGAGGTGCTGGAAGGTGTCCAGAGCAGGGCCAGGAGGAGGAGCAGAGGGCTGGAGCTGCTCTGCTGTGAGCACAGACTGAGGGAGTTGGGGTTGTGCAGGCTGGAGAGGAGAAGGCTCCCAGGAGACCTCATTGTGGCCTTCCAGGATCTGCAGGGGGCTGCAAGAAAGCTGGGGAGGGACTTGTGAGGGTGTCAGGGAGGGATAGGACTGGGGGGGATGGAGCACAACTAGAAGTGGGGAGATTGAGATTGGCTGTGAGGAAGAAGTTGTTGCCCATGAGGGTGGTGAGAGCCTGGCACAGGCTGCCCAGGGAGGTGGTGGAAGCCTCCTGCCTGGAGGTGTTTGCAGCCAGGCTGGAGGTGGCTGTGAGCAACCTGCTGTGGTGTGAGGTGTCCCTGCCCGTGGCAGGGGGTTGGAGCTGGCTGAGCCTTGGGGTCCCTTGCAGCCCTGACAGCTCTGTGGTTCTATGAGAAAGGAAAACAAAGCATTCTGAACAGCCCCTGTGGGAGAGATAAGAGACCAAACCCAGTTGTCCCAAAACAATTTCTCTTCTCCCTTCTTCACTCTGGGAGAGATGCTAACTCCTGCTGCACCTTGGCTGCATTGTTTTAGCCAAGTCTGACATTCCTCTCCTTTCTTCCATCCCTTCTGCACAGGGCTATGGCAGGGCAGAGAGGAAGAAGCCAGTAGCTTCCCCTGGCGCTTGGCCAGGGAGGGGCTCCTGTGCTGGTGATCAATTGTAAGCACCTGCAGGTACTGTAACTCCTGTGCTTTGTGCACATCCATTGGAGGTTGCAGTTCTGCTTGTAAACACAGCTCCAATTGGCCTCCAGCTGTGCTGCTCTGGCAAACTCAGGGTTAGGGGGGAAACTGCAACCCACCACAGCAGGGCTCTGTGTGTGTGTGCTCAGAAAAGCCAGCCCTGCCAGGGTGTGGGGTGGGAAGAGGGTCTGAGTGGGGTTGTGCCTCCCCAGAGATCAATGCCCCGTCCCTGTACACGTGGTCCCTGATGCTGTGTTTGATCTTTATGAACCATGGCATCAGAGAATGGCAGGGCTGAGGTGGGAGCTCTGGAAATCAGCATTTAGGAGCAAGGTGTTTGCCATGAGGGCAGTGGAGCACTGGAGCAGGCTGCCCAGGGAGGTGGTTGAGGCCCCACCCCTGGAGATATTTAAGGTCAGGCTCTGCAAGGCTCTGGGCAGCCTGCTCTGGTGGAGGATGTCCCTGCTGAGTGCAGAGGGGGGTGGACTGGATGACCTTTGGAGGTCCCTTCCAACCCAGCCCATTCCATTATCTAGCCCACCCCCCCTCACCAGAGCAGGATCCCCTAGGGCAGGTCCCAAGGGAATGTGTCCAGGTGGGTTTGAAAGTCTCTGGAGGAGGAGGCTCCACAACCTCTCTGGGCAGCCTGCTTGGGCAGCCTCCCAGGAAAGAGGTTTGTCCTTGTGTTGAGGTGGAACTCACAACTGGCTGTGGAGAATCACAGAGCTGGCAGGGCTGGAAGGGAGCTCAAGGCTCAGCCAGCTCCAACCCCCTGCCATGGGCAGGGACACCTCACACCACAGCAGGTTGCTCACAGCCACCTCCAGCCTGGCTGCAAACACCTCCAGGCAGGAGGCTTCCACCACCTCCCTGGGCAGCCTGTGCCAGCTTACAAGACAGCTGGGTTTCTTCCACTCTTACCCACGAATGTGCATGTTTTAATCCAGTGCCAAGTTTCCTCCTCCCTTAAGTCCTCACAGCATCACTTTCCAGGCTGGGTGCTGTGGGAGCAGCAACAAGCCAAGCTGTCATGTTTTCCACTGCATATTTAACTCTGTATGCAATGAGTGTCTCTGCCAGAGCTTTCATCTGCACTCCTGTGGCCTGAGAGATGTGGTGCATGAGGTACAGCTGTGGTGAGGGAACCCAGTCCAGCTCTGGAGCCCCTGTTACAGGAAGGATCTGGATAAGCTGGAACATGTCCAGAGCAGGGCCAGGAGGAGGAGCAGAGGGCTGGAGCTGCTCTGCTGTGAGCACAGACTGAGGGAGTTGGGGTTGTGCAGGCTGGAGAGGAGAAGGCTCCCAGGAGACCTCATTGTGGCCTTCCAGGATCTGCAGGGGGCTGCAAGAAAGCTGGGGAGGGACTTCTGAGGGTGTCAGGGAGGGATAGGACTGGGGGGGATGGAGCAAAACTAGAAGTGGGGAGATTGAGATTGGATGTGAGGAAGAAGTTGTTGCCCATGAGGGTGGTGAGAGCCTGGCACAGGCTGCCCAGGGAGGTGGTGGAAGCCTCCTGCCTGGAGGTGTTTGCAGCCAGGCTGGAGGTGGCTGTGAGCAACCTGCTGTGGTGTGAGGTGTCCCTGCCCATGGCAGGGGGGTGGAGCTGGCTGAGCCTTGAGGGTCCTTCCAATGCTGCTGATTCTGTGACTCAAAGGGAGACCTTCTGCACTCCAGTCTGCAAGATCAGCACATAATCAAACTGCTGTCTCCCTACAGCAGTGAAAGCCTGCTGTGGTGGGATCCACGTCTTCCAGCCAGATCCCAGCCTCTCCCCTTCCTTTTCCCTCAGTCTGTGCCAAATCAGCAAATGCTCAGGGAAACAGGATAGGCCACAGCTGTAAAGCAGTGCTGGCATCCTGTGTGCTGGGCTGGGTGCTTGTACTTTTTTTGCCTAGTTGTGCAATGCTGGGATTGCATTGGCTGAGATGATAAATGGATCAGACAAATATAGCTGGGCAGATGCTGACTGTGGCTGTGGGGGGTTTAATTTCCCTCCTTCAAACCTCAGATCTATAATAAGATGTTTCCTTGCTTGTGTGTTTTTATAGCTCCATTCTTCTTGTTGTTGTTGTTGGTCCTTGCTGGATGCTTCTGGCTGTGGCTGCAGCAGCCCAGCCCTGCACAGTAGCTACAGTGAATATTGGTTCACAGCTCTGAGATTACAGTGGGGGCCATAAACTATCTGCCAGCCCACCCTGGCAGCACTGAGCACGTCAGCAGCCTTTGTTAGCAAACCGAAGCAGCATCAGAGGTGGCAGAGGAGAGGTTTTGTCTGCAGCAGAAGAGCATCTTTCCCCACTGCTGGGTGGTGGCTGTGGAAGAAAAGGAGGGAGTGCTTGCATCTGATCTGCCTCTGCAGTCGGCACAGGGAGTGGGGGTTGCTCCTTGATCCCCCTTCTCCCTTGCCAGTCCCAAATCTGCAGAGCCAGGGATTCACAGCATGCTCCAGGTTGGAAGGGGCCCTTGAAGGTCGTTGTGGTGGGTTGAAAATCCCCCCCAGCACTGAATTGCCAGCCCAGCCCTTCTGGAAGCAAGGGAAGCTGTGTTTACAAGCAAAACCACAGTCTCCAGTGAAATGCAACGAGTGTGTACAAAAGACACAGGCACTGCAATGTTTACAGGCACTTACCATGACAAACAGCACAAGGACCTCCCCTGGCCAAACGCCAGGGGGGCTAACAGCTTCCCCCTTCCCTGCTCCCCTCCTTGCCCCCCTGGACACAAAGGGACGAGAGGAAGAGCAGAGAATGGTTTTGTTAGGCTTAGCCAAGACAAAGCAATGCAGCCAGGGTCAGCAAAGAGCCAGCAGAAGCTCCAGCCAGAGTGGGGAAGAGAAAAGAGGGAAAGGTAGCATGAGCAACCCCTCTTTGTGGTAGTGTGCCCAAGGGGAGGGTTTAGGACTTCCCATCATCTTCCCTTGTACACCCAGTGGTGATTCAGTGACCTTCTTCCCCTTTCTGTTCATGGGATGTGGCACTTGGAGCCATGGTTTGGTTGTCAGGAGGTGTTGGGGGTTAGGTGACAGGTTGGACTTGATGAGCTCTGAGGTCTTTTCCAACCTGGCTGATCTGTGATAAGATCTGTGGAAAACTTTCAGGTACATCTCCAATGAGATCAGGTTGCTCAGGACCCCATCAGGCTTAGTCCTGAGTGTTTCCAGAGATGGAGCCTCAGCCACATCTCTGACAAACCTGTTCCTGGATGTCCCCACTCTCCTTGCAGAGAACTTCCTCCTGGTGTCCAACCTAAATCCAGCCTGGTCTGGCTCCCAGCTCTTCTCTGGGCACAGCAACATCCCATGGCTGTGAAGGCAAGAGGAGGTGGTGCAGGATGATAGTTTCATAGTTTCATAGTTTCATTCAGGGTTGGAAGGGACCACAAGGATCATCTAGTTCCAACCCCCCTGCCATGGGCAGGGACACCCCACACTAGATCAGGCTGGACAGAGCCTCATCCAGCCTGCTCTTAAACACCCCCAGGGACGGGGCCTCGACCACCTCCCTGGACAACCCATTCCAGGGTTTCACCACTCTCATGGGGAAGAACCTCCTCCTCACATCTAGCCTGAATCTCCCCACCTCCAGCTTCATTCCATTCCCCCTAGTCCTATCACTACCTGATATCCTGATATATGATGGGGCAAGAGGAGCTGCTAGGCAGAGAGCCTCACACAGCACCATGCACACCTATGCCAGCAGCAGCCAGGGCAATCAGCTTGCTCCAAACCACCCTTCACACAGAGTAATAGAATGGTCTGGGTGGGAAGGACCTTTAAAGGTTATCCAGACCGATGCACCTGCAGTCAGCTGGGACATCTTCAACTACATCAGGTCCTTTAGAGCCACAGAATCACAGAGCTGTCAGGGTTGGAAGGGGCCTCAAGGCTCAGCCAGTCCCACCCCCCTGCCATGGGCAGGGACACCTCACACCACAGCAGGTTGCTCACAGCCACCTCCAGCCTGGCTGCAAACACCTCCAGGGCTGAGGCTGCCACCACCTCCCTGGGTGGTCCAACCTGAGCCTGAATGTTTCCAGTGATGAGGCATCCATCACCTCTCTGGGCAGCCTGTTCCAGTGTTCCATCACTGAGGCAATTCTGTGTCCTTTGTCTCCTCAGAGGAGCTAATTCAGGTTTTGATTCACAGTGCCTGTCCCACAAGCCAGGACACCCCCCAGGGGCATGCTGTGAGGCAGCACAGAGGCCTGGCTGATGCTGGCAAGGTTTCTCCATTGTTGCAGCAGCTAACACCTCAGCTATGGGTAAAGTAAGACCTTGGTGCTGGAGTGAGTCACTGCATGTGGCCATTCCTTGTGCTGCCTCCCCCTGTCAGTGGAGGCAGCTTGCTGGAAGCCCTGTGAAATGTGTGTGCTGGCTGCAAATCCCATCCCCAGGTGCCAGGGGAATGATGGATCTCAGTTTCCACTTAAACAGGATGATCACTGAGGCAGCCTTAGCAGCTTGCACACGGGTGACTCACAAGCCTGAAGGTCTGTCCAAGGTGTGCTCTCGTTTTAACCCACAAGATTTGTCCTTAAAGGCAGCCCCATGGCTGGGAGAGGCCTGGATGGCAGCTGCCTTCAGGCTGCAGCCAGTTCCTCTCGCTCAGGTAGGAGCTCTCTGAGCCTCCTAAACAATGCTTTAGTCTGAGGTGAGTCAGTGTCCTGATGATAGGGAAAAAGGCAAACACTGTGCTAGGAGTGCAGCCTGCAAGGGAAGGTCAAACCAGCCAGGCTTAGGGAGACTGAGAGAAGATACAGCCCAGGGAAGGAGTTGTCTCCAAGGCATGACAGGACATCCTGCCTTACCAAGACACCTACATCCCACCACCCTGTGATCAAGCAGGGAGACATCCCTTGACGAGGGCCTGGAGCACCTCTCCTATGAGGACAGGCTGAGGGAGTTGGGGTTGTGCAGGCTGGAGAGGAGAAGGCTCCCAGGAGACCTCATTGTGGCCTGCCAGGATCTGCAGGGGACTACAAGAAAGCTGGGGAGGGACTTGTGAGGGTGTCAGGGAGGGATAGGACTGGGGGGGATGGAGCACAACTAGAAATGGGGAGATTGAGATTGGCTGTGAGGAAGAAGTAGTTGCCCATGAGGGTGGTGAGAGCCTGGCACAGGCTGCCCAGGGAGGTGGTGGCAGCCTCCTGCCTGGAGGTGTTTGCAGCCAGGCTGGAGGTGGCTGTGAGCAGCCTGCTGCAGTGGATGATCCTTGAGGTCCTTTCCAACCCTAACAGTTCTGTGGTTCTATGATGGAGCAGTGCAGAGGGGCTGGACAAGGCAAGCCTTGAGGGTCCCTTCCAACCTGATGCAGTCTGTGGTGGAGCAGTAGCCCCTCCTCTGACAAAGACTTCAGGGGGGGAATACTTTGCTTCCATGTTTGTGCTCCTCAAATTCCTGCCCCTCAGGAATGGGAGCATCAGCCCTGCTCTGGGGACAGACCAAGTGCTCTGATGTTGGTACCCCAGGGGCTATAGAGTCAGGAGGCAGAAGTGGCTTTAGGAAGGGCTGAGCAGGAGTGTGGGCTCTCTATGGGTGGAGGAGGACACCACCCTGGGCAGCTGCAGCTGTTGGCTTCTGCAGGCAGAAATGCACAGTCCCTGAAGAAGTTAAGAGGGGAAAAGGGAGGAAAATGGGACCCAAAGCAAGCATTTCTGCAGGGACACTATTCACTCCTGTATCTTAAATACCAGCTCCCACTGCACTCTTGCCCTCCTATCCCCAGTGTGAGCCCAGCTTTGATGAGCTGAGCCTTGAAAAGGCCTCTTTGCAGGGCAGCATGTCTGGAATCAGCTTCACAATGAGAGTCTGTCTCTGCCTTCCCTCTGTGTCCATCCTGGCCATGCTCAGCTGCTGGGCTAGGAGAGCTGGGAGCAACTGCAGGGGCAGCTGTGCCACCAAGGAGCACAGCCCCTCTGCTCAGCTGTGGCTGGGGCTACTCCCAGGACAAGGGGCAGTGGGTGGAAGCTGAGGCAGAAGAAGCTCCATGGAAAAAGGAGGAAGAATTATTTCCCTGTGAGGGTGCCAGAGCCCTGGAGCAGGCTGCCCAGAGAGGTTGTGGAGTCTCCTGCTCTGGAGCCTTTCCAGCCCCATCTGGATGTGTTCTGTGTGCCCTGTGCTGGATTCCATGCTCCTGCTCTGGCAGGGGGGTTGGACTCCATGATCTCCAGAGGTCCCTTCCAACCCCTAAGCTCCTGTGATCCTTTGGTGTTTGTCCCTGACTCTCAAGCTTGCACTGCTGATGTATTTCTGACTCAGTTTGTCCAGCTTCTGCCTGCAGCTTTTGCTTTGAGATCTCCCTTTTCCTGAGAGCCTTTTAGTGATGCCCTGTAACAGAATCCACCATCTCCACACGATGGATGGCTCTCCAGGTGCCTCCTTATAGGCCATCTTCTCCAGCTCTGGGCTGCTCTTGTGACCTGGCTCTGCCCATCTCTCAAGGTTACCACAGGCACCAGGACCCAGCTGCTGTGGTTTAGCTCCTGCTCAACAACTCTTGTGTGTAAGGGTCTTGGTTCCACTTTGTGCTACAGCATCACTTGCCCTTCAGTCTCCTCACCTGCATTCTGTGTCCAGCTCTGAAGCCCCCAACACAAGAAGGGTATGGACCTGCTGGAGAGGGTGCAGAGCAGGATCACAAAGATGGTCAGAGGGCTGCAGCACTACCCCTGTGGGGGCAGGCTGAGAGAGCTTGGGTTGTTCAGCCTGGAGAAGGGAAGGCTGCAGGGAGAGCTTTCAGTACCTGAAGGGGGCTACAGGAAGGCTTGGAGGGGACTCTGTACAAGGGCTTGTCGTGATAAGATGAAGGGGAATGGCTTTAAACTAAAGCAGGGCAGATTTAGATTGGACAGCAGAAAGAAATGACTGAGGGTGGTGAGGCACTGGCACAGGTTGCCCAGGGAGGTGGTGGATGCTCCCCCAGGGGTGTTCCAGGCCAGGCTGGATGAGACCTTCAGCAACCTGGCTCTGGGGGAGGTGTCCCTGCCCACGGCAGGGAGGTTGGAACTTGATGATCTTGAAGTTCCCTTCCAGCCCAGCCCATTCTGTGACTTTCCCTCCCTCTCCTTCCATGCTTTCCTCTCCCTCCTGTGTCTCACTGAACTCTTGAACACTGAAAGGGGCAGAAAAGGCATCATTCCAAAACTCACTTAAAGAAACCACTGGGGGCTTCCCCCCCTGCCCAATTTATGTAGACCTCCCTGCCAAAAGTGAAGTGAGGGCAAACTGTCCACAACCAACCAAGGCATCTACAGGAGCAACAGGCTTGGGGGGGATGCTGTTAAAGAGCTTGCTGAACTCTCTGGCAGTCATGGGGGCTTCAGAGAAGCTCTGCCTTGAGGAGGTTGTTCAGGGGGGGTTGTGGGGTGACACATCTGGCAGTGCTGATTGCCAGGCCAAGGAGGTAGGGAAGGAAGGGGACCCCCAGGCAAAGCTCAGTGTCTGTGCTAGCTGTCGTGTCCCTGGGAGGGAGCTGTGTGACCTTCCAGAGAATGGAAATCTCTCTTCCCCAGCTGACCCAGTTTGTGTTCACACATCATTTAGCAAGGCCTTGTAACATTTTACAGTCTCATTTCTCTAACTCAGCACTCAGCTATTATTTAATGCAATGATCCCCAGTGGGGACCTTAGGAGAGCTAATTGTAGCTAAAAGCTGTGGAGGTAGGGCAGTGGGAAGCATCCTCAAGTGCTTTAAACACTGGGTTTTGCTTCTCTGGCTCTGTTCTGTACTTGGTTAATGATTTTTAGCCTCCATTCTGCCTGCAGTCCTGCAGGTAGCCCTCAGCAGTGATACTGATGAACTCCCTGGGGCTAGAGCGAGCCAGTGTGAGAACTGGGCCCAGGGAAGTGGGACTGTCACTTTGCTGTGGCCATGCAGGCAGCTGGGACCTTATTTTAATGGCACTGGTAAATGCACAAACCCCCTCAGCTTCCAGGAAGCCAACTGTCATGACTGTGTACTGGGGAGTGAGTGGGCAAGTCTTGCTCTCCAGGACCTGGAGGATAAAGAAACTCAAGGAGCACCTGAGTGCTGTTGGTGGCATGAAGTCCCAGAGGACATAGACAGGCTGAGAGAGTTGGGGTTGTTCAGTTTGGAGTAGAGAAGGCTCCCAGGAGACCTCATTGTGGCCTTCCAGGATCTGCAGGGGGCTGCAAGAAAGCTGGGGAGGGACTTGTGAGGGTGTCAGGGAGGGATAGGACTGGGGGGGATGGAGCAGCACTAGAAGTGGGGAGATTGAGATTGGCTGTGAGGAAGAAGTTGTTCCCCACAGGGTGGTGAGAGCCTGGCACAGGCTGCCCAGGGAGGTGGTGGAAGCCTCCTGCCTGGAGGTGTTTGCAGCCAGGCTGGATGTGGCTATGAGCAACCTGCTGTGGTGTGAGGTGTCCCTGCCCATGGCAGGGGGTTGGAGCTGGCTGAGCCTTGAGCTCCCTTCCAGCCCTGACAGTCCTCTGATTCTATGGGATCTCTGTTTCCTACCCCAGGCAGTCTGTTTGTTATGCCAATCCCCATGAAATGAAGGCAGCTTGCAGTGCAGGCTGAGGAGTGGTTACTTCTCTTGCAGCTGCTGGAGCCACTGGAGGAACCTGACTGATCCAGGCTAGCACGTCAGAGCCTAATTCCCCTTCCTGCAAGCACCCATGTGCTCCTGCTCAGTGCCTAACAAAAGGTAAGCTCAGTCAAAGGGAAAATGTGCTTAAGAGCTTTGTTTGTGCTCTTAAGTGCTCTGTTGGGTCCTGCCCCACGCATGTGCCAACCACTCTGTACTCATCTTCTGTCACTGCAATCCTAGAAAGGTCAGGGTTGGAAGGGGCCTCTGAAGATCCAACCCCTCTGCAGTCAGCAGGGACATCCTCAGCTACAGCAGGTTGCCCAGAGCCTCTTGAGCCTCACCTTGAGTATTTCCTGGGATTTGGCCTCAACTCCCTCCCTGGGCAGCCTGTGCCACTGCTCCAGCCCTTGGCAACAACCCTTGCAACACAAGGTGGGCTCCTGTTTCACAGAGGGGAAACCACCCTGTGCATACACCTCAGGCCAAGAGAGATGTGGAGGTGCTGGAGCCAGGGCAGAGCAGGGAAGCTGGGAAGGGCCTGGAGAACAAATCTGATGAGGAGCAACTGAAGGAGCTGGGGATGGTCAGTGTGAAACAGAGGAGGCTGAGGGGAGACCTCATTGCTGTCCACAGCTACCTGGAAGGAGCTTGTGGAGAGGCTGCTGCTGGTCTCTTCTCCCAGGTGATTAGTGACAGAGCCAGAGGGAATGGCCTCAAGCTGGGACTGGGGAGGTCTACACTGGAGAGTAGGAAGAATTTTTCCCCAGCCAGAGTGGTCAGGGACTGGAATGTGCTGCCCGGGGAGGTGGTGGAGTCCCCAAGCCTGGATGTGTTTGAAGGAGGTTTGGATGTGGTGCTTGGGGGTGAGCCTTGCAGAGGAGGGCTCTGGGCTGGACTTGGTGATGCTGAGGCTCTTTCCAACCTGAGTGTTTCTGTGATTCTGTGCTGTCCACCTGCTAACCCCACCAGGAGCTTGGGTGATGCTCTGCCTTTTTCTGCTCCAAGGAAAGAAAGGGAGGCAAACACACTGGTGCTGGAGCAGGGTACGAAGCTTTCAGCTGTCTGGCTCGGGATGGAGCTGCAGGAAGGAGTTCTCTTTGTGCTGCAGGGCCTGGCAGCCCAGAGAGATAATGAAGGCAAAGGGAGTGACAAAGGGAGCTGCCGAGCTCCTGGGTGATGAGAGGCGGTGCAAGGCGGGGCATGGCTCCCCAGGATTGTTAATACACTCACGTTTGCATTACATAAAGGGTAATTAACATGCAGGCTGCTCAGCGCTGATTACACCCTCAGCCAGGCACTCACAGCAGAGGGTGCACAGCCTGGCTGCAGAGGCAGCTCAGGAGGCAGTGACTGCCAGCAGGAGAGGCTGCAGGGGGGCAGGGTGCTCGAGACCGTGGGACCACCACTGTGCTGTGGCTTTGGCCAGGTGGCCAAGCAAGCCAAAGGCATCCTGGCTGGGATCAGCACTGCTGTGTCCAGCAGGAGCAGGGAGGGGATTGTCCCCTGGGACTCAGCTCTGGGGAGGCCACACCTTGAGTATTGTGTCCAGTTTTGGGCAGCTCAGCACAAGAGAGATGTGGAGGTGCTGGAGCCAGGGCAGAGGAGGGCAGGGAAGCTGGGAAGGGCCTGGAGAAGAAATCTGATGAAGGGCAACTGAAGGAGCTGGGGATGGTCAGTGTGAAACAGAGGAGGCTGAGGGGAGACCTCATTGCTGTCCACAGCTACCTGAAAGGAGCTTGTGGAGAGGCTGCTGCTGGTCTCTTCTCCCAGGTGATTAGTGACAGAGCCAGAGGGAATGGCCTCAAGCTGGGGCTGGGGAGGTCTAGACTGGACATTAGCCAGAGTGGTCAGGGACTGGAATGTGCTGCCCAGGGAGGTGGTGGAGTCCCCAAGCCTGGCTGTGTTTGAAGGTGGTTTGGATGTGGTGCTTGGGGATTTAGGGTTGAGCCTTGCAGAGGAGGGCTCTGGGCTGGACTTGGTGATGCTGAGGCTCTGTTCCAGCCTGTTTCTGTGATTGTGTGAAACCACAGGAGGTAGGGTTTGGAAGGGACCTCTGGAGATTGAGTCCAACCTCTCTCCAGAGCAGCATCACCCAGGGCAGGACACAGAGGAGCACATCCAGGTGGAGTTTGAAAGGCTCCAGAGAAGGAGACTCCACAGCCCCCCTGGGCAGCCTGCTGCAGGGCTTTTGGCACCCTCAGGTCATGTTGGTGGAGCTTCCTGTGTCCCAGCTTGTACCCACTGGCCCTTGCCCTATCACTGGGCACCCCTGAAAACAGACTGGCACCTTCTTGGCAGCCACCCTTCAGATATTTATAGGTATTGATCAGTTTCCCTCTCAGCCTTCTTTTCCCCAAGCTAAACAGCCCCAGGTCTCTCAGCCCTTCCTCATCAGACAGATGTTCCAGGGCCTTCATCACCCTCATAGTCCTCCCTTAGACTCTTTCCAGTAGTTCCTCATCCCTCCTGAGCTGGGGGAGCCCAGAACTGGACACAATACTCCAGAGGAGGCCTCATCAGGGCAGAATCTTGTGTTGCAGACTCTGCCCTCTCCCTGTTGGCATGGGCTGGAGGTTGCCTGCTCCTGCCAGCACGCCACAGCACCTGCAGCTTACCTGCAAGAGCCTTTGCTGTCTGGGGGGTGTGGGGAGCAGTGGGGTCAGAAGGGGCTCTCAATGGGAAGTGAAGCTGGCAGTGTGTTACAGAAGGAGCTTTGCCAGGGTAGCCTAAGGAAGCTGGGAGGTGAGGGATGTCTGACCTGGCAGGAGGTCACTGGCCACAGTGCCAGCCCTGCTCCGTGGGGAGAGGCAGCTGAGCCCTGTGGGTACCACATCCTGCTCTGAGGAGCACAGGGTGGCAGAGGGCAGTGAGGAGCAGCTTCCTGAGTCAGTGCAGGGCAGACCCAGGCTGCAGATGCCAGCCAGCTGTGTCCTGGTTCCCAAAGCCCAGCTGCATTAGCAGTGAGGCATGAGCTGGGGGGCAGCTTCACTCCTGTGATGCTGCACAGGAGAAGTGCAGGCCAGGAGGGGTCTGCTCTCTCTGTGGAGGGTGCAGGGAGCATTTTCCACTGGTTCCCACAGCAAGCAGAGGTGAGGTACCCAGGCCTGGGAAAAGAAGGACAAACTCCCTGATGTCAGCTCTTGCCAGCCCTTGGACACCTGGCTTGCATTTTCCATTGCTTGAGGTAACCTTTTGGCACTGAGGAAGGTTTCAAGTGGAGCTGGGGAGGCTTGGTCTCCACAGGATGCTCTGCTTCTGGGAGCTCTGTGCTGTCTGCTGCTGGCAGGGCCATGGGGCAGGGTGCTGGGATGCTGCAAGCACACCAAGCTCCTGTGGTCCTGCTGAGTGTTTCTCTGTGTTCCTGATTTGTTTCTCTGTGTTCCTGGTGATTGTTTCTCTGTGTTCCTGCTCCTTTCCCTGGGACTCCTGCCCTCGGGGTGAGGGTGCTTCTTGGGCAGCAGCAAAAGCAGTGCCTCCAAGGGAGCTGGAGATAAAGAGTGCAGCAAGAGCGAGCTGGAGCCACTGTTTTCTCCATGGAAACACAACTGGCACTCAGGCCCAGGAAATCCAATTACAGCTGCAGACAGCAATGTGTTAAAAGGAAAAAGCCAGTGAGCCAAACTGGTGTAAATGAAAATACAGCCCTGTGCTTTAGAGTTCTTTGGGGTATTGCTCTGGCTTTTGACAGTCCCAGCCACACAGAGCAGGCCCTCTGAAAGGGTTGTGTGCTGAGTGATGCCTCCCCTGGAGCTGTGATCACAGAGTCACAGAGCTGTCAGGGTTGGAAGGGACCTCAAGGCTCATCCAGTTCCTACCCCCTGCCATGGGCAGGGACACCTCACACCACAGCAGGTTGCCTTCCTGTAGCTGCCTTGAGGCACTGGAAGGTTGCTATGAGGTCTCCCCAGAGCTTTCTCTTCTCCAGGCTGAACAGCCCCAATCCTTCCAGCCTGCCTTTGGAGGAGAGCTGCTGCAGCCCTCCAATCATCTCTGTGGCCCTCCTCTGGTCCTGCTCCTTCCTGTGTTGGGGGCTTCAGAGCCTGCAGGTGAGGTCTCACCAGAGCAGGGTGGCAGAATCACCTCTCTGGCTCTGCTGGCTGACAGCTGGGAGGCTGTAGCTTTCCTCCAGTGTGTCCTGTCCCAACAGCCCTTTTAATACACATTCATGTTCCTTACCAACCAGAGCTCCCTTCTTGAAGACATCTGAGCTGTGCAGAGAAATGTCATGAGGTGGGGAAGCCACAACCCAGCTACAGAACCCTTGGTTACAGGTGGGTGGCTGTGCCAAATAGCCACCAGGAGCTTTCTCCCTGTGCTTTTATCGTTCCCTGGTCCCCACAGGTGATTGATTTGTTCTTCCTTGGGCTGGGAGTGAAAAATCACAGGATGTCAGGGGTTGGAAGAGACCCAGGAGATCTTCCAGTCCAACCCCCCTGCCAGAGCTCAGGTCACAGAGGAATGCATCCAAATGGGGCTGGACAGGCCAGTGGTACCCTGGGAGGCATTAACAGGGCAGGTCGAGAGGTTCTCCTCTTCTACTCTGCCCTGGTGAAGCCTCATCTGGAATATTGCATCCAGTTCTGGGCTCCCCAGCTCAAGAGGGACAGGGAACTACTGGAGAGAGTCCAAGGGAGGGCTACAAGGGTGATGAAGGCAGTGGAACATCTGTGTGATGAGGAGAGGCTGAGAGCCCTGGGGCTGTTGGGTCTGGGGAAGAGAAGGCTGAGAGGAGATCTGATCAATGTTTACAAAGACCTTGGGGTGGGTGTCAAGAAGGTGCCAGTCTCTTCTCAGTGGTGTCCTGTGGTAGGAAGAGGGGCAATGGATGCAGACTGGAAGGCAAAGTCCCACCTCAACATCAGGAAAAACTTCTTTCCAGTGAGGGTGCAGAGCCCTGGAGCAGGCTGCCCAGGGGAGCTGTGCAGTCTCCTCCTCTGCAGACCTCAGAGACCTCTCTGTATGTGCTGCAGTGTGGCCTGCCCTGTGTGATCCTGCCCTGGCAGGGGGGTTGGACTCGATGGAGAAGTCCTCTCCCCCTCTTCACAGGGGTGAGGAGGTGCAGGTGTCCCCCTGTGGGATGAGGGAGGGGTGCCTCACCCCAGGGACCACCCTCTGCAGACCCAGGGCAGCAGCTCACAGGCTGTTCGCTCCTGGACCTGTCCTCCCATCCCTGCACTGTCCTGCTGCTGGGTCCAGGCTGCAAAGGGACACCCTGGCACACGGCCACAGGAGGTGCTCCAGTTACACAGGTGGCCACACAAAGGTAGCTTTGCTTAATGGTATGAAGCAGAAGGTGATAACGTTACCTCGGGGATCAAGTGGTGAGCTGTGTGCAGGGCAACCTGTGGCAGCAGAGAGAGCTTCCCATGCCATGGAGAGGCTTGGGGACACAGCAGGTGGGAGACAGATTTGCTGGGAGTGGAGGAAACACCCTGGAGCAGGTGAACTGCTCCCAGTGACCCCCTCCCATTCCTAGGTGTGCAGCCCCTCAGCCCAAGGGCTTCATTCATTCTGCAATGCTTTCCTGAGTGTTTTGAGACCAGCTCTGAGTGTGCTGAAGCCATTCACCCCTCCCATCTCTTCCTGCCCAGACCCATCATCAGCCCAGGGCCACCTCCCAGTGTGCCAAAGCCATACAAAACACACAGGAAGGATCTGGAGGTGCTGGAAGGTGTCCAGAGCAGGGCCAGGAGGATGAGCAGAGGGCTGGAGCTGCTCTGCTGTGAGCACAGACTGAGGGAGTTGGGGTTGTGCAGGCTGGAGAAGGCTCCCAGGAGACCTCCTTGTGGCCTGCCAGGATCTGCAGGGGGCTGCAAGAAAGCTGGGGAGGGACTTGTGAGGGTGTCAGGGAGGGACAGGACTGGGGTGGATGGAGCAAAACTAGAAGTGGGGAGATTGAGATTGGCTGTGAGGAAGAGGTGGCTTCTACCCTGGGCAACCTGTGCCAGGCTCTCACCACCCTCCTGGGGAACAACTTCTTCCTCACAGCCAATCTCAATCTCCCCATTTCTATTCTTTTTCTATCCCCCCCAGTCCTATCCCTCCCTGACACCCTCAAAAGTCCCTCCCCAGCTTTCTTGGAGCCCCCTGCAGATCCTGGCAGGCCACAATGAGGTCTCCTGGGAGCCTTCTCCTCTCCAGCCTGCACAACCCCAACTCCCTCAGTCTGTGCTCACAGCAGAGCAGCTCCAGCCCTCTGCTCATCCTCGTGGCCCTGCTCTGGACACCTTCCAGCACCTCCAGGTCCTTCCTGGAGCAGAGGTTCCAGCACTGGATGTAGTACTCCAGGTGGGGTCTCAGCAGAGCAGAGGGGGGATGCTGATCACCTCCACTGTCAGTGCAGGGGGGGACAATTTAAGCCACATGAAACCATTAATTAAGCTTCATCCTTAGCTTTTGGGGAAGGCAGCAGAAATTTGGGGGGGGTTCTGTCAGCAGGGAGGGCTGATGAACTTTTGATGAACCAGGTCTGGAAGCAGGCACTGAATCAGCATCGTGTCAGGCTCTGAATGTCAGAGCCCCCGCCTGAGTCAGAGCTCTCAGGCCTCTGCTCTTTCCCTTTTAATTGCATTTTCCAGAGTTCACAGGCCAGAGTAAACGGGGGGATGTTTGTGATGGGTCAGAAATGGCTGTGGGTTGGAAAGAATTTCAGGCATCCTTCATGTGGCCTCCTCCTCCTCCTGGCTGCACAATTGTTGCTGTGGAAAGCAGCAGCGACAGTGGGGGACCAGAGGGTCTGCCTGGCAGCAGCCTTGCCCTCAGCCCTGCTGCTTGCAGACCCCCTCTTTGGCACAGGAGAGCTGGAGAGGGGTGATCTGCAAGGCACAAGGGTTTAAGACTAGGGCAGGGTAGGTTAAGATTGGACAGGAGGAAGAAGTTCTTCACTAGGAGGGTGGTGAGAAGGGGTTGCCCAGAGAAGCTGTGGATGCCTCATCCCTGGAGGTGTTCAGGGCCAGGCTGGATGAGGCCTTCAGCAACCTGGGCTGGTGGGAGGTGTCCCTCCCATGGCAGGGAGGCTGGAACTAGGTGGTCTTTAATGTCCCTTCCAGCACAAACCATTCTATGATCATAGAAAGGAAGGGAGCAGACAGTGCCAGGAGGAACATCCCGGGGCAGGGGCCAGCAGCTGGGCAGCCCTTGGCCTGCTCTCCTGCTGTCATGAAGGGGCTGCAGCTCCAGGAGCCCCCAGGCATTGCACAGGAGCAGCATCAGAGTCAGCCTCAGCTCCCATGCCCTCAGGAGGCTGTGGAGATAATCTGGAGCCAACTCGAGGCTTGCAGCAGCCCCAGCCATGGATGCAACTTGCTCCCTCACAGCCTGTCTGCAGGTGAGGGAGGGGGAAAAGCCTCCTGTGCCCCTTTGACTCAGCTGCTCTGGGCAGCTGCCCCAGTTAATCCAGTCAAGGCTGCAGGTCAGGAATGCCTTGCAGCTGAAGCTCTGCTTGAATAGCTGCAGGTTCTAGCTGACAGTGCCCCAAAGACAAGCAGAGCTCCTCAGGGAGAGGGTCAGTCGTGTCTCCTCCCCTCTGCCTGTGCTGTGAGCAGGACATGGCTTCCTTGAAGCCAGTCCACAAGGCAGAGAGTGGCAGCCCCGAGCTGCCCAGAGCCACTGCTGTCAGGTAAGTCATGAGCACAGAAAGGTTTGGTTTGGAGGGACCTCAAAGGTCATCCAGTTCCAGGTTCAGGGAGATCTTTACTCTGAGGGTGGTGGAACACTGGGTCAGGTTGCCCAGGAAAGTTGTGGACGCCTCATCCCTGGGAGTGCTGTAGACCAGGCTGGAGGAGGCTTGGAGCAGCCTGGTCCAGTGGGAGGTGTCCTTAACCATGGCAGGGGGGCTTGGAACTAGATGATCTTTCAGGTCCCTTCCAGCTCTACCCAGCCTATGCCTCTAGGATGAGTGTTCTTTGCTTCCTGATGAAAAAGTGAGGCAGGATGTCCTCACCTTAGGCTGCCAGCCTCGTGCTGCCTGGCACAGGCACGGTAGGGAGCTTGACCCCACATGAACAGGCAGCTGTTGCATATCCTGCCAAGCACCCAGGCAAACTTTCCTTGGGCCTCATGCCTGATGCCAGGGCTGACTGCAGCTCACCTCCACCTGCAGTTCTCAGGCTGCAAGGAGCTGCTCTAATCAGCTGTGAGAGGCAGGAGGCTGCCCAGGGGCCCAGACCCCTCCTTAGACGCTGTGCTGCAGAAACAGGAGCGTGTTTGTGAGAGACAGCGATGGGGGAGGCTGGGTGGGGTGGGGTGGGGTGGGTTGGGGTTGTTTTTTCCCCCCTCTCTGTCTATTTGTATTACTTTAATTGTCAGAAGAAAAGCTCCCTTCAGAGAATCCCTCCTTGTGAACTGATGCTTCTGCAAGCCAGTGTTTTATGAGCTCAACAAGAAGCTCATAAAAATGAATGTTTGGAGAGGGGGAGGAAAGGGGGGGAAAAAAAAAAGCTGTATAAAAGAGGCACCAGCAAGTCTCAGCTGAAAACATGGAGAGAGGTCTCCTGAGGTGAGCATTCCTGGAGAAGGAGCTGGGCTGGCTCGGGAGGCTGCAGGCATGGGGTGCTGCTGCCTTGCACTCAGGCTCTTCTCCCTGTGGCTGGGTCAGGAGGCCTGGCAGAGAGAGGCTTCCAGTGCAGGGGGGGCCTGCAGGGAGGGGAAGGGGAGGCTGTGAGTGTGGGGGGAGCTGGTGGGCATTGCTTTGCCTGCTGGCACATTCTGGTCTCAGGAGGTCTGTGAGGGGTGCACCCAGCTAGGAGTGGGAGCAGCTGGCTGGGGACTGTGAGTGTTTGTGCTGTGGCAGGCAGGGGAGAGCTGTGTGGGCAGTTCAGCTCTTGGTGTTTCTGCAGGGATTCAGGGAAGTGGATTTGGTTTGTTGAGACCTTTTCAGGTCCAGGAGGTCAAGTGGAGCATGGTGCCCAGCAGAAGGCCCTCCCCTGGACAGGCTCCCTGCTTGTGGCTGAAGGCTGGGAGTGGGGGCAGCACACCCTGCATGGAACTGCTCAAAACCTGGTGTCCTGCAGCCTCAGTTTCCAGGGGAGGGAGGGGGAATTGTTTGGCCTTTTGTCCTTTTACCCTCCCCAAAGACTACACTGCCTGGAAGGAGAGGCTCAGCTGCCTCTGAGCACCTTCCCCTTCTGTGTGGCTAGAAAGCATCAGCCTGTGCTTTGCAGAAGAGCTCTGGTGGCTCAGGTCTCCTGAGTGTGCCCTGGCCACACTGCCTGGCTCCCTAGGCTCCAGGGCACTTGAGCACCAGAGCTGTGGCTTTCTGCCACCCAGATAAGATCAGGGCTCATTATGGGCACATTAACAACAGCAAGGAACATCTGTCTGATCCTTTGCCCTTTAGCCTAGTGTGGTCAATCTGCCTCTGCTTAGTCTGCCATGTGCCAATCTTCCTCTCCAGCTTTCTTGTAGGTGCTGGAAGGCAACTATCTAGAATCACAGAGCTGTCAGGGCTGCAAGGGACCTCAAGGCTCAGCCAGCTCCAACCCCCTGCCATGGGCAGGGACACCTCACACCACAGCAGGTTGCTCACAGCCACCTCCAGCCTGGCTGCAAACACCTCCAGGCAGGAGGCTTCCACCACCTCCCTGGGCAGCCTGTGCCAGGCTCTCACCACCCTCCTGGGGAACAACTTCTTCCTCACAGCCAGTCTCAAGCTCCCCACTTCTAGTTTTGCTCCATCCCCCCCAGTCCTATCCCTTCCTGACACCCTCACAAGTCCCTCCCCAGCTTTCTTGCAGCCCCCTGCAGATCCTGGAAGGCCACAATGAGGTCTCCTGGGAGCCTTCTCCTCTCCAGCCTGCACAGCCCCAACTCCCTCAGTCTGTCCTCACAGCAGAGCAGCTCCAGCCCTCTGCTCATCCTCCTGGCCCTGCTCTGGACACCTTCCAGCACCTCCAGATCCTTCCTGGCACAGAGGCTCCAGCACTGGCCCCAGAGCTCCAGCTGTGGTCTCAGCAGAGTGGAGCAGAGGGGGAGAATCCCCTCCCTGCCCTGCTGGCTGTGCTGCTCTTGCTGCAGCCCAGGCTGGGATTTGCTCTCTGGGCTGCAAGTGCTGTCTGGTGTGCAGGAAGAAAGCAACGTGCTTGTGTAGGCTTTATCTGCTCCCTCATCCCCACATCCTCAGAAATGTGAGGTACTGAGTGTAAGCTGCTGGGAAAACAGCTGCACCAGCCCATCCCTGTGCTGCTAGACTCATTTCCCCCACATCCTTCCACCCCTGCATTTGAGAAAGGAAAGGGATTTCTAGTAAAGCAGTGGTGTGGGGGAAAAAAAAGGCAGCTTCCTTAGAGAAGCCCTGAGGTGATGTGGGAAGAGGCTTGGGAGCAGAGCTGGGGTTTGGTGCTGTGTGGTGTGGGTTGGTTTGGTTGGTTGGTTTTGGGTGGGGTGCACTAACAGAATCAAACTGTTCAGTTTTGGAGTCCCCAGCTCAGGAGGGACAGGGATCTGCTGGAGAGAGTCCAACAGAGAGCTGCCAGGATGCTGAAGGGACTGCAGCACTGCCCTGTGAGGAGAGGCTGAGAGCCCTGGGGCTGTGCAGTCTGCAGAGGAGAAGACTGAGAGGGGATCTGATCAATGGCTATCAATAGCTGAGGGCTGGGGGTCAGGAGGGAGGGCACAGGCTCTGCTCAGCTGCACCCTGGGATAGGACAAGGGGCAGTGGATGGCAACTGCAGCACAGGAGGTTCCAGCTCAGCATGAGGAGGAACTTCTGCACTGGGAGGGTGCCAGAGCCCTGGAGCAGGCTGCCCAGAGAGGTTGTGGAGTCTCCTGCTCTGGAGCCTTTCCAGCCCCACCTGGATGTGTTCTGTGTGCCCTGTGCTGGAGTCTGTGCTCCTGCTCTGGCAGGGGGTTGGACTCTGATCTCTTTGGGTCCCTTCCAGCCCCTGACATCCTGTGCTCCCGTGAGCTGCTGCAGGCAAAGGCTAAGGCCTGGGAACGCGAGCTGCAAAGGGAGTGATTCATGTGGGCTCTGGGATGTGCCTGCAGCTGACATGAATCAGTGCTATGCAAAGTGAGAGAGAGGGCTGGGGCAAGGTGAGCTCCAGACCTGCCCCCAAGCATGGAAAAGATGAAACATCCTTCTTAAAAGAGCTCAGCAGGAGGTGGGTAAGGGAGGGTGAGATAGGGCTTGGGAAAGGCGCAGGGGGGAAGGTCCCTGGGGCTAACGTGGAAGCCACCTTAGAAGTCTGGCTGACTGCTGATAGAGCTGTGATTAAGGACAAGCAGGCAGAGCTTCCTGTGATACTCCATGCAAGCTGGAACAAATCTCCTCTCCTCTCTGCACCCACCACTGCCTCACCTAGGAATGTGAGAAGAGAAAGCACTGCTGGGGAGCAGCTTTGTGGCCTGAACCTGCAGCTCGCTGGGAGCTGCTGCTCGAGAGGAGACTAAGTGGCAGGGACTGGGGGAGCTGTGACCTGCTAATCCTTTCCCTCCCTTTCTGAAGCAGAAACTGTTCCCACGACTGTCTCATGTTTCCCCAGCAGCAGATCTTGTGCTCCTAACTCGCTAAGGGCTTTTGAAACCCAGCTCTGGTTTCTTCCCTGATGCTGCCCCTGGCTGAGGTGATGGAGGAGAAGGAGGAGCTTTGGCTTTTGTGTTTCCCCTGTGCTGGCTCTCTCTCTCTCTCTTGCCAGGGAGCTCATGGCATTGCTGAGGTGATCTGGTGGTGCATGTGAACCGTGGCCCTCAGGGGACTGGTGAGGCCCCCAAGCTGCTGTGTTTCCTCCTGCTGCACCTCTGGCCATGTGCCTGCACGTGGTGGCTGGGCTGGTCCTGGCGGTCCCCCGAGGCACCACATTGCTGTGTGCTGGCTGAGACTGTTGTCACAGGCTATATTTAGGCTGTGGATTTGCATTGTTACCTTGTGGGGCTTAATGAGTAGGTGCCTGGCTTGTTGCACCAAGCACTCGCCTCTCCTGGGCTGTGGCAGCCTTGGGGTGCCTGTGTTGTGTGGTCAGGGATGCTGCAATAGGGTGAAGGAAAAAACCACCTGGGTGAACCCCTGGCTTAGCTCTAAGTGGAAGAGAGGCATCTTTTGGGTTGGGGAAAAATGAAAGGAAGGGGGGGAAAAGGTGGAAGGGACCTTGAAAGCTCATCCAGTCCAACCCCCCTGCCAGGGCAGCATCACCCAGGGCAGGTCACACAGGAGCACATCCAGGTGGGGTTGGAATGTCTCCAGAGAAGGAGACTCCACAGCCCCTCTGGGCAGCCTGCTCCAGGGCTCTGTCACCCTCACAGTGGAAAAGTTTTTCCTCATGTTCACAAGGAGCCTCCTCTGCTCCAGCTGCACCCACTGCCCCCTGGCCTGTTGGACATCACTGAGCAGAGCCTGGCTCCATCCTCCTGACACTGCCCTGCACATCTTTATCAACATGAATGAGGTCTCCCCTCAGGCTTCTCTGCTCCAAGCTAAAGAGCCTCAGCTCCCTCAGCCTGTCCTCAGCAGGGAGATGTTCCAATCCCTTCAGCATCTTTGTGGCACCCACAGCTCTGAACCCCTTGGCAGGTTATGTGTAACTTCTGTGGCTGTGACCCACCTGGAGGTGCCTGTGGTGCCTCACTTCTTGGAGACAGCATAAACATGATGCCAGCAGGCAGGGCTGGCACTGCCAGATGCTCCAGGGGATCCCTGACTTGCAGGGCTACTCCTTCCCTGCACACTCCTGGCTGGAAGTGCTTTGCAGGGTCTCCTGTTCAGACAGAATGGCCTGGGTGACCAAATGGAAAAAGTAGTCACCAGTGATTCACAGAGAAGTCCTAAAAATATCTGGCTATTGTTGCTTCCCTCATGCCCCAGCTGGGATGAGCTCTTTTACAGAGGAAGCAAGAGGATAAACAAACAATTCCAGCACGAGAGGGGGAAGGCTGAGGTCCAGTTGTGTTCAGCTGCCTGAATTCAGCTCCTAGATCCTCCTTTGCTGTCAGACTCTCCCTCTCCCAGCAGGAGGGCTGGAAAGGCATCAAAGACACTGTGGTTGAGTGCTAGGCTGGGTAAGGAGGGACAGGCTGGGGGGGCTGGGCCAGAGTGCTTCTCCTCGCCAGGTCACTGATTCAGCCCTGGGTCACCAGGGCTGGGGAAATGATGCATTGCTTTGCTGGCATGGCCTCAGGAGCAGGAAGCTGCTGTGCATGATAAATCCCACTGGTGGCTGTCATTGGGCTGGTTGTGGTCCTTCTGCAGCATCAGCCTCTGGTGACAGGTGGGACTGGATGATCCTCGAGGTCTCTTCCACCCTTGGTGGTGATACTGTGATCTGGAACTCCCCCAGCCGTGCTGCAGTGCCTGATTCACAGGGTCACAGAATTACTGAGGCTGGAAAAGGCCTCTGAGATCATCAAGCCCAGCCTCTGACCTAACACCCCACAGCAGCTCAACCCTGCACCAAGTGCCACATCCAAGCTTTCCTTGAGCACCTCCAGGGATGGGACTGCACCACCTCCCTGGGCAGCACATCCCAGTGCCTCATCAGCCTTGCTGGGAGGCAGTGCTGCCTAAGCCTCCCTGGGGCAGATTCTGCTGGGATGTTGGTCTCTTCCCACAGGTAATTAGTGATAGAAGAAGAGGGAATGGCCTCAAGCTGCAACTGGGGAGGTTTAGGCTGGACTGTCAGAAACATTTGTTCACAGCAGACGTTGGAATGTGCTGCCCAGGGAGGTGGTGCAGTCCCCAAGCCTGGGTGTGTTTAAAGATGGTTTGGATGTGGTGCTTGGGGCTATGGCTTAGGGGTGACCCTTGTGGAGTAGAGTTCTCAGTTGGACTTGGTGATCCTGAGAGTCTCTTCCAACCTGTATTTTTCTGTGATGTGACAGGACAAGAGGGCATGGCCTGAACAAGTTGCCTGGGAGGAGAGCCTGACCCCCCCTGACTACAGCTTCCTCTAAGGTAGTTGTAGAGAGTGATAAGGTCTCCTCTAAGTCTCCTCCAGGCTGAACACCCACAGCCTCTCCTCATCAGACTTTCTCTTCCACTCCTTCACCAGGCTGGTCTCTCCTCTGGACCTGCTCCAGCACCTCAGTATCCTTCCTGAAGTGAGGGGCCCAGAGCTGCACACAGTGCTCGAGGTGAGGCTTCTCCTGTGTAAGTGATCCTGCTGAATGCCAGCCTGTTGTACAGCTCCTGCCTCCTGTGCTGATGGGGATATCCCTGCCTGGCTCAAGCCGGACTCTCCCTCTCTGGAGCCTTTCCAGCCCCATCTGGCTGTGTTCCTGTGTGCCCTGTGCTGGATTCTCTGCTCCTGCTCTGGCAGGGGGGTTGGACTCGATGATCTTTGGAGGTCCCTTCCAACCCCTGACATCCTGTGCTCCTGTGCTCCAGCTCCCTCATGATGGGTTTGAGTTCTTCTCCAGAAGGCACAGCAAGCAGCCACCCTTGCTCAGGGTTTGGTCCCAGCCTTTGTCCTCCCTCTGGCTCCCTCTTCCTTTCCCTGAGCACCTGGAAAGAGATGACTAATGAAGATGTGCAGATGGTCATCAACTCCTGCATTATGCAGCACGTGGCTAAAAATAGCCAAGGTTGCAGCTCCAGGCCTGGCTCTGCCGGCAGAGATTCACAGGGCAGAGTCAAGAAGTGATTTGTCCCCTGGTGCCATGGCAACAGATCTCCAAACGTGAGTGGCAGGACAGCAGCAGCCTGGCAGTGCTCCACTGGCGTGCAGGGTGACCTTGGAGAAGTGACAGCAGCAGGCAGCTCATCATTCCCACTGCCTGCTTGCAGGGCTCCTTTCTGCAGCCAGCATCTCCCAGCTGGCAGGACAAGAGAGGCTTGTGGAGAAGGATGGACTTGGACAAGGAGCATGTGCCTTGTTGCCTTTGCCTTTGGGTGCAGGGACAATGATCACAGAACCACAGAATGGCTTCAGCTGGAAGGGAACTTAAAGATCATCGAGGTTCAACCCCCCTGCTGTGGGCAAGGACACCTCCCCCTAGAGCAGCTTGCTCAGAGCCTGGCCTTGAGCACTCAGGGATGAGGCATCCACAGCATCTCTGGGCAGCCCATTCCAGTCTCTCACCACCCTCACAGCAAAGAACTGTGTTCTGATGTCCAGTCTGAACCTACCCTGCTCTCACCCTATCACCACAGGCCCCTAGCAAAAGTCCTTCTCCAGCTTTCTCGTGGTCTCTCCGGGTACTGGAAGGTTGTGCTGAGGTCTCCCCAGAGCCTTCTCTTTTCCAGGCTGAACAGACCCAACTCTCTCAGCCTGTCCTCATTGGAGAGGTTCTCCAGCCCTCTGATTCTCCAGCCCCCCTTCATGGCCCCCTCTGGACTTGTTCCATGTCCTTATGTTGGGGTCTCCAAGAGTGCTCCAGGTTGGGTCTCACCAGAGCAGAGAGTAGAGGGGGAGAATCTCCTCCCTTGACTTGCTGGCCATGCATCTTTTGATGCAGCCCAGGCTACAGTTGGCTTTTTGGGGTGCTGGATAATCTAGGAGTGACAATCTAGGAGTCAGCAGTAAGAGTGACAGGGGAAGATCTCCAGCAGGCAGTGAGCTGCTTCTCTGGTTAGGAGCTGTCTCACCGGCACTGTCTCTACTTCTCTTTCCTTTCTGGGGAGAAAACTTGTTCTGCTCTGCCCATTTTTAGGTCAGCAATATGCTGCCTGTCAGGTGTGGTGCTCCAGGAGGATAATTTGAGCAGGCTGAAGTTTCACTGGAGGCTGGAGCTCGCTGGAAGTGCTGTAACTGCTGCCCAAAGTGAAGCGAGCAGAGGTGAGTGCTCAGCTCCTCAGCAGGAGCTGTCTTAGCACATCTCAGCTCTGCTGTTCATCAGCTTGTCACACAGCCTTGGTGGGGACTGAGGGGCAGAAGTTCAGTGCTCAGTGGCATGGAAAAGGAGCTGGGAACTGAACTGAGATCAACAACTCAGGCACTTCTGTAAAGGCTTCTGTGTCAGCAAAGGCTGAGGGCAGACCTCTGCAGCTACCTGAAAGGTTGGAGTGAGGCTGGCGTTGGGCCCTTCTCCCCAGTAACTGCTCAAGGGATGAGAGGAAATGGCCTGAAATTGTGCCAGGGCAGGTTCAGCTTGCAGATTAGGACAAATTCCTTTGCTGCAAGAGTGGTCAGGGATTGGGATGTGCTGCCCAGGGAGGTGCTGGAGTCCCCATCCCTGGAGGTGCTCAAGAAGCAGGCAAATGCTGTGCTTCAGGATATAGTTTGGTGGTCTTGGTAGCTGGACCTAATGACCTTAAAGGTCTTCTCCAACCTTCATGATTCTATGCAGGAGGTTAATGTTGTTCTTTGCTCCAATGACCTTAAAGAATCAACTCCTGCTTGCAAAGGGTTAGCATTTCCATCTTTGTTTTCCACTCTCTTCTCACCTGTAGGAACTGGATGAATGTCCTGATCCTTACTTTAGAATCATAGAGCTGTCAGGGTTGGAAGGGACCTCAAGGCTCAGCCAGCTCCAACCCCCTGCCATGGGCAGGGACACCTCACACCACAGCAGGTTGCTCACAGCCACCTCCAGCCTGGCTGCAAACACCTCCAGGCATGAGGCTTCCACCACCTCCCTGGGCAGCCTGTGCCAGGCTCTCACCACCCTCATGGGGAACAACTTCTTCCTCACATCCAATCTCAATCTCCCCACTTCTAGTTTTGCTCCATCCCCCCCAGTCCTGTCCCTCCCTGACACCCTCACAAGTCCCTCCCCAGCTTTCTTGGAGCCCCCTGCAGATCCTGGAAGGCCACAATGAGGTCTCCTGGGAGCCAGCCTGGAGAGCCCCCACTCTCTCTCTCTCTCCATGTGTGATATCATCTATCTGGTTTATTTCCAGGAGCCTGAGGGTTATCATGAGCCTGGTTCTGAGCACATTGGGTGGCCTTGTTGGAAGTGGGCATCAGGGCATCTCAGGCCCCTCTGAAGCCCCTCTGTGGGTGGCCAAAAGTCAGCCAGCCCAAGTCATCAGCTCTGCCATAGTGCCCTCCCCCTGGCTGCAGGGTGACTTCTGTCTGAGGGCTTTCACTGAGATGGTTGTGAGCCTTTGATGGCCACCAGCAAGGGAAGTGGTGTCAGAAAAGTGAAATGGGAAGGGGCACAGGCACAAGTGCTTGGCTAGAGAAGAGGAACTGAATCCTGGCCACGTTTTTGCAGAAGTCTCTCTCCCCACTCACACTTTTGCTCAGTGCTGTGACCTCTCTTCTCCCCCATGGGGCTGGGTCTGAGTGGTAGCTGGGCAGCTGTGAGTGAATTTTAAGGCTGGTGAGTTTGGTTCATCTGAGTGAAAAGACAGAAACCACTCAGGAAAGCAGATGTAACCCATGTCTGAGGTGAAAGTCTGGGTGCAACTTCTCAGATTTTGGGAGTTTAGAGGCACTGAATTTCCTTTAAGGTAGAGCCATCAGCCTTGCTCTGGTGAGACCCAAGCTGCAGGACTGTGTCCAGCTCTGGAGCCCCCTGCACAAGGACATGCATCTGTTGGGGAGGGTCCAAAGGGAGCCACAAAGGTGATCAGAGGAGCACCTCTTCTACAAAGACAGGCTGAGGGAGTTTGGTCTGTTCAGCCTGCAGAAGAGGAGGCTCCAGGGGGGCCTTACAGCAGCCTTGCAGTACCTGAGGGGGGCTACAGGAAAGCTGGGGAGGGACTTTTGGTAAGGGCTGACAGTGATGGGGTGAGAGGCAGTGGTAGATTTAGGTTGGACATGAGAAAGAAGTTCTTTGCTAGGAGGGTGGTGAGATGCTGGAACAGGCTGCCCAGGGAAGCTGTGGATGCTTCATCCCTGAAAGTGCTGAAGACCAGGCTGGGTGAGGCTTGGAGCAACCTGCTTCACCCTTGCATGGCTTCAGCTGCTCATTGATCTAGCATTGATCTAGCATTGATCTGCAGGTTGGGTCACAGCCTTCTGGCACTCCCTCCACTGAGCCTCTGTGACCACCCCACCAGCTCTCACCCATGGGTGCTCCTCAACCATCCTGCATGCTCTCCTCTGCACTGAGGAGCTGGCACTGCACAACCAACCTTCCTACCCAGAGAGCTATGGGGCTGACTTCCAGCTCCCAGGGCAGCAGTGGGTGCTCTTCACCCAGCCCATGGGGATGTGCCCTGCAGGAGGTGCCACTCTGAATCCATCACTCCTTGCAAGGCATCACAGTAGGCTTTCCTCTACCACTCTAGAAAGACAAGGCTCTTGCTAGGGTGAAAATGTCCACTGCCCATCGCCCAGGAGCTGCTTCCAGCTGCGTTTCAAGCCATGGCCACCCCACAGAGGGAGCCCCCAGAGCCTCAGCACCGTTAGCTGCGGTGCTTGGGGCCGTGCCCGACGCTGGCAGCAGCGAGGCAGCTGTGGTGGCTGTTAGAAGCTATCATCAGTCTTCAGCCAGGGGGGCTACAAGACAGGGAAGTGATTAGGAAATGGCAAGCTGAGTGATAAAGTCATCTGTCAAATGGACTTGCTAACCTAAATGTGTCAAAGAGTTTTCCAGTGAGAGGAGGGGAACAACGATGGTTGCCCTTTGCTCACTTGGGGTGAGTTTAAAATGCAGAGAGAGGCTACTGTGGAATTGTCTTTTGGGTAAGGACACTGCCTAGCAAAGCTCCCAGGCACCACGTGCTGGTTTGCTCACCTGCCTCCAGCCTGGGAACTGCTGGCAGTAAAGCAGGGCAGGCTGGGACTGCAGGGGCAGGAGAGGCTCAGGTCTCACAGCAGCTCTCATTCCAGGCATCCTCAGGTGCCCTCGCAGAGGCTAACACAGCTGCACCTCCTCATCTCTCCTGGCTGTCTCTGCCCACACAGTCCCTTTGCAGGCAGATGAACCTGTGCCCTGGGCTGGCAGGAAGGGAGCCAGCTCAGCCTGAAAGCCACAGCAGACAGCCCTGGTTAGCTTGGTTCCCATCCAGCTGGCTTGGTGGCACGGACAGAGCACACACCCGCTGCAGACAAAGCCTCGCTGCCGTTCGGGGGCACCTGCAGCTCTGCCGGGAGATTTACATCCAGTTACAGAGAGTGCTCCAGGCTGGAAGGGACTGAAGGTCCAGCCTCCCAGCAGGGACATCCCCAACTAGCTCAGGTTGCCCAGAGCCCTGCCAAGGCTCACCTTGAGTATCTCCAGAGATGGGACCTTGACTGCCTGCCTGGGCAACCTGTTGCAGTGTTCCTCCACCCTCACAGTGCAGAACTTGTTTCTGATACCCAAACTAAATCTGCTCTGCTCTAGCTTGAAGCCATTGCCCTCATCCTGTCCCTGCAGGCTTTTGCAAACAGTCCCTCTGCAGCCTTCCTGTAGCCCCTTCAGGTACTGGCAGGCTGCTGTTAGGTCTCCCCAGAGCCTTCTCTTCTCCAGGCTGAACACCCCCAGCTCCCTCAGCCTTGTGGCAGAGGTGCTCCAGCCCCCTGATCATCTTTGTGGAACACTGGAATGGGTTGCCCAGGGAGGGAGTTGAGGCCCCATCGCTGGAGATATTCAAGGTGAGGCTCTGGGCAACCTGATCTAGTGGAGGATGTCCCTGCTGACTGCAGGGAAGGGCTTGGACTGAGTGACCTTTAGAGGTCCCTTCCAACCCAGAGCATGCTATGATTGCAGGATGCTGTTGGCCACCTTGCCTGAGATGACCATGCCTCCAGCAGCTGATGCAGCAGAGTGCAGTCTGAGCACTGTGCTGTTGCAGCAGTGACTCAGGACACTGAGGTTAGTTTAGAGCAGGAGGAGGCTGCCAGGAGGAGGAGGAGATGATGAAGAGCTGTGTGAGGGGATGGCACCAGGTCTGTGCACACAGAGGTTTTTCCAGCTGCATCTCTGCTTGCTGAAGAAGTTACAGCTTCTGGTTGCCCATTCAAGGCCAGGCTGGACAAGACATGGAGCAACCTGGGCTAGTGGAAGGTGTCCCTGCCCATGGCAGGGGGTTGGAACTGGATGATCTCTAAGGTCCTTTCCAACCCAACACATTCTATGATCTTTTACATTCCCTAGGAGAAGAGAAAGCAGAAGCTTCCACACCAGGGTCATCCTTTTCCTCCACCAGGCTGTGTTCTGTGTGACACTCTTGGCTGAAGTCAACCAGGTCTCTGCTGTCAGTGGCCACAGGACTGCTGCCTCCCCCTGAAGAGTAAGTAGCTCTTGATCCCTGCCCATTGTGTAAGATGCTGCAGAAAAGGAGGCTGAGGGGAGCCCAGCAGGCAGCTGTGTGCTGAGCTGCATCCAGAGCAGGGAGAGCAGCAGCACAGGGAGGGGATTCTGCCCCTCTGCTCTGCTGAGACCCCCCCTGGAGTCCTGCATCCAGCTCTGGTGCCCCCCCAGCATAAGAGAGACCTGGAACTACTGGAGGAAGTCCAGAGGATGCCACAACAATGGTCAGAGGGCTGGAGAGCCTCCCCTGTGGGGACAGAGTGAGAGAGCTGGGGCTGTTCAGCCTGGAGAAGAGAAGTCTCTGGGGAGACCTTAGAGCTGGGGAGAGACTTTTTACAAGGGCTTGGGCAGGGGGCAGCAGCTTTAAGATGGAAGAGGGCAGACTGAGACTGGAGAAGAGGAAGAAATCCTTGCCAGTGAGGGTGGTGAGAGACTGGAGCAGGCTGCTCAGGGAGGCTGTGGCTGCTCCCTCCCTGGGGGTGTTCAGGACCAGGCTGGATGAGACTTTGAGCAACCTGGGCTAGAGGAAGGTGTCCTGCCCATGGCAGGGGGGCTGGAACTAGCTGATCTGTAAGCTCCCTTCCAACCTAAGACACTAAGCCCTCTGTCAGTGCAGACTCTTATTTACACTTCCAGTCTGAATTGTATTGGTGAGTTTTACACAAGAGGGGGGAGGGAGTAATGAAAAGAGTTAGTGTTCTGTCTTTAGTGGCTGAGATGGAAGGACTCAGCAAGAGGAAAGGAGAAGGAAGTGACCTGTTCCTCCTGGAAAGGCAGTGTGGTGAAACACAGTGTGGAGTGCAGCAGTGGTGAATAGAACTAAACCAGTTGAGCTCAGTTCATATCCTGAGAGCCTGTAAGGTACACAGGTGGAATTTTGTGGGCTTTTAAAGAGAGCTTTATGAGCTTGGAGGGAGAAGCAGTGTAATCTGAAACTAGGCATGGAAAAACAATGTAATATGGCTGGTGGTGTAGCTAGCAAATCCTGTTGGCTTCACCTTCCCAAGGACCATGCAGCACAAGCAAGGGGAAGAGGCCTGCCAGTCTCTTTCATTCTTCTCCTGGGCCTTGACCCATCCTCTCTTGAAGAGGTAGCACCCACTGAAACTGCTCTCTGGTCAGCTCAGGGGTCTGCAGTACTCATGCACCAGCGTCCCCAAGGGAAAAGAGGGGAAGGTGAAAGACTTTGGCAGGCTCTGATGGTTCTCCATCATTGCACCCTCTGCCTTTCCTCCTGGGGACTAGAGGCTGTCACTGCACACACAGGGAGCGAAGTTGTAAGGCACAGAAAGGTGCCAGGTCCTGTCTGATTGCTGTGGGAAGGTGGCCTGTAGCCCCAGCTGAGACATTTGAGTACCAAAGTCTGGTCTCTCCAGGGGACCTCTTCTGTGAGAGCATTCAGTGCCCTCAAGAGCAGAGGACTGACAGCAGCAGGGGAAGGCTCAGGGCTGTGCAGCTTCTCTGATGGAGCTGGTGTGTAAGGGATCCAGAAAGATGTTCTCCTGGGCACTGACCCCTCCTGGGGTCCTGCTGAGCTCTGCTGATGCCTGGAGCAGCCAGTGGCATCTCCTGCTCTGTGCTGTGCTTCAGGGGAGGTTATCAGCTCCCCACAAGTCAGCCTGAGGAAGTTTACTGGGGGGAGCTAATGTGTGGGCTAGGTCAGGCACAGGCTGCTCAGCTGTGCCATCCCCTTCTGCTCAGCCAGAGGTGAGCTAGGGCTGAGAGCCATCCCTGACCCAGTATCCCTCAGAGCCTGGAAGGCCACAGTAAGGTCTGCTTGGAGCCTTCTCCTCTCCAAACTGAACAACCCCAGCTCTCTCCTCCTGTCCCCACAGGAGAGGAGCTCCAGCCCTCTGCCCATCCTGGCTGCCAAGCTGAGCAGTTCCCAGCAGCAGCACCTCCAGAAGCTGGAATAACCCAGCCTTAGGGCTCAGGGGGCTGCTTTGGGCTGGTGGGATCCTGCTTGCTCCTGACAGGGCTTCCCTACACTTCATACTCTTTGGAGGGCAGCAAGGCAAGCTCTGCCCTCGAGGGGAAGGCTTTGTGACTAAGCACCCCACTCTGTTTCAGAATCAGCTGTTCAGGAGTGAATCCTCAGCTAGGTCTGGAGCAGTGATAAGGGCAGGAGCCTATTTCTGACCTCTCCTGACAGGCAAGAATTTATGCTAGGGCAGGAGCAGCCATCCAGCACTGCCTTTGAGACAGGGCCTTCTGAAGCAAAGACTTCACAGGGTGTCAGGGGCTGGAAGGGACCTCTGGAGACCATCCAGTCCAACCCCCCTGCCAGAGCAGGAGCAGAGAATCCAGCACAGGGCACACAGGACACATCCAGATGGGGCTGGAAAGGCTCCAGAGCAGGAGACTCCACAACCTCTCTGGGCAGCCTGCTCCAGGGCTCTGGGACCCTCACAGTGCAGAAGTTCCTCCTCATGCTGAGCTGGAACCTCCTGTGCTGCAGTTGCCATCCATTGCCCCTTGTCCTGTCCCAGGGTGCAGCTGAGCAGAGCCTGTGCCCTCCCTCCTGCCCCCCAGCCCTCAGGTATTGATAGACACTGATGAAATCCTCTCTCAGCCTTCGTTGTGCCAAATCAAACATTTCTCCCTTGTCAGTAATCAGATCTGGCTTTGATAGAAAAGCCATCAAGGGAATCCTCATGTGGTGCTAATGTCTGAGCTCTGCCTTCCTCACTTGTGTTTGGGTTCATACACTCATGGCTTTAAAGCTCCTCCTGCTAATGCACCAAGTATGTGCAGGCAATTAACAGGAGATTGAGTTTGATTGCCACTCAGGAGGGACTCTCCGGAGGATTCAGTGTTCATTCCTCAGCCAGCAGCCCTTTCAACCACCAATGGTGACCTTGGCAGAGGGTCCTGGAGCTCTCAGAACTAATGGAGAAGGTTTTAATAATGGCTGATGCATGGGGGGAAAAATCACCAACCCCCAAACAACCCAAACCATATGGCTGGTGAGGGGCTGGAGGGAGAGGCTGGGGGGGCTGGGGGTGTTCAGCCTGGGGAGGAGGAGACTTAGAGGAGACCTCATCACTCTCTACAGCTACCTAAGAGGAAGGTGCAGTCAGGGGGGGTCAGGCTCTTCCCCCAGGCAACTTGTGAGAGGACAAGAGGGCATGGCCTGAAGCTGCCCCAGGGAGGCTTAGGCAGCACTGCCTCCCAGCAAGGCTGATGAGGCACTGGGATGTGCTGCCCAGGGAGGTGGTGCAGTCCCATCCCTGGAGGTGCTCAAGGAAAGCTTGGATGTGGCACTTGGTGCAGGGTTGAGCTGCTGTGGGGTGTTAGGTCAGAGGCTGGGCTTGATGATCTCAGAGGCCTTTTCCAGCCTCAATAATTCTGTGTCTCTGTAAGGCTGTGAGTGGTGCATTGTTTCCTGGTGAGGAGAAGCTTGGCAGATACCTACCCCATTAGGAGTGCAGACTCTGAGCCCTCTGTGCTTTCCAGGCAGGCTTGGTGTCAGGCTAGAGGGAGGCAGCCTGGGAAACTCTGCTTTGGTGTTCTCTGAAAGGTGGTCTGCAGTCTGAGAAGAGCACAGGGGCTGCTCTATGGGAGCTGTGGCCTCACCTTGAGTCCTGTGTCCAGGTCTGGGCTCCTCAGTTTAAGGACACTGAGCTGCTGGAAGGTGTCCAGAGAAGGGCAACAAGGCTGGGGAGGGGTCTGGAGCACAGCCCTGTGAGGAGAGGCTGAGGGAGCTGGGGTTGCTTAGCCTGGAGAAGAGGAGGCTCAGGGGAGACCTCATTGCCCTCTCCAACTCCCTGAAGGGAGGTTGTAGCCAGGTGGGGGTTGGTCTCTTCTCCCTGGCACCCAGCACCAGAACAAGAGGACACAGTCTCAAGCTGTGCCAGGGGAGGTTTAGGCTGGAGGTGAGGAGAAAGTTCTTCAACTGAGAGAGTTGTTAGCCATTGGGATGTGCTGCCCAGGGAGGTGGTGGAGTCCCCATCCCTGGAGGTGTTCCAGAGGGGATTGGATGTGGCACTTGGAGCCATGTTTGGTTGTCAGGAGGTGTTGGGTGCTAGGTGACAGGTTGGACTTGCTGATCTCTGAGGCCTTTTCCAACCTGGTTGATTCTGTGGTTCTGTGTTCCCTGGGAAGAGCATTTTCCCCATGGCACCAGGGTTACAGAAGTGTTTGTGAGCACTTTCACCAACTGAAGTGAGCTGAATGAGCTGTCTTAATGAAAGAGAAGAGCCTTGGTGCATTGATTCCCTTTGCTGCTGCTCCTGCAGCTGTACTTGGCTCTTTGTGAACCCTCTGATAACTCTGAGTCTTTGCATTCACTGAGCCTGAAAAAGGGGGCAAGGGACAGGTGTTAGATCACAGAATCACAGAGTGGTCTGGGTTGGAAGGGACCCCCAAAGCTCACCCAGTCCAAGCCCCTCTGCAGCCAGCAGGGACATCCTCAGCTAGAGCAGGCTGCCCAGAGCCCTGTCCAGCCTCACCTTGAGCATCTCCAGGGATGGAGCCCCAACCACCTCCCTGGGCAGCCTGTGCCAGTGTTCCACAGCCCTCATGGTAAGGAAGTGGTTCCTAACATCCAGTCTCCATCTGCTCTTCCCTAGTTTGAAGCCCTTGGCCCTGGTCCTGTCTCTGCAGGACAGCAAACAGCCTCTCTTCAGCTGTCCTTTAGCCCCACTCCCGATGCTGGACAGCCACAACGAGGTCTGCTTGGAGCCTTTTCCCCTGCAGCCTGAGCAGCCCCGACCCTCTCACCCTGTCCCCATAGCAGGGCAGCTCCAGCCCTCTGCCCATGCCGCTGGCCCTGCTCTGGACACGCTCCGGGGTCTGGCAGCCTCGGCGCCTGCTGGCTGCCGGGGGAGAAGGTCCCTGCGGGGGCCAGGGGCCGAGCCTGGCTCTGAGCTGTGCCTCTTGGGACAGGGCAGCTCTCCCCTGCCGTGCCCCGCGGCGGGCAGCGGCGGCACCCAGCGCGATGGGCAGCGCTAACGCAGCAATTACTGCGGCAGCTCACTGCTGCTGCTCCTAAGGCTGCTCGCAGCAGGCCAGAGAGAGCTCTGGGCAGCGCTTGCGTCGCCACAGCTCCTGCCAGGGCACTTCCTGAGGGGATGGGGGGATAAATATAGCCAGCAGAGAGCTGGGCTGCAGCCATTGCAGCCAACAGCAGCGCCGCAAACGCCTCCCTGTCCTCGAGGCTCCGAAAGCAGAGGAGCACAGGAGGTCAGGGGCTGGAAGGGACCCAAAGAGATCACCAGGTCCAAGCCCCTGCCAGAGCAGGAGCACAGACTCCAGCACAGGGCACACAGAACACATCCAGGTGGGGCTGGAAAGGCTCCAGAGCAGGAGACTCCACAACCTCTCTGGGCAGCCTGCTCCAGGGCTCTGGCACCCGCACAGGGCAGAAGTTCCTCCTCATGCTGAGCTGGAACCTCCTGTGCTGCAGTTTCCATCCACTGCCCCTTGTCCTATCCCAGGGTGCAGCTGAGCAGAGCCTGTGCCCTGCCTCCTGACCCCCAGCCCTCAGCTATTGATAGCCATTGATCAGATCCCCTCTCAGTCTTCTCCTCTGCAGACTGCACAGCCCCAGGGCTCTCAGCCTCTCCTCACAGGAGGCTTGGAGCTGGCTGAGGTCTCTGGACATCCTGGCTGGCTCCAGCTGCAGGGGGAGGGGATGGGACCTTCAGGTAGCCTTTAGCTATGGAATACAAGAGGCTCTGGAGAGTTGACTCCCAGCTCTACTGCCGGTGCTGGGTGGGGGTCACTTTGATCTCTGACCCTTGGTGGATCCCTGTCAGAAGCTTCAGGCCAGCAGCCAACCAGGGCTTGAAGTGACAGGATGAGGAGTGATGGTTTGAAATTAGAGAAGGTTGGCTTTAGAGTGGATGTCAGGAATGAGCTCTTTACTCTGAGGGTGGTGGAACACTGGAACAGGTTGCCCAGGCAGGCAGTCAAGGTCCCATCTCTGGAGATACTCAAGGTGAGCCTTGGCAGGGCTCTGGGCAGCCTGATCTAGCTGGGGATGTCCCTGCTGACTGCAGGGGGGTTGGACTGGGTGAGCTTTGGAGGTCCCTTCCCAAGGCTGCCAGGCTTTGAGGCAGTGCAAAGTAAAGCCTGCCTTGGAGCAGCCACTGGGGGACTGAGCAGGGCCACCTCCCCAGGACCAGTGAATCCAGCTGCCCTCCTGCTGCTGCAGTGGGGACCCCTGGAAGCTCATGGCCTCATGCACACAGCAAAGGCTGTGATGGCTTTGGCCTCTCTGAGCTCATGGCAGCTCTTCTGGAGCCAGATGGACACCTCATGAGGTGACTGCACTTCATAGAGGCTGATTTTCACCACCAGTCCTGCTGGGCAACATTCAAAGGTGCCAGAAAGTGTTTCCTGACTCAGTCAGGTAGCAGAGTTGGGGGGCAGAGGTGTCCCCATGTGGGAGTGGAGACATGACAGGCTGTACTCCTTTCTGCTTTGGAGCCTGCACTCTCTCCTTCAGGCTCTGCCTCTGGGGGCTGGTGTAACTCTTATTCCACATGCCATTGCTGGTTGTGGGCCTTCTGCTCCTGCTTGGCACCAGCCTGTCCTCTGCTGAGCCCCCTCCTGCTCCTGACCATGGCTACTGCAGACTCTCATGTCAGGAGGTCTGCTGCATTTCCTAAGTTGAATATTGGTTTGCTTTGAAACTTTCTGTCCTCTCTTGGCCTCTTCCACAGCATGTTCCTCCAAGAGAGACTTTTGAGTCCTCTCCCCATCCTGGCCTCATATGTGACTTCATCTTCTCTCCCAGCAGAAGCCAAGGAGCTTGCTCAAAAGATGAGGTCATGAGGAGCAGCAAGGAAAGCTATCCAGGGGGAGAGCCTCCTGCAGGACAAAAGGTAGGTGCCCTCTCTGTCACAACTCCCTGCTGGAGTTTCCATCATCCCCTCCTTTCCTCTGACATCCTGGCTCCCAAAGCTACCTAAGACAGCCCCAGGACAGGCCCTGCAGGCTCCTTTCTGCCACCCACCTTCCCCTATTCCCCCATCCTGGCTAGGAACATCTTCCTCACTAGGAGAGCCTGGGGGAGCTGAGGGCTCTTCAGCCTGGGGAAGAGGAGCCTGGGGGTGAGCTCACTGCTGCTGATAAGGATGTGCAGGGTGAGTGCCCAAAGGCTGGAGCCAGGCTCTGCTGGGGGATGCCCAGTGCCAGCACAAGGGGCAGTGGTGGAAGCTGAGGCAGAGGAAGTGCCATGGAAACAGGAGGGGAAATGTTTTCCCTGTGAGGGTGACAGAGCCCTGGAGCAGGCTGCCCAGGGGGGTTGTGGAGTCTCCCTCTCTGGAGACATTCAAACCCCACCTGGATGTGTCCCTGTGTGAGCTGCTCTGGGTGATGCTGCTCTGGCAGGGGGTTGGACTGGATGATGTCTCAGGGTCCCTTTCCAGCCCCTGACACTCTGTGCCCCTTCAGTGCTGCAGCAGGGAGCACTCACAGGGAAGGGAAATGCAGCAGGAAGCCAAAACTTGCCCCAGGTGTGTCATGCACTTCACAGGCTTTCCCTGACACCACCTCTGTGACTGGGAAGGAGCTCTGCCACAGGGGCTCAAAAGCAAAGCACTGTGCAGCTCAGTGAGGGTGATGGTGCAACAGCAGCAAGGAAGGAGCTTTGCTGTCTGCATCTGACAGAGCTCAGAGCTCCAGGGGCTGCAGGAGGGAAGGCACAAGCTTCAGAGTCGTTCTCAGCCCTTTTGCTTTCAGCTGTAAGGCTGTCAGAAATTCAGAATGGCTTTCACTGTGTATGGGGAGGGGTTGTGTGCATGTGATGATTGTTATGGGCTTGCTTTGTTCATGGCAAGGAACCTGAATCAAAGTCAAGGCCACAAAGAGAATCTGAGGGCTGCAGCAGCCCTGCTATGAGGACAGGCTGAGAGCTGGGGCTGTTCAGCCTGGAGAGGAGAAGGCTCCAGGGAGACCTTGGAGCTGCCTTTCAATATCTGAAGGGGAGCTACAGGCAGGCTGGGGAGGGACTGTTTGGAAGGGCTTGGAGTGACAGGACAAGGGGCAATGGTTTGAAACTGGATCAGGGGAGATTTAGGTTGGACATCAGGAGGAAGTTCTGCACAGTGAGTGGTGAAATACTGAACAGGCTGCCCAGGGATGTGCTTGAGGCCCCATCCATGGAGACACTCAGGATCAGCCTGGCTGTGCCCCTGGGCAGCCTGATCTAGTTGGTGTCCCTGCTGACTACAGGGGGGTTGGACAAGGTGACTTTTGGGGGTCCCTCCCAGCCTGATGCATTCTGTGACTCTTAGACCCTGTATCATTACATGGGCAGGAACAAACCCCCCAGACTGTCTTCCTGATTTGCTCAGCAGCTTGTCACAATGTGATGCAGACAAGGCACCCAGCAACAAGTCAGGCCAGGAGAGGAGGAAAGGCTCTTCCAGTCAGGTGGTGCTCCTTTGCAGCATCTGCATTGCTTGGTTGTGCAGAACAAGTACCTGCCACTGCTGAGGCTGCACCACCAATACTGGGCTCAGTTTTGGGCCCTTCACACCAAGAGCAGCATTGAGGGGCTGCAGAGTGTCCAGAGCAGGGCAACAAGGCTGGGGAAGGGTCTGGAGAGCAGGGCTGGTGAGGAGCAGCTGAGGGAGCTGGGGGTGTTTAGTCTGGAGGAGGTTGAGGGGAGACCTCCTTGCTCTCTACAGCTCCCTGAAGGGAGGCTGGAGTGAGGTGGGGGTTGGTCTCTTTTGCCTATTATCAGGCCATAGGATAAGAGAAATGACCTGAAATGGTGCCAGGGGAGGGTTAGGTTGGGGATTAGGGGAAGCTTCTTGGCTGCAGGAGTGGTCAGGCACTGGCACAGGCTGCCCAGGGAGGAGGTGGAGTCCCCATCCCTGGAGGTGATCCAGAACCCTGTGGCCATGGCACACTGGTTCATGGCTTGACAGCCATGGTGGGGGTAGCCTGGTGGTTGCACTGGAGAGTCTTGTCCAGCTGAAACAATTCTGTGCTGCTAAGTGACTTTGCAACAGGGCCAAGGTCTGTCCCAGTGGCCTTGCTCCTCTGCAGAGCAACCCCTGTACCTGCCAGGGAAGCTGGATGGCTGACTGCTACCTACTCTGTTTCATCACCTGGTTTTGTGCGTGCCAAGAGCTGCAGAGCAGGAACAACAACATGTTTAGAGGGCTGATCCTTTCTCATGACCCTCAGGGGCTGTTTCCACCTCTCATTCCAAAGGGAAAGTTGCAGGTAGGGGAAGTGGAAAAAGCTATGAGGAAAGATAGCTGTGGAGGTTTGGTTTGGATGTGCTCATCCCAGCCCAAAACAATGACTGTTTCCACTTCCCACCCTCAGTGTCCCAAACAGCCAGCTGCCCTGTGCCTGAGACAGGCTCTGGATGCACTTCTGTCCCTTGCATGGGACCAGCTGGGGGAGATGGAGGAGTTGGACCTCCCACCTTTTCTGCACTCTAACCTCTTCCTGCTCTCCTAGCTCCCATCCTCCTTCCCTCACGTGCCTTGACTCCGCTGCTCTGTGCCTCACAGAAGCTGTTTAAAGAGAGGCTGAGGGAGCTGGGGCTGCTTAGCCTGGGGAAGAGGAGGCTCAGGGGAGACCTTATTGCTCTCTCCAACTCCCTGCAGGGAGGTTGTAGCCAGGTGGGGGTTGGTCTCTTCTCCCAGGCACCCAGCACCAGAACAAGAGGACACAGTCTCAAGCTGTGCCAGGGGAGGTTTAGGCTGGGTGTTAAGAAGAAATTCTTCCCAGCAAGAGAGGTTGGCCCTTGGGATGTGCTGCCCAGGGAGGTGGTGGAGTCCCCATCCCTGGAGGTGTTTAGGCAAAGACTGGATGTGGCCCTTGGAGCCATGGTTTAGTTAGCCATGAGGTGTTGGGTGAATGGTTGGACTGGATGATCTCTGAGGTCTTTTCCAACGAGGTTGGCTCTGTGGAAGTCACTGAAAGGACCAGAAGTTACACATCTTAGCTGCAGCTATGAAACACAAGGCCAGCCATGGCAGGCAGCATGAACCATGCAGCATGGTTGGGGTCTCAGTTCAGCCTTCTCTCACTGCCCTCTGCCAGCCTGCTCCAGCTGTAGAGCTGCAGTGATTTGGCAGCCAAGCATCTTCCTTGATGTGGTTTGGGTAGAAAAGCCTCTGAGGGTTTTTCCAACCAGGATAGGTTTTGTTAGTACAGTCACAGGATGCTAGGGGTTGGAAGTGACCTCTGGAGATCATCAAGTCCAACACCCTGCCAGAGCAGGACCAGAGAATCTAGTGCAGGCCTGGAGGACAGAGGTGTTCCCTCTGTTGCTTGCAGGTCCCTGAGGGTCTCAGGGGAGCTCCAGAGTGTCCAGCACAGGCTACTAAGAGAAGCAAATATGCTGGCAGGAGGCTTGGATTGACTATGAGAGCAGTGCTGCTGGGACACTCAACTCCAAATGTTAGCAGGTACAGAGGAGCACAGGATGTTAGGGGCTGGAAGGGACCCAAAGAGATCACAGAGTCCAACCTCCCTGACAGGTCACACAGAACACATCCAGGTGGGGCTGGGAAGGCTCCAGAGCAGGAGACTCCACAACCTCTCTGGGCAGCCTGCTCCAGGGCTCTGGCACCCTCACAGTGCAGAAGTTCCTCCTCATGCTGAGCTGGAACCTCCTGTGCTGCAGTTTCCATCCACTGCCCCTTGTCCTGTCCCAGGGTGCAGCTGAGCAGAGCCTGTCCCCTCCCTCCTGACCCCCAGCCCTCAGCTATTGATAGCCATTGATCAGATCCCCTCTCAGTCTTCTCCTCTGCAGACTGCACAGCCCCAGGGCTCTCAGCCTCTCCTCACAGGGCAGTGCTGCAGTCCCTCCAGCATCCTGGCAGCTCTCTGCTGGACTCTGGGCTGCTGCCTGGCATGGTCACCTGCACTGGGACAAGCTATTCCCAGATTGTGGGGGTTTGTTGCAGCTCCACTTTTCCCTCCCATGGGTAGGGTGTCCCAGCCCTTCACCCCTCAGCCATGAGCTCTGCCTTCTGCAGCCTGGCCCTTGCCTAATCGAGGGAGTCAGCTTTCCTGTTGTTACTGTGGAGGCTGCAATAAATAGCACATCCATCCCTCCATTTATCTGCTGCTTGAGACCCAGCCTGCAGTGCCAGCAGTAATTACTCTGTTCCTATATTTAGAGATCATCAGCACCTCATGAATATCAAATTGTGCTGCTATTATCTCTGCACAATATGGGCCAGTCTCCTATCAGTGTAAACATTTATAGCTGTGTTTATTGGTGGGGAGCCCAAAATAGACAAGGCTGAGCAGGAGTGTGCTGCTGTTTGCTGACTGGGGAGGGCAGGGGGAGAGGAGGGAGAGCCAGCTGAAAGGCTGACAGCACCAAGCACATCTGGGTTCACTTCTGGGCCCCTCACTGCAAGAAGGACATGGAGGTGATGGAGTGCATTCAAAGAGGAGCCACAAAGCTGGGAAGGGTCTGGAGAGGAGAGCAGGGCTGGTGAGGAGGCAGTGAGGGAGCTGGGGTGGTTTAGTCTGGAGAAGAGGAGGCTGAGGGGAGACCTCGTGGCTCTCTGACAGCTCCCTGAAAGGAGGCTGGAGTGAGGTGGGGGTTGGCCTCTTCTCTCTAGTATGAGGTGATAGAATGAGAGGAAATGGCCTGGAATTGTGCCAGGGCTAGGTTGGAGATTAGGAAACATTTCTTTGCTGCAGGAGTGGTCAGGGACTGGCAGAGGCTGCCCAGGGAGGTGGTGGAGTCCCCACCCCTGGAGATGTTCAAGCAACCTGTGGCCATGGCAGCGTGGGGCATGGCTTAATGGCCATGGTGGTGTTAGGTCAGTGACTGGATTCCATGATCCTGGAGGTCCCTTCCAACCAGAATGATTCTATGATTGTAGGACACAGTGCACTCTGTCCTTGCCAGCAGCTTTGGGTCTGGCTGGGTGCCAGCACCAGAAGGGTTTATGGATGGTGATGTGCAGTGGTGGCTGTTGTGATGTGCAATGGATACTGTTGTGTTTGGGTGATGGTTGGGCTCCATGACCCCAAAGGCCTTTCCCAAACAAAGCAATTCCATGATTCTAGCAGCAGTGTGCCCTGGGAACTCTACCTGGGGGCACCACCACTAGGAGCAAGTGCAGAGGGGCTGCTGAGCCCAAGCACCATCTTCCATCCTCAGCACCAGGCTGCCCTCTGCACAGACGTTCTGCCCCACAAGCAAACTCCTTCAGACACTTCCTCAGGGTTTGTTTTCAGCCTCTTCCCATGCCTGGGGGCAGGTGATGTTGACAGTCCCAGTCTGACTGGTTTGGTACATCACAGAAACTCAATTTCCACGTGAATTGTACTGCCAGTAGTGGCTGGCTGAGGGGAAAGGGTTGATGTCTGCTCTCTGTGCCAGGGAATGGCTGTGTTTTGAGGGTGTTTGGCCTCTCCAGGCAGTGCATGCTGCTGGCTTGAAATGAAACTCTGCTCTGAGCCCAGGCAAATGGCAGGATGCAGGGCCAGGGGGTGGGGAGGGACTGCTGGTAAACCTGAAGGGCATGGGTGAATGCCAGTGGAGCTTTGCACTCGCTTGCTTGGGAGTTGTTTGCCTGATGGACATGCCACACTGCTCTGAGGAGGGTTGAGCTCAACCTCTGTCAAACAGCCGAGGCTCTGTGGCTCTGCCTGCCTCCCCACAGACCTTTTCCCCCTGTGAGTCTCCAGCTGAGAAGGCTCCCAGGGGGTGCTCACTCCCTGTCATCCTCTTTCAGAGCTGTCAGGATGCTCCAGCAGCTCAGCCTTTGGCATGGCTTGCCAAGCCCTGCTTGCCCTGGTGTGGCCCCAGCCATGCATGCTGCTTCCCATCCGGGTTCAGGCCTCCCCCCCACAGGAGCCTTACTGGCATCAATAACTGCAGTGCCTGACTGAGTGACCTCCTTCTTGCCCTCACATTGGCCTGGAGCTATTGCTCTGGAACCTTTACTTTGCAGCTCTGGTGCCACCTGGGCACGGCTAGGCAGAGCCACCTCCTGGCAGGACCATAAGCCAAGCTCTCAACCTGCTGGCCAGGTACTTGCCTCTGTCCATGCCCACTGATCAATGATATCTACCCAGCCTGCAGGCTGAGAGTGAGGCTGCACAGCTCAGTGCCCAGCTCTTCCCACCCAGTAGGGTGTAGCTGTGCTTCACAGCAGCTCTTTGTGGGGCTGCTGGAGGGCAGCTCAGATAAAATTGTGGCTGGTTCATTGCCAGCTATTGGGAGCAGCTAGGCAGGCAGTGTCCATGGAACTCAGGAGTGAGCAGATGAGCTTCCTCGAGGCAGATGAGTGCCTGGTGGGACTAGGGGGCAGCAGGAAAAGGTTGTGAGCAGAGCTGATGCTGTGAAAGTGCAGGTCCTGTTATCCCACAGTGTGTTACCCCAAGGCATTGGCATGTCCATGCTCAAGCTCATCACAGAATGTCAGGGCTTGGAGGGGATCTCCAGAGATCATCCAGTCCAACCCCCCTGCCAGAGCAGGATCACTCAGGACAGGGCACACAGAACACATCCAGATGGGGCTGGAGAGGCTCCAGAGGAGACTTCACAACCTCTCTGGGCAGCCTGCTCCAGGGCTCTGGGAGCCTCACAGTGCAGAAGTTCCTCCTCATGCTGAGCTGGAACCTCCTGTGTTCCAGCTTGTACCTGATGTTCCTTGTCCCATCACTGGGCACCACTGAAAAGATCCTGGCACCTTCAAATTGACACCCACCCCTCAGATATTGATAGGCATTGATCAGATCCCCTCTCAGCCTTCCCTTCTCCAGGCTAAACAGCCCCAGGGCTCTCAGTCTCTCTTCACGGGGGAGATGTTCAAGTCCATTCATCTACCTCATACCTCTCCATTGGACTCTGCAGTAGATCTCTGTCCCTCTAGAGTCAGGGAGCCCAGAACTGGGCTGGGGAGGTGGTGGAGTCACTATCATTGGGGGTGTTCAGGAGGAGACTTGATGGGGTGCTTGGTGCCATGGGTTAGTTGTTTAGGTGGTGTTGGGTTGGTTGATGGGTTGGACACGATGACCTTGAAGGTCTCTTCCAACCTGGTCTGGTCTGTTCTGTTCCATTCTGTTCTAACTGGACACATCCTTTAGTTTCTAGTTCACAAGACCACAACCAGGCTCCACCACTGCAATTCCTGCTCCAGACAGGAAAAAGTCAGTAAATAAGGCTGGCTGCTTACCAACTCCTTGTCCCCTGTGTGGGTGCTGTAACACAGCCACCCAACAGTTCCTGTCCTGGCTGATTTCTAGAACCAGCTCTCTTCAGAGAAAGCTCTGCCAGAAAGGACATGACTAAGCAAGAGAGGAAGCTCAGCTGCAGCAGAATGTGAGTGAAACAGACAAGAGCCATCAGGTAACCTCACGCTTTCTGTTCCGCAGGGCCAACACCTCCAGCCTGCTCTCTGCGGCTTTGGAGGGACCTCGCTGGCTCCAGCACAGCTGCCCAGAGAGGCAAGCAGGAGGGAGAAGCTGTGGGGCTCTGCACAGCACCCACTGCTCTCCTGCCTGGCCCAAGGGGAGGTGTCCCCGGGGCTGGAGCGGGCTCGTGGCGCTGCCGCACCACCGGCCAGCTGCCTGTGTTTGGTTTGGAACAGCGGCGCTCGCCGAACACAGCCTGAACTTCTCCCTGTAATCCTGCCCTGCATCTCCTCCAGGCCAGATTGGAGAGGCCTGTGGAAAAAATTCCTGGCTATTTTCAGAAAGAGATAAAAGCACTCAGATTGCAGAGTGCAAATCTCAGCTGGAAACGGCTGGAAAAATCCATCCAGCGCCACTGTCGCTGACCCCCGAGGCCTCCCCGAGCCACGACGCTCCGTCGCCTCTGCTGCTCCCCCTCTGCTGCCTCCCCCTCCATCCCCTGCTCCCAGCATCTGCAAGATGTCAGCCTTGCAGCCCACTGTTTGTCCCATGCAGGGCGAGGAGGAAGGTGTTTAAGGACACTGAAGCCCTGGAGTGTGTCCAGAGGTAAGCAACCAAGCTGGTGAAGGGTCTTGAACACAAGGCTTAGAATCATAGAGTCACAGAGCTGTCAGGGCTGGAAGGGACCCCAAGGCTCAGCCAGCTCCAACCCCCTGCCATGCCCAGGGACACCTCACACCACAGCAGGTTGCTCACAGCCACCTCCAGCCTGGCTGCAAACACCTCCAGGCAGGAGGCTTCCACCACCTCCCTGCAGGTCTTAGAAGGGGCAGCTGAGGGAGCTGGGGTTGTTCAGCCTGGAGAAGAGGAGGCTGAGGGGAGATCTCATTTCCCTCTACAGCTCTCTCAAAGGAGGCTGGAGCCAGATGGGGGTTGGTCTCTTCTCACATGCAGCAAGTGACAGGACAAGGGGAAAGAGCCTGAAGCTGTGCCAGGGGAGGCTCAGGTTGGAGATGAGGAGGTTTTTTCCCAGAAAGGGTCCTCGTGCATTGGAGCAGGCTGCCCAGGGAGGTGCTGGAGCCACTGCTCTTGGAGGTATGCATGGATGTGGTGCTGAGGGACATGGTCTAGTGGCAGTGGCTTGGCAGTAGTGATGGGATTGGGAGCTCTAGGTGAGCAGTCACCGTCCCTGGAGGCGTTCAAGAGGGGATTGGATGTGGCATTTGGTGCCATGGTCTGGTCATGGGGTCTGTGTTGATAGGTTGGACTCGATGATCCTCGAGGTCTCTTCCAACCTTAGTTATACTGTGATACTGTGACTTGATCTGAAAGCTCTTCCAACATCAGCAGTTCTGTGGTTCCCTGCTTACATGGAAGAGTGGAGCCTGTGGGGCTTATGATTGACCTTGCTGCTCGAGACTCTTGGTGAGATCTTGCCAGGGCATCGTTTGTGGGGCTCCCAGATCTTGGCAGAGCTCTTGTGTGCTGAGGAAGAAGGGCTCTCCACCATGAAAACAAAAGGGCCAGGACTCCACCTCACTGCCCACGCTCACCTCAGGGCTGTGCTCACTTCTACACGGGGAGATGGGTACTGTGTGGTCCCCACCCACTGCTGGAGCTCCCACAGCAGGCTTTAGCTCCACTTAGGTGTTCAAGAGAGTGAAGATAGGAGGCAGGAGATTGCTGCTCCTTTAGAAGGGCTGTGTGCTTGGGGTAGCTCCTGAGGGGCCTGAGGAATTCCTGCTCGTGGTGGATTAGATGCCCTCTTGACAGGCAGAATCTCCAACCCAACTGCAGCAAGCCCTGCTTCTCACCCCTGTTTCACTGGTGGATGACAGGCTGAGCCTTCATAACCAATGGCAAGGAAGAAGGCATCCAGGTGGAGGGTGGCTTTGGAAAGATTAACCTTGACAGAGCTGATTTGGTTTTGTTTTGCTTTTCATTTGAGACTCAGTTTTTCTGTCTGTGGTGTTCAGGGCAGAGCAGAGCTGCTGAGGGCAGAGCTGCTGAGGGCAGAGCTGAGATGCTGATAGCTCATCAAAATGTTGAAGAGTGATCCCTTTGGGGTTAACCCAGCTGACAATCACCACACTTCTGCCTCCCTCTGACAAAACTGAGCTGAATCCTGGAATCACAGAAGCACAGAATGTGAGGGGATGGAAGGGACCTCTCAAGCTCCTCCAGCCCAACACCCCTGCCAGAGCAGGATCTCCTAGACCAGATTGCACAGGAACACGTCCAGGTGGGTTTTGAATGTCTCCAAGGAGGTTCTGGCAACTCATTTTGGAGCTAAGGGTGCTTCAGGTGTCTGTCTGCTTCAGAATGATGAGCAGGATGTGAAGATGTAGAGGTGGCAGAGGGAGGTGTTGGAGAGAGTGGCTGCTGTGAGGATGAGTGCACAGCTCAGGACAAGAACACTGCTGGGTGTTGCCTCTAGCCCTGCTCAACATCAAGGAGCTGGGAGAACCATCTCACATCACTGGGAAACTCATTCATCCACCCACTTGGTAAGAGTGATGAGAGGCTTCATCCTCCTCTGTCTGGTGTCTGGTCCCTTCCAGTGCTGATGATTCTGTGATTCTATCATCTTCTCATACCTGCTCTGCTCCAAAGGCATGCCATAAAGTGGGCTGGAGCAGTGCTGCTTCTTCTGCCTCTGCCTGTAGGCTGTGTGAGGAGGGAAGTGTGTGGCAAGCACAGTGCAAGAGGGTTGCTAACTGGGTGTGGGCTGATGACACTCCTGCCCTGCAGCCTCATGCCACACAACCCAATTCATCATCAGTGTGTGCTGTCACCAGGTCCCTGGTAACAGCTGAGTCCTCTTCCAGCAGTAGCACTGGCAGCAAAGTTGGGGTCCTCTGTTGCCACCTTGAGTAGGACTACTCACTGACCCTGGGTGGGGTGCTGGAGCCACAGGGCTCTCCCTGGGAGAGAGGGGGGAAGGAGGTGGCCCCTGCCAAGGGATCTGCCTTGTGCTCATTAGCTGGCTGTGTATTGCCATGCCTGCTCCTGCCTGGCTTTATGGCTGCACTCCCTCTTGCCCAATAAAGAGCTGGGAATGCAAGTGAGTGGTGGAACTCCAGCTCCTTAAGAGCTCTCAGGGAGGGTATGTTTAGTTTTCCCAGGTTTCTAAGTGGAGGTTGGAATTCAGCTCCTTATCAAGAGGGGCCAGGGGGCTATTAAATGCAGGTATTTTCTGTGCTGTTCAGCACCTGGCAGAAAGGTTAAGCTGATTACATCAGAGGCATTTTCTCATTCTCCTGCTTCCATTGTGAACCTGAGGTTTGTGCTGCAGGGACAAACTGGTCTGACTGCTGGGAAAGGCAGCCTGATGTAGCCACAGCTCACTGCTTGGACTCACCAGGTGACAGAGAGGCCCCCGTGGGAGGCTGGGCATGTGGGAGAGAGAAACGTGGCAGGAAGGAGTTGATTCTGTGACCACACAGCTCCAGATCACAGAGTGGTCTGGGTTGGAAGGGACCTCCAAAGCTCACCCAGTCCAACCCCCTCACAGTCAGCAGGGACATCCTCAGCTAGAGCAGGTTGCTCAGAGCCCTGTCCAGCCTCACCTTGAATATCTCCAGGGATGGAGCCTCAACCACCTCCCTGGGCAGCCTGTGCCAGTGTTCCACCCCCCTCCTGGTGCAGAACTTGTTCCTCACATCACAGGGCAGTGAGCTGGCAGGCACTGGGACAGAGGTGCACAAGAGTTATTCAGTCTGGAAGAGAGAAGGTTCTGAGGAGACCTCATTGTGGCCTTCCAGGATCTGCAGGGGGCTGCAGGAAAGCTGGGGAGGGACTTGTGAGGGTGTCAGGGAGGGATAGGACTGGGGGGGATGGAGCAGAACTAGAAGTGAGGAGCTTGAGATTGGCTGTGAGGAAGAAGTTGTTGCCCATGAGGGTGGTGAGAGCCTGGCACAGGCTGCCCAGGGAGGTGGTGGAAGCCTCCTGCCTGGAGGTGTTTGCAGCCAGGCTGGAGGTGGCTGTGAGCAACCTGCTGTGGTGTGAGGTGTCCCTGCCCATGGCAGGGGGTTGGAGCTGGATGCTATTTGAGGTCCCTCCCATTGCTGCTGATTCTATGGCCTTGTGGCTTAGACCTTGGCTTGGTAGGAACAGTGAGAGCAATTTTTGTGCTGTGCTAATAGCTCTTTCCCTTCTTCCTAGTGCTCCAGGTGTGTTTTTGGGAGCTTCCATTGAGAGAATGATGAAGAGGGAGGAAGAGAAGGGAGCCAGGAGTGACAGAGAGGCCAGGTTTGTGACACTCAAGATGAGCCTTCCTGTTCTCCAACAAATTCGTGCCCCTCTAGCAGGTGCCCCAATGTGCTTAGCCACCCTCTTGAGCCCTGTAGCATGGCTGAGGCAGACTGGAGGCTGTGGCCTTTTGTGACTTTTACTTGTGCAATATTCAGTAATTTATTCATTGATTTTCTTGCTCTGAGTGCCTCAGACCTTGGGCAAGCTGAGCTGTGGGCCAGGCCTCAGTGGGAGCTGCTGGCACCAGGATTTTCCTGGAAAGCAGCAGGGCTATTTCTTATCTCCATCCAAAGCCAGCCTGCCCAGAAGTGACAGTGGCAAAAGAAAGATTTGGTAGGTGAGGGGATACTTGGCCTCTCCTGGTAGCAGTTAGTCTTGCTTTCTGCTAACACCAGGCTGCCAATGGCATCCAGCTCTGGAGTGACAGGGAACACTCCCTGTGGCTTGCAGTGGACATTTTGCCATCCTCCAAACAAAGCAGAGGGAAAATCCACCTTGATTCTGTTTGGCCTTGAAACCATGCAACTGATTGCAAAACACTTCAGCAGGAGGCTGCCAGGTCTGAGCCAAGGTCAGAGTAACCTCCCCAGACACTCCCACTGGTTGGATTAGGCTTTCCATCCCTCTGACAAGAGCAGGGCCACCAGAGCTGCCTGCCAGCGCGGAGAAGGAAGTCTCCTGCTCTGGAGCCTTCCCAGCCCCATCTGGATGTGCTCCTCTGCTGGATTCTCTGTGCTGGATTCTGTGGCCCTGCTCTGGCAGGGGGCTTGGACTCCATGATCTCTGGAGGTCCCTTCCAGGCTGTGATCCTGTGATCCCATAATTCCTGGTCAGTAGGGAACTGGCCTGCAGCCAGCCCGGCGGGTCGAGCGGCAGGCGCTGCAGAGCCCTGCAAGGAGAGGAGCGGGTCCAGGCGCTGCTCACAACGGTGCAAAGCTCCCCTTGGCACAAGCAATGCTTTGCATTTCATGCAGGGGAGGGGAGAGCACACCCCTGAGGAGCAAGCTGAGAGAGCTGGCAGACCTTGCTCAGTGCCTTAGCTGGGGGCTCCTTGCCTTGAAGCCAGCTTTTGCCGGCCGAGGCGCAGATGCTCTCCGAACCGCAGCGCCATGCGAAGCCTCCATCTTGGTTAACCTTTCAGCATTCACACTCCAGGAATTATCCTCTCCTGCAGACATGCTGACAAAGCTGCTTGTTGATTGCTCACAGCATGTCAGAGCTGCTGCTTTTGCCTTGGAAAGCCACAGGCCTGCTTTTTACTCCCGGAGCTGGCTCGGGCTGCTCCGTGCGAGGCTCAGCTGCTGGGCTGCGCTCCCCTGGAATGCTGGATCTTGTCCACCAGCAGCCAGAGCAGAGGCTCAGCCTGAGCCTGCATTTCATAGGGCAGGGCATACACTTTGTTCCCTTAGGGCCCTGAAATCTAAACTAGCACAGAAAGCACAGGTGGAGTCCTACAGACCTGTCCAACCTGTCCCACTCTGCCCTGCTGAGACCTCACCTGGAATCTTGCATCCAGCTCTGGGCTGCCCAGCTCAGGAGGGACAGGGATCTGCTGGGGAGAGTCCAACAGAGAGCTGCCAGGATGCTGAAGGGACTGCAGCACTGCCCTGTGAGGAGAGGCTGAGAGCCCTGGGGCTGTGCAGTCTGCAGAGGAGAAGACTGAGAGGGGATCTGATCAATGTCTATCAATAGCTGAGGGCTGGGGGGCAGGAGGGAGGGGACAGGCTCTGCTCAGCTGCACCCTGGGATAGGACAAGGGGCAGTGGATGGCAACTCCAGCACAGGAGGTTCCAGCTCAGCATGAGGAGGAACTTCTGCACTGTGAGGGTGCCAGAGCCCTGGAGCAGGCTGCCCAGAGAGGTTGTGGAGTCTCCTGCTCTGGAGCCTTTCCAGCCCCACCTGGATGTGTTCTGTGTGCCCTGTGCTGGATTCTCTGCTCCTGCTCTGGCAGGGGGTTGGACTTGAGGATCTCCTCAGGTCCTCCCAACCCCTGACATCCTGTGCTCCTGTGAGCATTACCTCTGGCTGCACATCCAAGCCTTCATTCCAGTCCAGGACAAGCAAGAGCTGAGTTTCTGATGAAGGCTCAATTTCTGTCTTGCAGGAGCAGTCCTGAGCCTTGCCATCTGATCTCCCCAGCTAAAGCCTCTCCTGGCAAACCTGTCCTGCTGACAGCAGTACTGCGAGGCAGCAGAGAGGATGCAGCACGAGAGCTGCCTGGGGCTTCTGCAAATGCTCTGAAGCCACTCAGCAGTGGGCAAGGAAACCTTTTGCCTGCCCAAGGACAGCAAATGGTCCAGGCAGAAACAGGGCAGCTGCTCACAGTGAGCAGAGAGAAGGCAGCTGGAAGGGACCAAGAGCTTCAGGTCCAGCACAGCAGTAGCCAGAGGTGTAGCCATTTGTGCCAGGGAGGAACAGGGTGATAGCAGCACTCCTAGTAAATGAGGCAGGTGTGCTTGAAGGAGCAGGACACATCCTCCACAGCATGGGGTCCCTCCAGATGTGTTTGAAGGAGCAGGACACATCCTCCACAGGATGGGGATCCTTCCAGATGTGCTTGAAGGAGCAGGACACATCCTCCACAGCATGGGATCCCTCCAGATGTGCTTGAAGGAGCAGGACACATCCTCCACAGCATGGGGGTCCCTCCAGATGTGCTTGAAGGAGCAGGACACATCCTCCACAGCATGGGATCCCTCCAGATGTGCTTGAAGGAGCAGGGCACATCCTCCACAGCATGGGGATCCCTCCAGATGTGCTTGAAGGAGCAGGACACATCCTCCACAGCATGGGGGTCCCTCCAGATGTGTTTGAAGGAGCAGGACACATCCTCCACAGCATGGGGTCCCTCCAGATGTGCTTGAAGGAGCAGGACACATCCTCCACAGGATGGGGATCCCTCCAGATGTGCTTGAAGGAGCAGGACACATCCTCCACAGGATGGGGATCCCTCCAGATGTGCTTGAAGGAGCAGGACACATCCTCCACAGGATGGGGATCCCTCCAGATGTGCTTGAAGGAGCAGGACACATCCTCCACAGGATGGGGATCCCTCCAGATGTGCTTGAAGGAGCAGGACATATCCTCCACAGGATGGGGTCCCTCTGCATCCAGTAATGGTGCCCAGGGCTGAGCTGCTACCCCCATGGTAACCCCAAAGGGGTCAGTCTAGCCATGAGAAGCAGTGGGAGGTGGTGGGTCTTTCACCCCTGGGAAACCAACAAGTGGTTGAAGAAGCCTCTTGAGAGGGCAGGAAGCTCCTGAGGGTCTGCAGTGCTGATGACAAAGAGCAGCTTGGTCACAAGGGCCACAGGCAGGTGCTTACTGCTGCCCTTTCTTGCTCCCCAGCAGCCCCTGGCTCTGCCTCAGCCTGGCAGGCCCCTGTGGATCTCCCCCACCTCTTGAAGCTTCTTCTCCTGTCTTTGATTTGCCTCACACTGAATCTCTCCAGGTGACTGCACACAAGACTTCTGTTGGTGTTTCACTGCTGTTGTTGTTTCTGCTGTGCAAGTCCCATGTCCTTTATCAGGGTTTTGCTCTTCCTGTGAGGAACAATCTCTGGAAACTTGGACAGGATCCTTTGGCTGCCACTGGACAAGGTAATAAAGTCCTGGGAACCCAAAATGCTTCTCTGCTGTTTTCACCAAACCTCTTCTCCCATCTTGACAGAGACACCAATGTGCTTCCCTGCTCTGCTCTCTTTCCTGATTCAGGGACAGTTTCTTCCCCACTTGCCAGCTTGCTCCTCTCCAGCAGACCCAGGCATCTGAGAGGCTGTGACCAAGTGCTCAGAGGGCTCTGCAGATGCTGCTGCTGCTCCCAGCCACACTCCTGGCTCTCCCTGCAGCTGCAAGGCAGCCACTGCTTTCCTTATTGCTCCAAACTGTCCATCCACCACCTCATGGGAAAATACTTCCCTCCTCTAAAGCCTTTGAAGTGCCTGTAGGGCTGCACTGTAGAAGTGCAGTAGTGTCAGTAACCTTCTCTGTGGGGCAGCTTTGAGGCGTGGCTGATGCCAGGCTGGCTCCTCTCTGACCCCCATCCACTCTCCTGCTGCTGCTCTGGTGTCCCAGTGTCTCCCCTTGGGCTCTGGTTTCCCACTGTTCCTCCTCAGGCTCCTACCCAGACCTGGGGGAACAACTGCCCTGCTCTCTCTGGCAGCAGCTTTGGATTCCAAAGTCCTGCTGCTGCTTTCTCCACACCTCTGCTGGCTGTGCCTGCATTGGAGTCCCAGTACATGTTTCCAGAGGCCCCAGGGTGACTGGTATGATATCCAAGCCCCTTTTCCTGGCATCCCTACAGGAGCCCATCCACAAATGCAGCTATTTCCTTGTGAGTATGACAGGAGCCTTCCTGGGAGGGCATTGTAACCTTTAGCCTTCTGACTCTTTCAGGTCAGCTTTCACAAACCAGTTATAGTAGGACCCTAGGAGCAGTCAAGTAGTAAGCTGAAGGAGAGCATGCTCAGGTGGTGGGAAGGCTGCAGCTCCTGCTGGGAGTGACATAGCTGCATGAGGTGTGCTGCTCTGACCTGCTTTCTCTGCCACAGCACTTTCCTTTTAGTAGGTGAGTTAAATGGTTGTGTTCCTCTTGTTTCCTGTCATGCCACAACCCCTCCTGGCAGTGAGATCAAAGGCTGCCAAAGCAGCAGGCACTGGAACCAGGGTAGGAGCTGCCACCAAACGTGCTGGTGACAGCAAGCTCAAGGATACAAACTGGTGAGACTTCCCTGTGCCCTCCCTCCTCCTCTCTTTGCCCCTGCCCTCCCTCCTCCTCTCTTTGCCCCTGCCCTCCCTCCTCCTCTCTTTGCCCCTGCCCTCCCTCCTCCTCTCTTTGCCCCTGCCCGCCCTCCTCCTCTCTTTGCCCCTGCCCGCCCTCCTCCTCTCTTCTCTTCCCCCTGCCCTCCCTCCTCCTCTCTTCTCTTCCCCCTGCCCTCCCTCCTCCTCTCTTCTCTTCCCCCTGCCCTCCCTCCTCCTCTCTTCTCTTGCCCCTGCCCTCCCTCCTCTCCTGAAGGTTCTAGGTCCACATCTTTCTTGCTCTATGTGAAGAGCTGCCAGGTTTCATGCCAGAGGTGACTGCATCTCAGAGAGAAGCAAATGTTCTGCTGCACTGCTGCCAGACACTGACCTCATGTGCATGAGCCTTGGCTTTTCAGAGGGCTCCACTGAACTGTGGTGGTGCAGCTCCAGCCTGGACCCAGCCTAAAAGAGACTTGAGCCTACTCCACTATGCCTTCAGCACTCCAAAACTGCAAAGCACCCCTCCCATAGCAATGCACCCCGAGACTCTGGCATCCTGTTAACTCCTGCCTCACACAAGGCTCTCTCACAGCCAATTATTTAGACAAGAAGTGGTGACTAATGAGAGCAATTGGTGGGAAACATGCTGCTCCCAAGTGACCAGCAGCAAGCTGCTGCTGACTGACATTAGAGTGACCTCTCTCCAAAGAGGAGCAGTTGGAAGCTCCACTTTGCACAGCACTGATCATATTTAGCAACAAAACACACACCCCCACCCCTGGCACCTGCCATTTCTTACTGCCTTGCTCTGGTCCCTCTGCAAGAGCAAGGAGACTGCCAGGCAGCAACCACTTACTTGTTTATACACAGAGGAGATGTGATTTAAACACTTGAGCAGTGTGGCCTTACAAACCTGGGGGACAGAACACTGACTGCACTGCAGGGAGCAGTCCCCAGGCTGCTCAGGAGGTGGATCAGAGGGCTTTCACAGATCCTTTCCATCTCTGAGTCCTGATGAATGGAATTTCCCAGTGTTGCAAAATGAGAGGGGGACGTTGAAAGAGGCTGGGGAGGGCTGCACTGTGAAATCTTTGCACTACAAACAGAACAACAAATGGCAGCCTGGGGTTTTATTGCCCCTGTGGGGAGCTGCCTGTGAACCAAGCAGCAGCTAAATCACACCAACAGTGCTGAATTAAATCCATCTCCTCTTTAGCTTTGGGGGGAGTGTGTGTGTGTTTAAAAAACCCAAGCTCAGTAATTTATTGCATTGCCTCTCATGGCTGTACCTGCAGCTGGCTTTCAAATCTGAGAGCAAAAGCAGTTAAGCTCCCAGCGTTTCCCAAGTCAGCCAGCAGGGCAGGGAGGGGATTCTGCCCCTCTGCTCCTCTCTGCTGAGACCACAGCTGCAGCTCTGGGGCCAGCTCTGGAGCCTCTGTGCCAGGAAGGATCTGGAGGTGCTGGAAGGCGTCCAGAGAAGGGCCAGGAGGATGAGCAGAGGGCTGGAGCTGCTCTGCTGTGAGGACAGACTGAGGGAGTTGGGGTTGTGCAGGCTGGAGAGGAGAAGGCTCCCAGGAGACCTCATTGTGGCCTTCCAGGAGCTGCAGGGGGCTGCAAGAAAGCTGGGGAGGGACTTGTGAGGGTGTCAGGGAGGGACAGGACTGGGGGGGATGGAGCAAAACTAGAAGTGGGGAGATTGAGATTGGATGTGAGGAAGAAGTTGTTGCCCATGAGGGTGGTGAGAGCCTGGCACAGGCTGCCCAGGGAGGTGGTGGAAGCCTCCTGCCTGGAGGTGTTTGCAGCCAGGCTGGAGGTGGCTGTGAGCAACCTGCTGTGGTGTGAGGTGTCCCTGCCCATGGCAGGGGGTTGGAGCTGGCTGAGCCTTGAGCTCCCTTCCAATGCTGCTGATTCTGTGACCATGTGGCTTAGACCTTGGCTTGGTAGGAACAAGGAGAGCAATTTTTGTGCTGTGCTTGAGGTCCCTTCCAGCCCTAACAATTCTGATTCTAAAGCCATTGTATCACCTGTGCCAGCTGCTCTGTTTGTGGGACAGCAAACCCTTCACTGTTTGCTGTTCACTGGGCTGTGCATAGGAATGAGCTCTGTTTGTCCCCAGAGCTCCACACCTACCTTACTGGCACCAGAAACGTTACACCAGCTTAACTCTGCTCAAAGCTTTCCGTGCTGTCACTGCCTCCCTCGTTGTGGTTCGGTGACTGTAACCTCTGCTGGCTGCTGTGCTGACACTCTTTGGAGCCAGGACCTCTCCCTCTGAAATTCCCTTAAAAACTTACCAAACAAATACCTCTGCAAGTGGAGCTCAGGCACGCTGTGAGCAGCCAGCAAGGCTCCACACCTCCAGGGGCTGTGGGCTCGGGGATCTGCCTGCCGCTGCAAGCAGATGGGGAGGTGACAATCCTTCCCTGGGCTCAGCACAGCTCTGACTCAAACCCTCCCCAAAAAGCAGGAAAATGAGGGTGAGGAGGTGAATGATCCAGACCCCAAACAGCAGCTCTTCCCACAGGCAGTGGAACTTGCTTAGAGACACCCAGCAGACAGGGAAAGCCAGCTGGCTGCGGGGTGCTGCAGGCTCAGCAGTGAGCTGTGCCCTGAGGAGGGTTAGGGCTGAACCATCCTGAAGGACCTGAGGAGAACACAGGGCAGAGGCTCTCACAGTGGTGTCTGCCCTGCTCTCTGGGGTGGACACCCTCTGGGCTGAGCCATCCTGAAGGACCTGAGGAGAACACAGGGCAGAGGCTCTCACAGGGGTGTCTGCCCTGCACTCTGGGGTGGACACCCTCTGGGCTGAGCCATCCTGAAGGGCCTGAGGAGAACACAGGGCAGAGGCTCTCACAGGGGTGTCTGCCCTGCTCTCTGGGGTGGACACCCTCTGGGCTGAGCCATCCTGAAGGACCTGAGGAGAGCACAGGGCAGAGGCTCTCACAGTGGTGTCTGCCCTGCTCTCTGGGGTGGACACCCTCTGGGCTGAGCCATCCTGAAGGGCCTGAGGAGAACACAGGGCAGAGGCTCTCACAGTGGTGTCTGCCCTGCTCTCTGGGGTGGACACCCTCTGGGCTGAGCCATCCTGAAGGACCTGAGGAGAACACAGGGCAGAGGCTCTCACAGGGGTGTCTGCCCTGCTCTCTGGGCTGAGCCATCCTGAAGGACCTGAGGAGAGCACAGGGCAGAGGCTCTCACAGTGGTGTCTGCCCTGCTCTCTGGGGTGGACACCCTCTGGGCTGAGCCATCCTAAAGCACTGGAGGAGGACACAGGGCAGAGGCTCTCACAGGGGTGTCTGCCCTGCTCTCTGGGGTGGGGGAGCCTTTGGGGAAAGCATCTCATAACCTCCCACTCCTTGCACCTATGATCACTTCTCATCTTTCCCTTTCTGTCACACCAGCCTTTCCTTTTCTTCTTCCCTCTCCTTCATTTTACCACTTTATAACATCTCTGGGGCTAATTCTGCAATTGCTTATATGGTGTAGGGCCATTAGGAAAGCATTTAACACCTTCTGGTGTGGTTTAGGAGGTGGAAAGAGCCACCTGACCAGCAGGCTCTCTGCAGACCCATAAGTAGCTTGTGGGTCACAGTTTGAAAACCACTCTATTATGCAAGCATCAGCCCAGGCCATTTAGCTCCTAGAGACTCTCCTTGTTTCAGTGACTGAGGCTTCTGCAAGGAGCAGGAAGGGCTTTGCAGAAGTTTTTAAGGCCAGGCTGGAGGTGGCTGTGAGCAACCTGCTGTGGTGTGAGGTGTCCCTGCCCATGGCAGGGGGTTGGAGCTGGCTGAGCCTTGAGCTCCCTTCCAGCCCTGACAGCTCTGTGGTTCTATGAACCTGTGCTTTCTTTGTGCTGTTTTTGGGGGGATTTTTGGCACTTCTAGGGTGGTGTGGACCTCTGGATGTCAACTGGGCCAGCCCCCACTGCTGGGGCAGGTTTGCCTAGAGCAGGCTGCACAGGACTGCATCCAGGTGGGTTTTGGGAGCTGAGGTTGTTTAGCCTGGAGAAGAGGAGACTCAGAGGGACATTATCACACTCTACAACTGCCTGAAGGGAAGTTGTAATAAGGTGAGGGTTGGGCTCTTCTCCCAGGCAATGTGTGGCAGGATGAGAGGGCATGGCCTGCAGCTGTGCCAGGGCAGGTTTAGGTTGGGTGTTAGGAAGCACTTCCTCGTGGAAAGGGCAATTAGACACCGGGATGGGCTGCCCAGGGAGGTGGTGGAGTTGCTGTCCCTGGAGGTGTTTAAGGCAAGACTGGCTGTGGCACTTGGTGACATGGTCTGGTCTGTGTGGTGGTGCTAGGGCATAGGCTGGGCTGGATGAGCTCAGAGGTCTGTTCCAGCCCCAATGATTCTGTGACTCTGTGCAATCCATGTGCTCTCTTATTTCCAGCATGCCAAAAGCTTGACTTCAGCTTCAGCTGGCAGTGCTCTGTGGAGGTAATGCCAGTCCCCCTCTGCTGCTTTAGCAAAGCCCTCTGCAATGCACATCCCTTTCCAGGCAGCTCCTTTTTGCTGAATGCTGAACATTCTTTTCCTCCCCTCACTGTTGTCTTTGGCTGTTGGCTTCGTTCTTTCCACTTCCACAACATCTGTAGGGGCATTCTGAGTGCCTGCACTTCCCTTGAGCAGGCCTTGTGCTTTCTAACAAAATGGGGACAGGAGCTCCCCTTAGGTGAGTCCAGCCTTGGGTACAGGGCTGGAAAGCAGCAGGTGCTTGTCTGCCTGCCTGGGTGAGCTGCAGCTGAGAACTCAACTCTCCTCTGTCTCTTCTAGTACAATGCCATGGTGAGTGGTTGGACCAATCCTTGTTACCAATCCAGGCTGGGGGGTGAGGTGACAGAAAGCAGCCTTGCAGAGAAGGACTTGGGGGTGCTGGTGGGGGAGAAGCTGTGCAGGAGCCAGCAAAGGGCACTGGCAGCCCAGAAGGCCAGTGGCAGCCTGGGCTGCACCCAAAGCAGTGTGGCCAGCAGCTTGAATGAGGAGATTCTGCCACTCTGCTCTGCTCTGGGGAGACTGCAGCTGGAGGACTGCCTCCAGCCCTGGTGCCCTCAGCACAGCAAGGACATGGACCTGATGGAGCAGGTCCGCAGGAGGGCCATGAAAATCATTGTGGGGCTGGAGCACCTCTGCTACAAAGACAGGCCAAGGGAGTTGGAGCTGTTCAGCCTGGAGAAGAGAAGGCTCTGAGGAGACCTAATTGTGGCCCTCCAGTATCTACAGGGGGCTACAAGAAGGCTGGGGAGGGACTGTCTCCAAAGGCCTCCAGTGACAGGACGAGGGGCAATGGTTTGAAACTAGAGCAGAGCAGGTTTAGATTGGATGTTGGGAACAGGTTCTTTACCATGAAGGTGGTGGAACACTGGCACAGCTTGCCCAGGGAGGTAGCTGAGGCCCCATCCATGGAGATATTCAAGGTCAGGCTGGGCAAGGCTTTGAGCAACCTGCTCTAGAGGCGGCTGTCCCTGCTGACTGTGTGGGGGTTGGACCATATGGCCTTTGGAGGTCCCTTCCAACCACAACCACCCCATGAGTCTATGAATGGTTGAAAAGATGTCACATTCTTCTTCAGCTTGCTGCATGCCCAGCTGAGAGGCAAAGTGCTCTCCCTACAAAGAGCACAGAATTGCTTTGGGTCCCTAAGGAGCACAGGAATAAAGCCAGTCATTGTCTGTCTGAGCAAATTGCTTTCTCCACAGTTGTAATTAAAGTATCTTAACTGGAAGTTGGTGCAGCCAGGTGCTGGTGTTGCAAGGAGAGCTGCACAGGGTTTCACACTGGATTAGGAGCTTTGATTAGTGTCTCCCTGACAGCACTCTCAGCGAGAGGAGAGCATCATCACTGCTGCTGCACTGACAGGGAGAGTGAAGTGCTTTGTCCTTGCCCCAGTGGAGAGGCTCCTTATGCACAACAGACCTTCAGTGACTGACAGCATGCTGAATCAATGCTAATGAAATCCACGTGTCTGATTCCATTAGACACAAGCCAATGACCAAATCTGTGCCTAAGCCTGGCTCTAGCCAGACCCAGACTCTTGAGAAACCAAAGGGGTCCCTCCTGAGCCTCGTGGCTCGGCGGGAGGTTTCCCTGAGTGTTTGGATTGGTTCCATCAGGCACTAACCATTGATTAAGTCTGAGATGAAGACATAATTTAGCCACCTCTGAGCTCCACCAGGAGCTTAGGAAGCAAGGAGCTCCATTTTTGAAGCTTGTGGGTCAATAGGAGGGTCTCCTTTACCCTTTTGTGGGGGGGTCTCTGTGTAAATCATTCTAAATGGATTCCAACCTGATGTTCCTGTGCATGCTTCCTCCATGTAGTGAATGACAGAGTGAACCTCACTGCAGCACTCTGCTAGGCTGCACTGTCACAAGCTCACACTACAATCACTTTTGCTAACACCTTTGATGCTAATTGGGGTCTCAGGTAGTGATAGGACTGGGGGGGATGGAGCAAAACTAGAAGTGGGGAGATTGAGATTGGATGTGAGGAAGAAGTTGTTGTCCATGAGGGTGGTGAGAGCCTGGCACAGGCTGCCCAGGGAGGTGGTGGAAGCCTCACCCCTGGAGGTGTTTAAGGCTGGACTGGACAGGGGCTCTGAGCAACCTGCTGTGGTGTGAGGTGTCCCTGCCCATGGCAGGGGGTTGGAATTAGATGATCCTTGAGGTCCCTTCCAGCCCTGACAGCTCTGTGATTCCAAACTAGCTTTAACTGCCTGACCAGTGAGTGCTACCAAAGTCAGCCATTACATCTCCTCCTGAGCTGAGCTGTCTTAGACATTCATTTTAGGGTGAATGGGTCACTTTTTGGAGCTGCCTAGAGCAGGGCAACCTTGATGACTATGTCTGACTGTTTTACAGCTAGCACACATCAGATGAACCAAGCAACCCAACAGCCAGGCTCCTGAGGCAGTGCAATCAGATAGTGAGCTCTCTTCAGCTAGGTGGTGAAGGAGTTTGTGATGCTATTAGCTCTTAAGACCTTGTCCAGACCACCTTTGAGACTGCACAAGGCCTTTGGAAAGCCAGTTCTAGGGCCTGACATCCTCATGCTGAGCAATTCCTTAGTGTCTGGCTGGAATGTCTCTTGCTGCAGCGTGGGACCCCTGCCTCTTACCTGCTCACTGTGCACCTTGGAGGAGAGCTGAGCTCAGCTCCACAGGATCACACAGGCTCACAGGAGCTTAGGGGCTGGAAGGGACCTCTGGAGATCATCCAGTCCAACCCCCTGCCAGAGCAGGAGCAGAGAATCCAGCACAGGTCATGGAACTGAACAGAATCTCTTTCTCAATTACCTTCCATCAGGGGAAGGCAACAGCTAATTGTCCCTTGAGGCTCTGCTTCTCCAGGCTGAATGAACAAACCAAGATCCCTCAGCAAGCTCTTACCATGGATATGCCAACCTTTTTCCATGACTTATGGGATGGGATTCCCAGAAAGCTCACTCCCTAATCATTTTGGGTTGTTTTCTGCAGGTATTAGCCAAACTGGTTCATGATTCTTTGCTCCACAGAGGTACTTCTGGAGGCAGTGAGTTCTCCCTGAATGCTGGCAGGCACTTGGGAAAACCAGCTGCGGAGGAGAGCTCAACAAGGGCCTGGTTGTCACAGAAGGAGAGGGGTGGGAAGGAACCTCTGGAGATCATCTAGTCCAAGCCCCCTGCCAATGAGGGGGCAGTCTCTGGGTGTGTGGGCAGCAGGTTTGGGGAGCAGCATTGCCTGCTCCTGCACGTGCAGCTGGGGGGCACTTTGCTCCTAAGGCAAGAGCTCTGCTCTGGGGAGTGTGGGCTCACTTTGGTGTCACACAAGCACCAGTTTTGATCAAAAGCCTTCTTGGAGGAGGGGGTTTCACCAGACTTCTTTAGCTTTTAAAAGCATAGGTGTGAAGAGACCATGCAGAAGGCTGATACCCAGTGAGCAGCAGCAGAGCATGGGGCAAGGGAAGCTGGAAACATTGCCAGTTTCAGAGGAGGCTGAGAGAAACCATCACCTCCCAGGGGTGGAAACCATGCCAGGGCCATTCCCACTTCTCTCACACCTGCCAGGCTATTCCATGACAGAACCTGCAGCTAGCAGGAGTGGGTTTGCCCCTGTGTAGAACACTGCTGGGCTGATGAATGAAATTGCTCCTTTTCAGCTGATAAAGGCACTGGGTGCTTTTCCTGCCCAAGGGCCATCCCCTCCCCCTGCCTGCCCCTCTGCAGCAGCAGCAGGGCTCTTTGTGCCCCCCAAACTCCTGCCAAAAATCACCTGTGCAGGGCAGCCTGGGCACAAGCTCCCAGCTGGGGACTTGCAGGGCGAGCCTGGCTTTGGGGAGAGAGGAATCATGGTGTGCAGGGGGTTGGGAGGGACCCTCTAAGGTCATCCAGGCAACGCCCCTGCAGGGGCATCTCTGGCTATTAGGTCTTGTCCCAGCTGAACAACCCCAACTTCCCCAGCCTGTCTCTGTGAGAGGAGCTTCAGATCAGCTTGGTGGCATCCTCTGGACCTTCTCCATTAGGTCCATGCTCCCCTTCTGTTGGGGGGCCACTAGCTGGACACAGCACTGCAGGTGAGATCCCAGCAGAGCAGAGGGGCAGCATCCCTCTCTTGACCTGCTGGCCAGGAGATGAAAGGCAGCAGGGGCTGAGACCTACAGCCCTGTGCAGGACAGGGCTTGCTGCCCCGGGACCCAAGGGCAACAAGGCTGGGGAGGGGTCTGGAGCACAGCCCTGTGAGGAGAGGCTGAGGGAGCTGGGGCTGCTTAGCCTGGAGAAGAGGAGGCTCAGGGGAGACCTCATTGCTCTCTACAACTCCCTGAGGGGTGGTTGTGGCCGGGAAGGGGTTGGCCTCTTCTCCCAGGCAACCAGCACCAGAACAAGAGGACACAGTCTCAAGCTGAGCCAGGGGAGGTTCAGACTCGAGGTGAGGAGGAAGTTCTCCACCAAGCGAGTCATTCGCCAGGGGGATGTGCTGCCCAGGGAGGTGGTGGAGTCCGCATCCCTGGAGGTGTTCCAGAGGGGATTGGATGTGGCACTTGGTGCCATGGTCTGGTCATGGGGTGTGTGCTGACAGGTTGGACTCGATGATCCTCCAGGTCCTTTCCAACCTAAGCGATACTGTGATACTGTGATACTGTGCGGTACTGTGTGTGACCCGCGGCTCCCTCAGCCACATGCTCCCTGCCCGCCCCTGCGGCAGGGCACGGGCGCGAGGGGCGCGAGGGGCGGGGGGGGCGCGAGGGGCGGGGAGGGTGCGAGGGGCGGGGAGGGCGCGAGGGGCGGGGTGGGTGTGAGGGGTGGGCGCGAGGGGCGGGGTGGGCGCGAGGGGCGGGGTGGGTGTGAGGGGTGGGCGCGAGGGGCGGGGTGGGTGTGAGGGGCGGGTATGAGGGGCGGGGAGGGTGCGAGGGGTGACTGTAGGTAAGGGAAGGGTGAGGGTGTAAGGCAGGGGTGTGAGGGGTGGGTGAGGGGCAGGAGGTGGGTTTGGGTGTGCCAGGGGTGCGTGTACAGCACAGGGGAGGCTCTGGGCTCCTTAGTTGAAGAAGGACACTGAGGGGAAAGTTCTTCCCAGCGAGAGAGATTGGCCCTGGGGATGTGCTGCCCGGGGCGGGGGTGCAGTCCCGTCCCCGGCGGTGCTCAGGAGGGGCTCGGATGCGGCACGTGGAGCCGCGTGTGGCTGTCGGGAGGGGCTGGGCGGTAGGTAACAGGTTGGACTTGGCGATCCGTGAGCTCTGTTCCAGCCTGGCCGCCGCTGCCCTCGTACGGAGCGGGCGCGGCGCGCGCGGCCGCTGCCCCTTTAAGGGAGGTCGGGGGCAGGGTCGCTGCCATGGCAACGGCGTGACAGCCGTGACCGGAAGTGATTCGGGGTCAGAGGTCGCCGGCGGCAGCGGGAACATGGCGGCGGCGGCCGTGGCGGTCCTGGCGGGGCTGGACGCTGCCGGCGGCGCGGCCGCGCTCCCCGGGGCGGCGGCTCCGTGAGCGGTGCGGGGAGCGCAGCCTCCTCTCGCCCTGGCGCTGCCCTCTCTCAGGTGAGCGCGGGCGGGCACGTGGCGGCTGCCGGCCGCCTGGCGGAGCCGCGGGAGGGCTGACCCCCGCGGCGGGGCAGGGCTGATCCCCGCGGCGGGGCTGAGCTGATCCCCACGGCGGGGCAGGGCTGATCCCCGCGGCGGGGCCGGGCTGGGCTGATCCCCACGGTGGGGCCGGGCTGGGCTGATCCCCACGGCGGGGCCGGGCTGATCCCCGTGGCGGGGCCGAGCTGATCCCCGTGGCGGGGCTGAGCTGACCCCCGCGGCGGGGCCGGGCTGACCCCCGCGGCGGGGCAGGGCTGATCCCCACGGCGGGGCTGAGCTGATCCCCACGGCGGGGCAGGGCTGATCCCCGCGGCGGGGCTGAGCTGACCCCCGCGGCGGGGCTGAGCTGATCCCCGTGGCGGGTCCGGGCTGCCCGGCCGTGCTTTCTCGCCCCGCTGCGGCCTGCTGTTCCCTCTGAGCCGGCTCCCGTTGCTCCCCAGGCATGCTGTCGGCGCTGTGGAGGGGCTGGGAGCCGCGGTGATGCCCGCGCAGGAGCCTGCGGAGGAGAGCGCCTGAGGTTGCCTGGATCCGCTCGGCTGTGAAGCGCGTACGGTACCCGAGCCGCGCTCGCACCACTCTGCCTGCGTGCCGCCTGCGGCAGCCGGGGCCGGCTCTGCGCCCTGCTCGCGGCCGTGGCCTTCCCGTGGGGCAGGGCAGGGGCTCTGCTCTTGTGCACACACCGAAGCCGCGCAGGCGTCGCCCCGGATGGCCTGCCCTGGCTTGCTGTGCCTCTTGCTGTGCCTCTTGCTGTGCCTCTTGCTGTGCCTCTTGCTGTGCCTCTTGCTCTGCCTCTTGCTCTGCCTCTTGCTCTGCCTCTTGCTCTGCCTCTTGCTGTGCCTCTTGCTGTGCCTCTTGCTGTGCCTCTTGCTGTGCCTCTTGCTCTGCCTCTTGCTCTGCCTCTTGCTCTGCCTCTTGCTCTGCCTCTCGCTCTGCCTCTCGCTGTGCCTCTCGCTGTGCCTCTCGCTGTGCCTCTTGCTGTGCCTCTTGTCGCCCCTCCCGTCGGGGCTGCGCTGGGCGCCGCCGGCTCGGCTCGCTTTGCCCTCTGGCGATGCTAAACTTTGACCTGGATGTTTCTTACGCAAGAAGTGCAGGGCGAGAGCTGGAGCCGGACAGGGAGCTTTGCACAGCAGAGCTGCTGGGCACCCAGCTGTGTCTGCAGGGGGCTGGGCAGTGGAAATGAATGCCAGGGTCGCACTGTGCTGATGGGTGTAGCATGATCTTGGAGATCTCTTCCAGCCAGAACATTGCCATGGTTTGGTCTCTGCAGCAGGAGAGCAGCCAGGCAGAGAGGGACCTGGGGGTGCTGGTGGACAGCAGCTGAACAGGAGCCAGCAGTGTGCCCAGGGGGCCAAGAGGGCCAAGGGCATCCTGGCCTGCATCAGGAAGAGTGTGGCCAGCAGGAGCAGGGAGCTCATCCTGCCCTGTGCTCAGCACTGCTCAGGCCACACCTGGAGTCCTGTGTCCAGCTCTGGGCTCCTCAGGTTAGGAAGGAGGTTGAGCTGCTGGGAGGTGTCCAGAGAAGGGCAACAAAGCTGGGGAGGGGTCTGGGGCACAGCCCTGTGAGGAGAGGCTGAGGGAGCTGGGGTTGCTTAGCCTGGAGAAGAGGAGGCTCAGGGGAGACCTCATTGCTCATTGGTGGGGTTGGTCTCTTCTGCCAGGCAGCCAGCACCAGAACAAGAGGACACAGTCTCAAGCTGTGCCAGGGGAGGTTTAGGCTGGAGGTGAGGAAGAAATTCTTCCCAGCAAGAGAGATTGGCCCTGGGGATGTGCTGCCCAGGGAGGTGGTGGAGTCCCCATCCCTGGAGGTGTTGAGGAAGAGCCTGGGTGAGGCCCTTGGTGCCATGGCTGAGCTGATCAGATGGTGCTGGGTGACAGCTTGGCCTGGATGCTCTCTGAGGTCCTTTCCAGCCTGGTGATGCTGTGTTCTCATGTGCATTCCTTGTGACACAGCTCTTGGCTGCCAGCAGGCCTTTCAGTCTCTGCTTATGCTCCTGGCCAGGCCAGGCTGTGCTTGCAGAGGGGCAGTGGTTTTGCTTGTTGCTGGCTGAGCATTTCCATGGCTCTGTGCTTCATAGTAGCTGCCTCTCCTGTGTTAGACACCACCCCCTCCCTGCTGTTGGATCCTTGGCCCTTGCAGCAGGGCTGTGGTGTTTCCTGAGCACAGGCCTGTTCCCCTGAGCACAGAGACATTAACAGATGCTCCTTCTGCCCTCCCTTTCTTTTTCCTTCCTGCTTTACAAATGGGGAACCTAGGCTCAAACCCCAGGAGGAAAGCCAAAGCCATGTCTTGAGTGGAGCACAGAGAGCTGACAGGGGCTGGTTGGCTTTGTTAGCAGGTTTTATGCTGTTGCCTAACACTCAGAGCACAGAGCTTCAGTGGCAGCTGTGCTCAGCACAGCAGGGTGCAGCCTGGCAGTGTGAGGGCATGGCTTGGGCAGCGTGTGGGCAGCAGCTGGAGAGTGTGCCCTCACTCCTCTCCCTCCTCTCACTCCTCCTCTCATGTCACTGGCCAGGGGTTGATGCTCCTCTGCCTGCAGTGGGTGTGGAGGCTGGGTGGCTGTGGGGAGGGTTGATCTCACAGTGTGGTGGGGATGGCCTCCTGCCAGGGCTCAGCTGCCCCAGTGAGTGTGTGCTGTGGTGTGGGTGGAAGCTGTCTCTCCTCTGTACACCCTCTGGGGGTAAGTGTGCTGTGGAACTGCCCTGAGAAGCCAGGCCTCAGCCTGGCCACTCAGAAAATCAGGGCTACCCTTAAGGGTCCTGAGGTGCTTGGACTGAGCATAGAGGAGTCAGCCACGTGCAGGCAGTGTGTGGCTAAGGGTGAGGGGATGGCTCTGTGAAGGACCTCTCCCAGCTTCCCAGAGGCTTTTCTCCACTCACTTCTTGCCAGTGGCCTCCTGTGCTAAGGAGGTGAAGCCTCTTGGCCTTATGCAGAGCTCCAGGTCCATGTGCTCTCAGTGGGGCAGAGTCCTGCAGGGAGCAGCCTGCTGTGTGCTGCTGCAGAAGCCCCCCTGAGGCTGTGCTGGGCAAGCTGGCTTTGGAGTGTTGCAGCTGCTCAGCCCAGCTGGGTTTGGCTTTCATGGAGGTCCCTGCCCTGCTCCCACAGGCAGGCTGGGAGGAGAGCTCTCAAGTGTGAGGAGGTCTCATCCCCACATCCCCAGGGGGCTTAGCAGGCTGGGGGTTCTTCCTGCAGGTGGCTGCTCAGGGGCAGGCTGCCATGAGTGCCATCTGCTCCTGCAGGCCCTGAGTCTCCAGCAGCTATTTCTGGAAGTGCCAGCCTGGATCCTTAATCACCTCAGCTGCAAATCCTCTTCTCCCTCTGCTGTGGGGTTTCTGTCCTCATAGCCTTTGGTCAGGGAGTCTCCTGGATGTCTCTTCTTGCCTGTTGCTTGTCCTGTGGCTCAGTGTGCTGAAAGGAGGGTGTAAGGGGTGAGAGCTGGTCCCTTCTCCCTGGTGACAAGTGGCAGGAGGGGAGGCAAGGGCCTCAGGTTGCACCAGGGGAGGTTTAGGTTGGGTGTTAGAAGATAGTTCTTGGCTGGTGGGGCTCTAAACCACTGGCACAGGCTGCCCGGGGGGGTGGTTGAAGCCCAGCCCTGGAGGTGTGTCAGAGGGGCAGAGTGTGGTGCTGAGGGCCATCATCCAGCCCCAGCCCTGGCAGAGTCAGGGAGCAGTGGCACAGGGCAGTGGTCAAGGTGTTTGCCAGCACAGAGCCTTGCTCTGCCCCTCTGCAGTCTGACAGAGGGTGGTGGTGGTGTGCTGCCCCTGAGAGCTTGAGTGGGAATCCAGCAGTGGCCTCTGGTGCAGTGTGAGCCCTGCAGGGTGGAAGTGCTGAGGACCAGGCTCAGGGGAGACCTCACTGCTCTCTGCAACTACCTGAAGGGAGGCTGGAGCCAGCTGGGGGTTGGGCTCTTCTCCCAGGCCCCCAGCACCAGAACAAGAGGACACAGTCTCAAACTGTGCCAGGGGAGCTTTAGGCTGGAGGGGAGAGAGTTCTGCCCAGCAAGAGAGATTGGCCCTGGGGATGTGCTGCCCAGGGAGGTGGTGGAGTCCCCATCCCTGGAGGTGTTCAGGAGGGGATTGGATGAGGCACTTGGAGCCATGTGTGGTTGTCAGGAGGGGTTAGGGGTTAGCTGACAGGTTGGATTTGCTGAGCTCTGGGGTCTGTTCCAGCCTGGCTGATGCTATGACTCTGTGATCAGTTCCACTTGCTCTCAAGGTCTCTCCCCTCAATCCTGAGAACATTTAGCTCTGCCCCTCTGTTGGCTGCAGGGTTTGAGCCCTGCCAGCTCCAGGGAGCAGGCACAGACAGGTGATGGCTCTGCTGTGACTGACCCCACACCTCAGAGTCTGACAGGGGGCCAGAGGGCTCTGTGCTGAGCTTGCCTGCCACCGTGAGAGCTATGGCAGTGCCTGCAGAGGTGCCAGGGGTCACACAGCTCCCCTGGGTCTGTGTGCTCTTGGTGCAGCAGGTCACTGCAGGGCCCTGAGGGGTGCCTGCTCTGCACAAGCTGAGACAAGGGCTCTGTGGCTGTGCTAGCATGGCAACTGCATACAGGCAGGAGGGTGGTGCCAGCAGGGAGAGTGCTGAAGGGCTTGTGGGCAGCACAGGCAGCTGTCTTTACCCCCTGACTAAAGGGAGAGGAGCTGGACTCTTGCTCCAGGCTCATCTGCTGCAGAGCCACAGGGTGTGCCATGCAGGCCTTGTGCAGCAGAGTGCCTCTGGGGGTGGCCTCCCAGCAGTGGTAATGAAAGCATCAACCTTGGAGACTTGCAGAGGGCTCAGTCCCCTCTCCCTGTGCCCTGCCCTGCCAGCCAGCTGCTCTTAGGCTCTCTTGCCTCTGTGCCTCTGCAGCCTGGCAGGCTGAGGTGGCTCCAGCAAATCCTTCCCTGGGTTAAGGGGAGCCATGAGGGGCTCCTGTGCTGCCTGTGGCTCCAGGCACACTCAGACCCTTACTCCTGTGCAGGCAGTGGCAAAGAGAGGTGGTAGCTGTCCAGCTGCAGGCAGGGGACAGGTGGTGCCCCTCAGGGGTCTGCTCTGCTGTTGAATGGCTTCATGGGTGAGACAGACAGGAGGCTGAGGCAGCTTCAGCAGGCTTGCTGGCCAGAACAGGCTGAGGCTGCAGCTGACAGGAGTGAAGGATGGGGTGGGTGCCACCCATGGGACCTGACAGGCTGGAGAAGGGGGATGAGAACTGCCTGAGGTTCAGTAAGGCAAAGGGCAAGGTCCTGCACCTAGGCCAGAGCAAGCACTCATCAGCACAGCCTGGGGGATGATGAGCTTGAGAGCAGCCCAGGGGAGGACCTGGGGTGCTGGTGGAGCCAGCAAGGGGCACTTGCAGCCCCACAGGCCAGTGGCATCCTGGGCTGCACCAAAAGAAGTGTGGCCAGCAGGTCAAGGGAGGCAGCTCTGCCCCTCTGCTCTGCTCCAGTGAGACCTCAGCTGCAGTGCTGTCCAGCCCTGGAGCCCTCAGCACAGGGGAGACAGGGAGCTGCTGGAGCAGGGCCATGAAGGTGGTCAGAGGGCTGGAGCACCTCTCCTGGGAGGACAGGGTGAGGGAGCTGGGGCTGTTCAGTCTGGATGGAGCAAAGAAGGCTGCAGGGAGACCTTGTGGCTGCATTTCAGTACCTGCAGGGGGCTGCAGGCAGGCTGGGGAGGGGCTGCTCAGAAGGGCTTGCAGGGACAGGCCAGGGGCAGTGGTTTGCAGCTGGAGCAGGGTAGGGTTAGGCTGGACATCAGGAGGAGGCTCTGCCCCATGAGAGTGGTGGAACACTGAACAGGCTGCCCAGGGCTGTGCTTGAGGCCCTGTCCCTGGAGACACTCAGGGTCAGCCTGGCTGTGCCCCTGGGCAGCCTGCTGTGGCTGGAGCTGTCCCATGGCATTTAGTCACCAGTGTGAAATAAGCAACCCCCAAGGGAGGCAGCTCTGGGTGTCAGCTCCTCATGGCCACCATTGCCACAGCTGAGAGTGTTTGCTGGAGGTGGCACCGAAGGAGCTGCTGCTCAGGAGCTGCCCCAGCACTGGCAACTGCTGTGCCTGGCTGCCCAGAGGCTGCTGAGTGGCTGAGCCTGGAGGTGTTCAGCAGCACTGAGCAGGATCTGGTCTGGCAGGGAGGCAGCATGGCAGCAATGCCTTTAGCAGGACAGTAGGAGAGAGTTGTCAGAGGGTATTTTGTGGTCCCTGGAGGACTGCTGGTGCTGCTGTAGCTCTCCAGCTGTTTGGCTGAGGCTTCCCAACCCTGCCAGGGGGAGATGTTACAGGCTGAGGTCAAAATGCCTCTGGTTGGCCTCAGAATCCCCTGAGGATGTCACTTCCCAGGACTCCTGAGGTGAGAGCTGCTGCCTGCAGCTGGGGAAGCCTCCCAGCAGTAAGGAGGCTTGCTCTTACACCTGCAGGGCCTGGAGCCTCTGCTGAGGGGCCTCAGGGCCTGCCCTTCTCTGCAGGAGGTCATGCTGTGCTGCCCTGCCAGGGGCAGTGTCTGGGGGGAGCCTAATGCTTGGAGTGGAGCTTGCAAGGCCTTCACCTCTGCTTTGGGAGCTGCCTGACATGCAGCCTTGCCCTCTTGTCTGCCCTGCAGTCACAGGAGGGCTGGAACCCCTTGCAAGAACATCCAGCCCAGGCCCTGCTGGAGCAGCACCACTCACAGCAGCTCACACAGGACACAGCCAGGTGGGGTTGGATGTCTGCAGAGCAGGAGACTCCACAGCCTCCCTGGGCAGCCTGCCCCAGGGCTCTGCCACCTCCTCCTGTTCCTGTGGAGCCTCCTCTGCTCCAGCTGCACCCACTGCCCCTTGGGCTGTTGGACATCCCTCAGCAGAGCCTGGCTCTATCCTCCTGCCACTGCCCTGCACATCTTTACCAACAGGAATGAGCTCTCCCCTCAGGCTGCTCAGCTCCCTCAGCCTGTCCCCAGCAGGGAGCTGTTCCACTGCCTGCAGCATCTCTGGGGCTCTGGCTTGGACTCTCCATCACTTCCCTCAGGTCCTCCTTGACCTGGGGGCCCCAGAGGATTCCTGTCTGTGTAAGATCTCCCCTGAAGCATCAGCTTTCCACCAGGCCTGTGCTGGAGCTCTGGAGCATGAAAGTGGAGTTCCTGCTGGAGGGGCAGCTGGGGGGAAGCAGAGCTCTGGGCCAGCATTCTCCCTTTCCCCAGCTGTTAAGGCTGGGCCTCATGAGTGATGTTCCTCCAAACCCACTCCTGAGCTGCTCCTAGCCAAGGCTCCAGAACTGCTGCACCCCACATGGCACCCAGCATTCCTGGGGGGTTTGGTCCTCCTCCTTCTTTCCTGGTGTATTCACTTCTGACACAGAAGGGAAAGGACTTGCAGCAGGACTGTTCCACACAGCCCTGTGCTGAGGGAGCAGCAGTTGGCAGGGAAGGTGCAGCAGCTGGCAGGGAAGGTGCAGCAGCTGGCAGGGAAGGTGCAGCAGCTGGCAGGGAAGGTGCAGCAGCTGGCAGGGAAGGTGCAGCAGCGCTGGGTTACATGGGAGCACTGTAAGGGAGGTGTCTGTGGAGGCTGAGGGCAGTGGCTGAACCATCTGACCTGGCTTTGCTCTGGCAAAGGTTGGGGAAGCTTCCTGGAAATGCAGCTGCTCCTGACAGGCAGCACTGGGGGTGCCAGGGGGAGGGTCACTTGGGCAGGTTGCTCCTCCATGCAGAACAAAGGACAGAGAAGTGCTCTGGCTGCACTGTGCCTCACACCACCTCCAGCCTGGCTGCAAACACCTCCAGGGCTGAGGCTGCCAGCCCCTCCCTGGGCAGCCTGTGCCAGGCTCTCCTGGGGAACAACTTCTTCCTCACAGCCAGTCTCCATCTCCCCACTTCTAGTTGTGCTCCATCCCCCCCAGTCCTATCCCTCCCTGACACCCTCACAAGTCCCTCCCCAGCTTTCTTGCAGCCCCCTGCAGCTCCTGGGAGGCCACAATGAGGTCTCCTGGGAGCCTTCTCCTCTCCAGCCTGCACAACCCCAACTCCCTCAGGCTGTGCTCACAGCAGAGCAGCTCCAGCCCTCTGCTCATCCTCCTGGCCCTGCTCTGGACACCTTCCAGCCCCTGCAGAGCCTTCCTGGCACAGAGGCTGCAGGGCTGGCTGCAGTGCTGCAGGGGGTCTCAGCAGAGCAGAGGGGGTCCCCTCCCTGCCCTGCTGGCTCTGCTCCCCTTGCTGCAGCCCAGGCTGGTTCAAACCCGGGGCCAGCGGCTCCGGGGCTGGGGGCAGCTGCATCAGCCCCGGCTGGCTCCCTGCTGGGCTCCTGAGGAGGGCAGAGAGGCTCCCGGGGGCAGGGGGGGAGGGCAGAGGCAGCCCAGCCCCACCCGGAGCCTGCTGCCAGGCTGCCTGGGGGGGGCGCTGTGGCTGGGGGCATTCCCGGGGGTCCTGCCTTGGGGCTGGGCAGATCCCCTCTGGCCCTGGGAGGACAGGAGAGTGCCTCTCATCACACCAGGGGGTTGAGGGGTGCAAGGTGTCCCTGGGGAAGGCTGCAGCTGCTCAACAGGAGTCCCTTACAGCACACCCCAAGGCCCCACCACCCCTGCTCCTGCCCTGAGGGCTGGGTGCTGGCAAGGGCTCTCCTCCTGTGGCCCTGAGGCAAGGCTGAAGCACTGGGGCACCCCAAGGGGGATTCAGCTCAGGGGGGGCACTGGCAGCCCAGCTGCAGAGCCTCTGTGCCCAGGCACACAGCTGGGGCAGCAGAGAGGGTGACTGGAGGGCAGTGAGCTGCTGGGGGGCTGTGACACAGAGGCCCTCCCTGACACTGGGAGGGATGATCCCCACAGCTGGAATGCAGGATGGGTACAGGCTGTCCAGCAGGGCAGGAGGGTTGCTGTCTGCAGCAGTGCCCAGCTCCACCTGGGGAAGGCTGATGAGCTGCAGACTGAGGGGAAGCCAGGGCTGGGTGGTGTTGCTGCAGGGGCCTGCCCCAGGCACTGCCCAGCACCAAGATGAGGCACTCCACATGCAGGCAGGAGTGGCTGCATGTCCACAGGCCCTGCTCCTCCGGGGGAGTTCATCTGCCCTGACTTCTGCTGAGGCACAAGCTTGCACTGAGCTGGGTGGTGCAGCACAGCTGGAGGCAAGGGATCCATCCAGGGGCATCTGGACAGGCTGCAGGCCCAGGGCAGAACACAGAGTTAACAGGTTGGAAAAGACCTTGGAGATCATCCAGGCCAAGCTGTCACCCAGCACCATCTGATCAGCTCAGCCATGGCACCAAGGGCCTCATCCAGGCTCTTCCTGAACACCTCCAGGGATGGGGACTCCACCACCTCCCTGGGCAGCACATCCCCAGGGCCAATCTCTCTGTGAAGAATTTCTTCCTCCCCTCCAGCCTAAACCTCCCCTGGCACAGCTTGAGACTGTGTCCTCTTGTTCTGGTGCTGGGTGCCTGGCAGAAGAGACCAACCCCACCAATGAGCAATGAGGTCTCCCCTGAGCCTCCTCTTCTCCAGGCTAAGCAACCCCAGCTCCCTCAGCCTCTCCTCACAGGGCTGTGCTCCAGACCCCTCCCCAGCTCTGTTGCCCTTCTCTGGACACCTTCCAGCAGCTCAACATCTTTCCTGAGCTGAGGAGCCCAGAGCTGGACACAGGACTCCAGGTGTGGCCTGAGCAGTGCTGAGCACAGGGCAGGATGAGCTCCCTGCTCCTGCTGGCCACACTGCTCCTGCTGCAGGCCAGGATGCCCTTGGCCTTCTTGTCCCGCTGGGCACACTGCTGGCTCCTGTTCAGCTGGCTGTCAATCAGCACCCCCAGGTCCCTCTCTGCCTGGCTGCTCTCAGCCACTCTGCCCCCAGCCTGCAGCACTGCCTGGGGTTGCTGTGGGCAATGTGCAGCCCCTGGCACTTGGATGTGTTCAGTCTCCTGCCCTTGGCCTCTGCCATCTGCCCAGCCTGCCCAGGTCCCTCTGCAGAGCCCTCCTGCCCTCTAACAGATTAACACTTGCTCTCAGCTTGCTGTCAGCTGCAAACTCACTGCTGGTGGACTCCATCCCCTCCTCCAGATGATCAATAAAGATATGGAACAGGCTGGGGCCCAGCACTGCTCCCTGGGGCACACCACTGGTGCCTGGCTGCCAGCTGGCTGTGGCACCATTCACCACCACTCCCTGGGCTCAGCCTCCAGCCAGTTCCTCACCCAGCTCAGAGCTGCTGTCCCAGCCAGGGGTGACAGCTTGGCCAGGAGTTGGCTGTGGGGGATGGTGGCAAAGGCCTTGCTGGGCCCAGGACAACCTCAGGAGGTTCAACAAGACCAAGGGCAAGGTCCTGCAGCTGGGGCAGGGCAATCCCAGGTACTGCTATAGGCTGGGCAGGGTCTGGCTGGAGAGCAGCCCTGAGGAAAAGGCCTTGGGGGTGCTGGGGGAGGAGAAGCTCAGCAGGAGCCAGCAGTGAGCACTTGCAGCCCAGAGAGCCAAGCAGAGCCTGGGCTGCAGCAAGAGAAGTGTGGCCAGCAGGGCCAGGGAGGGGATTCTGCCCCTCTGCTCCACTCTGCTGAGACCACAGCTGCAGCTCTGGGGCCAGCTCTGGAGCCTCTGTGCCAGGAAGGATCTGGAGGGGCTGGAAGGTGTCCAGAGCAGGGCCAGGAGGATGAGCAGAGGGCTGGAGCTGCTCTGCTGTGAGCACAGCCTGAGGGAGTTGGGGTTGTGCAGGCTGGAGAGGAGAAGGCTCCCAGGAGACCTCATTGTGGCCTTCCAGGATCTGCAGGGGGCTGCAAGAAAGCTGGGGAGGGACTTGTGAGGGTGTCAGGGAGGGATAGGACTGGGGGGGATGGAGCAGAACTAGAAGTGGGGAGATTGAGATTGGCTGTGAGGAAGAAGTTGTTCCCCAGGAGGGTGGTGAGAGCCTGGCACAGGCTGCCCAGGGAGGTGGTGGCAGCCTCCTGCCTGGAGGTGTTTGCAGCCAGGCTGGAGGTGGCTGTGAGCAGCCTGCTGTGGTGTGAGGTGTCCCTGCCCATGGCAGGGGCTTGGAGCTGGCTGAGCCTTGAGGTCTCTCCCCAGCCTGAGAGCTCTGTGCCTGTGGAGATGAGGATGGCTCCTGGAGGGGCAGGCAGGGCTGGACTGCACTGCTGCTCTGCTTGCAGCAGGTCCATCCCCACCCACTCTGCCTGGGAGAAGAGAGGCTGCAGGGAGTCAGCAGGACCCAGGAAGAGGCATTTTGGGCAGGTGCAGGGGAAGGGCCAGCTGCAGCATCTGGAACTGTGCAGTGCCACAGGGAACAGCTCCTAGATGGAGGGGGGGTTGGAGCAGGCTGCCCAGGGAGGGGTGCAGTCACCAGCCCTGGGGGTGTCAGAGGCATGGGGATGTGGTGCTTCAGGGCATGGTGTGGTGGCCATGGCAGCTGGGTGGTGGGGCCCAAGGGTACCAAAGGTCTCTGCCAGCCTGAGTGCTGCTGTGACCTGCAGGGCTGCTGTCCCCACTCGGGCCCAGTGCTGCCTGCTGCAGCCTCCTGTGCAGCCAGAGCCTGAGATCTGCCCCTGCCCACATGCCCTAGCACCAGGGAGCTGCTCCTGGCAGGGCTGCTGCAGGAGCTCTCTCTTCTCCTTCCTTTTCTCTGTAGCTCCTGCACTCGTGCTGCAGAGCAGAGGCTTCCCTCCCACCCTCCTCTTGGCTCCATGCTCACACAGGGCAGGCCACAGGGCTGCTCCTGCCAGGGACTGTTCTGTGTAGCTGCAGGGGAGTTCAGCTCTGCCAGCTGAACCCCTTGGCTCCTCCAGCCCAGCAGTGTCCTGGCTTCACACAGCCTGCTCCCAGAAGCAGGCCCCCTCCCCACACCCAGATGGGCAGGAAAGCAGCCCCCAGGCCCCCTCTGGGTGGAGATCAAGAGTGTACTGAGGTGCTGTGCTGTACAGTGCCTTAGCAGAAGCTGTGTGGGGTTTGTTTGTTGAACTCATCACTGGCCCCTCAAGATCCTACTGGGGCTGCCAATGAATGCTCAGGTCCATGCAAAGGAGGTCAGCTGCTCAGCCTTCATCTATTGATGTTGTGACCTTGTCACAGAAGGCCTGCCCCTGGTGGAGCTGTGCTGACTGCACCCAATCACCTCCTGTGCTGTGTGGGGTTTGTTTATTGATCTTATCATTGGCCTCTCAAGACCCTGCTGGGGCTGCCAATGAATTCTCTCCTCTCCCAGAGGAGTGCAACAGCCTGGGAGCAGCCACATGAAGCACCCAGCAATCACTGCAAGCCAACAATTCACACCTGAATGCCATTTTAATCTCCATTCTGTCTCAAGAGCACTGGTTTCACACCCTGCCCCTTTGCCACCCCTCCCACCCCAATTTCCCCCTTTTTCCCCTCAAACCCAGGGCACCTGGGCTCTGCTGGTCTCCTCCCACCCCAATTTCCCCCTTTTTCCCCTCAAACCCAGGGCACCTGGGCTCTGCTCCAGTCTCCTCCCACCCCAGGGGTGGCCACTTTGCCCTCCCCACCCTCTCCACTATTTAGTGCCTCCCGGGAAGGGCAGCAGCCCTAAGCTGAGCCCTTCGGGGCTGAGGATCCTCCTCTCACCTCAGGTCAGTGCCCACGGTGCACACTGGGTGATGGTGGTGGTGACAAAAGGCCGGGGGGCCTGCTGGCCCCCCGGTTGTTAGGGCCAACATTGACTCCCCCCATCCCCTCCACGGGTGCTGGCTGGGGCTCCTCAGTGGGGCTCAGCCCCTCAGTGGGGCTCAGCCCCTCTAGGTGCTCTCTTGCATCCCTCCCTGGCTCTGGGATGGGTGCAGGAATGGTGGTGGTGGAGCAGGAGCTGTGAGGATAGGGTAGGGGGAGCAGGGGGTGCTCAAGTGCCTGACCTTTAGGGGCTGCTTCCAACCCTGGTGATTCTCTGAGTCTGTGACCTAGTTCCAGCCTTGCCTTGGGCAGGGACCCCTTCCACCAGGCCAAGGCAGCTTCTGTAGGGGCATGTTTGTACCTGTTCCATTCACTGTGCCCAGGAATCCCAACATGATGGGGTGGCTCTGGTGAGCTGGTGGGTTGGGAGCTGGGAGCTACCTCACTTGGAAACCAAGGCTTCCTCTCTGTGGAGGTGAGAAATGCCATGGCTGCCTGGAATTCAAGGGTGAGTGAAGCTGATTGGCATCAGAACCATCTGAAACCCCTCTGGGCTTGTGGCCAGGGCTTGGCTCCTTCAACACTTCGTTGCTCAGCCTGAGTTAGCCTTGGTCTGAAGTGTAGGTGGTGGAAGCCCTGCAGCAAATGCATGGCTCCAAGGGAAGTGCTCTTACCAAGGTGTGGAACTAGGTCACTCTAGGAGGAAAACTCCTTAGCCCATGCCTAACTCTGCAGCCTGACTCAGTACCTCTTGAGTCAGAACAAGGGTGGGAAGGTGCTCCAGGAGAGGTGGGCAGGGTGATCCTCAGAGCTCCTCTCCAGCCCCTACCACTGCCTGGTTCTGTGAGAGGCAGCCTTGCTTCCCAGCCCCCTCAGTGAGCACTGCTGTGTGCCCTGAGGCAGTTGTGTCTGCAGAAGGATGCTGGTGTCAAGGTGAGTGTCTCAGCAGCCTCCTCCACAGCTGCTGAGGCTGGTGTTCAAACAGGTTTCCTTCACAGCACCTCAGCACTCAGGTCTGGCTGCTGGGCTGGGAGAGTGGGAGCTGGCCCTAGTGAGTGCCTCCCTGTTGGAGTTGTGCTGTGCTTTGGTCAGCAGTGAAGGCAGCCAGCTGAAGAAGGACAAGTCCTTCATTTGCTTCCTTCTTAGCAGCTCTTCCCAGTGAGGTCAGCATGGAAGATGCTTTCTGACACCCTAAGGAACACCCTAAGGTGTGTCAAGGCTTGCTGCAGATGAGAGCTGCCTCACAGGTGGAAGGGTTGGGGTTTGTATCCCAGCATCTCCCTGAAGGGCAGGCTGAGGCTCTCAGCCACAAGGCTCTTGGCAGAGGCCAAGCTGCTCTCTCTTTGTTTCAGACTCTAACCATGCTTCCTGCACAGCTTGGAGATTGATAGCTTGGGATGGAATAGCTTGAGTTGTGGATGTGAACTCCAGCACAGGAGGTTCCACCTCAACACAAGGAGCAACTTCTGCACTGTGAGGGTCCCAGAGCCCTGGAGCAGGCTGCCCAGAGAGGCTGTGGAGTCTCCTTTCTGCAGACTTTCAAGACTCACCTGGATGTGTTCCTGTGTGCCCTGTGCTGGATTCTCTGCTCCTGCTCTGGCAGGGGGTTCCACTTGATCTTTGGAGGTCCCTTCCAACCCCTAACATCCTGTGAGCTGTGATGTCCTGCAGTAAAATGCATGTGGGGTGACCTCTGAGACCAAGACCTGCTGGAGAGAGTCCAACAGAGCTGCCAGGATGCTGAAGGGACTGCAGCACTGCCCTGTGAGGAGAGGCTGAGAGCCCTGGGGCTGTGCAGTCTGCAGAGGAGAAGACTGAGAGGGGATCTGATCAATGTCTATCAATAGCTGAGGGCTGGGGGTCAGGAGGGAGGGCACAGCCTCTGCTCAGCTGCACCCTGGGACAGGACAAGGGGCAGTGGATGGCAACTGCAGCACAGGAGGTTCCAGCTCAGCATGAGGAGGAACTTCTGCCCTGTGAGGGTGCCAGAGGCCTGGAGCAGGCTGCCCAGAGAGGTTGTGGAGTCTCCTGCTCTGGAGCCTTTCCAGCCCCACCTGGATGTGTTCTGTGTGCCCTGTGCTGGATTCTTTGCTCCTGCTCTGGCAGGGGGTTGGTGTTGATCTCTTTGGGTCCCTTCCAGCCCCTAACACCCTGGGGTCAGGGGTACTTGTATTTCTAGTGACTGTGTGTCTGAGCTCAAGTAAGAGCTGTTGCTGAACAGGGCAAGGTTGGTTTAAGGGGGGGCACTGGGGGAACTTTGACTTACTGCTGGACAACTGTAAAATGCAGCATGAATAAAAGGCTGAATTCAAAGGTTAAATCTGCTTGCTTAGTCTGCCTCTTCCTCTGGGCTGTAGGTTGTTCTCAGTGTGTAGTTAAACTGCACCAAGTCAGCTCAGCAAAGCCTGGCACTTCCTCAGAGTCAGCTGTTCAGTTTGACAATGCATGCACAGAGCTCTGCAGAGTACCACACAGCCCTGACAGGACTGCAAATCACCTGAGCATGAGAGCCTCCTGCCCCACAGCTACACTGCCCTTACAGCCACACAGACATGCACATCCCATCACTCATACCCTGAGACCTCCCTCTGGAGCCCTGACACAGGCTTCAACCTGTCCAGAGAAGGGCAACAAAGCTGGGGAGGGGTCTGGAGCACAGCCCTGTGAGGAGAGGCTGAGGGAGCTGGGGTTGCTTAGCCTGGAGAAGAGGAGGCTCAGGGGAGACCTTATTGCTCTCTACAACTACCTGAAGGGAGGTTGTAGCCAGCTGGGGATTGGGCTCTTCTGCCAGGCACCCAGCACCAGAACAAGAGGACACAGTCTCAAGCTGTGCCAGGGGAGGTTTAGGCTGGAGGTGAGGAAGAAATTCTTCATAGAAGGAGAGATTGGCCCTGGGGATGTGCTGCCCAGGGAGCAGCAGTCAACAGTCACAGGTGGTTGTGCAGTTTGAATTGTGCAGATCCTGCTGAATGCCTCTCTCTGAAGCTTTGCTCTTCTCTTTGTGTCTCTGCACATGGGGCCTGAGCAGATGGTTATTGCTCCCAGCTCCTCCTCATCTGGCTCTTCCCATCCTGGAATTCCCTTCAGGGCAACTCGTGTGGAGGTTGTGTTAGCATCTAGGATCACTTCCCACCCCCAGTTCCAGCCTAATGCCTCTGCAATCAGGATGAAGGATCTAGGTTAGGATGGCTTTCTTCTGAGGCATTACTCCTGAAGCTCAATGCATTGATTGTGATAGAAGGCTCTGCCCGGGATGATGGGATGGCACAAAGGGGCTGCAGGCAGTGGAGCATCTCCCTTCTGGGGAAAGGCTGAGGGGGCTGGGGCTCTGTAGCCTGGAGAAGAGGAGCCTGAGGAGTGACCTCGTTCATAAAGATGTGCAGGGCAGTGTCAGGAGGATGGAGCCAGGCTCTGCTCAGTGATGTCCAACAGGCCAGGGGGCAGTGGGTGCAGCTGGAGCAGAGGAGGCTCCTTGTGAACAGAAGGAGAAACTTTTTCACTGTGAGGTGCCAGAGGCCTGGGGCAGACTGATCAGGGAGGTTGTGGAGTCTCCTCTGGAGACCTTCCAGCCCCACATGGATGTGTTCTGTGTGACCTGCTCTGGCAGGAGGCCAGGTTGGAGGTGAGGACAAATTTATCTGCAGGAGTGGTCAGGGACTGGCAGAGGCTGCCCAGGGAGGTGGTGGAGTCCCCACCCCTGGAGGTGTTCCAGAAACCTGTGGCCATGGCAGCTGGGGACAGGGTTTAATGGCCATGGTGGGGCTGGGCCTGTGGCTGGACTGGATGATCTTAGAGGTCTCTTCCAGCTGAGACAATTCTGTGATCTGTGAGAAGGAGCAGGGAGTGCTGGCCAGAAAGGTCACTTGTTAGCTGTGCTCTGGAGTGTGTTTTACTGAGCTGTGGAACAAAGGACTGCAAATACAGAAAACTCTTTGATTAACTTCTTCCTTTCCAAGTGCCTTGACCTTTGCTGAGTTCCCCTGGCTGACATTTAGAAGCCACTCTTATTACTGTTTCCTTTCACTGTTGAGGGCTTATTTGCATATGGACTCCCACATCTCTCGTTGTCACCACTGGCATTTGAGTTTCCTCAGCCCCAGCAGCTTCTGCATTCCACACCAGCATGGGTGCTGCAGCAGTGCAGTGATCCAGGCCTTCTTGCCTGTAGCTCAATGAACTCTCCTGAGCAGGCATTCTCTGGGTAAGCAAAGAGGAGTGAGTGAGAAGAGGACAAAGAGAGGCAAAAAAAGCCCAACCCAAGAGCAGAGCTAATGAGCAGCTACAAAAGCATTTGAAAGGCAGCATGATGTATTCAGATGAGGAGTAAATCACATAAGGCTGACATCACTTCTGCTATATTTAGCTCTGCAACTCTTAGCTGCATTTGTCTAGGTCAAGGTAATGGCTTCTTCAGGCAGGCTTGATGCAAGTGAGTCATAGATTGCACTGCCCCTGCAGAGGAGAGTGGTTGGTGGCTGTGTGGCCATGGTTTTGGAGGTGGGAGGGAGCTTCCTTGCTCTGGAAGTCACTCAGACCTGTTGCAGCCCAGGGTGGTGATGGATGAATTACATAGCCTGTAGGCTGTGCAGCCATCCAGTGAGAGCTGGACAGGCAAACCTCATGGAGTCCAACAAGGGCAAGGGCAGGGTCCTGCATCTGGGGAGGACACCAGGACAGGTTAGGAGCTGCCCTGCTGGAGAGCTGCTCCATGGAGAAAGACCTTGGAGTGCTGGTGGGCAGCAAGTTCTGCATGGGGCAGCAATGTGCCCTGGGGGCCAAGAGAGACAATGGTACCTGGGGGGCATCAGGCAAAGTGTGGCCAGCAGGGCCAGGTGGAGTCCCCATCCCTGGGGGTGTTTGCAGGGAGCCTGGGCAGGTTGGACTTGATGATCCCCAAGGCCTTTTCCCACCTGGTTAATTTTGTATTCTGCCTGATTAACTATCTAAGCCTTTTGTTTTCCTCTTCATCAATCACAGTCTTCTCAGACTTGCTTGTTTGCCCTTTCACTTTGCAGCTTTTAGGGCACTCCTATAGCCAGTCCCCATCCCTGGAGGGGTTCCAGAGGGGATTGGATGTGGCACTTGGTGCCATGGTCTGGTGATGAGGTCTGTGCTGGCAGGTTGGGCTCGATGATCTTTGAAGTCTCTTCCAGCCTTGGTGATTCTGTGCAGTCAGAAACTGGGAGCAGTCAGGTGGCCTCCAGCAGTGCCCTGGGTGTGTGTGAGGAAGCTCTTTGCCTCCTGTGAGCCTTCCCTTCTTGCCTGCCCTTTTCCCCCTGGTTGCTCTGGTTTAGCTTCAGCATTGCTCAGCATAGACTCTGCTGGTCCCTGAACAGCTCTAGCAGCTTCTTCCCTTGAGTCTCTTCAGTCTCCTGCAGTGGTTTCATGGCTGCCTTGCTCTGGAATTGCCTGCCACAGCGTGTCTGGCTAATGCCTCTGCAGTGCCAACTGCGTTTGCAGCCCACTCCAACCTCACTCCTGCTGCAGGGTCTCTGTGGTCTCTGCAAGGGGGAATTCAGCACTTGTTGAACCACTTTCAGTCCTTCTGTTCCTTCCAATCCCCTTCCAGCCCTGGCCAACTGGATTGGAAATGGAGCTGCTGTTGGAAGTGAGCTGCTGCTGTTTTACATAATGCAAAGCTGAAAACCTCCAACTCTTAGTCTCAGATGTTACTTTCTTGTTGGTTTTTCCCCCATTTGTCTGCTGGCAGCTGAGTGAAGGATTGCCTAAAGCACTGGCAGATGACTTCCCCAGTTGCTTCAGCACTGGGTTGCTTTGTTCAGCTGCTCACACTGGGGATGTGCTGCAGGATTGCCAAGTGCTCCTGCAAAGCATTCTGTTCACCCACTTGTCAATAGCATCTAAACACTTTGGAATCAGCTAGGAATCAGATGGGGGCTTCTGCCTTCCTCTGTGTTTGAGGCGCCAAAGCAATCCCCCTCTAACAAGAATCACAGAGTGGCTTAGGTTGGAAGTGACTTCAGATCATCTGCTCCCAATTCCCCACGTTGGGCAGGGGTGCCTCTCAACTGGACTCAGCTGCTCGAGGCCTTACCTAAGCTGGCCTTGAGCATCCCCAGGGAGGGGGCATCCAGGACCTCCCTGGGCAGCCTGTTCCAGTCTCACCACCCTTGTACTGCAGAGCTTCTTCCTCAGATCCAGTCTAAACCTGCTCTTCCTCAGCCTCAAACCATTCCCTCTCATCCTGTCTCTAGACACCCTTATGAGAAGTCCCTCTCCAGCCTTCCAGTGGCAGCCTTCAGGTACTGGAAGGCAGCTCTAAGGTTGCCCTGGAGTCTCCAGGCTGCACAGCCCCAGCTCCCTCAGCCTGTCCTCACAGCAGAGCTGCTCCAGCCCTTGGGTCATCTTTGTGGCCTCCTCTGGACTCACTCCAATAGCTCTGTGTCCTTCTGCTGGGGACAGCAGAACTCCACACAGTATTGGAGGTGAGGTCTCAGCAGAGCAGAGCCCAGGGGCAGAATCCTCTCTCTTGCCCTGCTGCCCACACTGCTCTGGCTGCAGCCCAGCACACTGCTGCCTGCTGGGCTGCAGGAGGGCACTGCCAGCTCATGTTAAGCTTCTCATTGTCCAGCACCCCCAAGTCTTTTTCTTCAGGGCTACTGTCAGCCCACTCTGCACCCAGCCTGGGTTTGTGCCTGGGTTTGTCCCCACCCAGCTGCAGGACCTTGCACTTTGACTTGTTTGAACCTCATGCAGTTGGCACTGGTCCATTTCTCAGGCCTGCCAAGACCCTTCTGGATGGCATCCCTTCCCCCAAACATAAAGCATGAGTTGCTTTGTTATGCTGCACTGCTGATACATTTTCTGGCTTTGAGAGAACTTACTTAGGGGGAAAAAAGTGTTTTATAGCCTCAGATGGAGTAGGCCTGGAACCAGAACCGAGGTGTCTGCATCAGCAGGACCCTGGGCATGGGACACTGAGCACGGGACACTGAGGCAGGGAGCTTGGTGAGCTCGAGTAGAGCTGGCCCAACTCAGTTGCTTGCCTCCCTGGGCAAAGCCTGCCCCTCTGCACAGCACCTCTGAAGGAAGGATTTGCACTGGGTTAGAAATCACTTGGGAGATCTGGATCCACTGGAAGCCCTGGGGATGTCTCTTTGGAGTTCTGTCAAGAGAGAAGCTCCTCCTTGTAGCTGCAGAGCTGGGGAGCAGGGTGCAGGCTGCAGGTCTAACACTGCTTTGTACACCCAGATGTACCCAGGTGTGGTGGTGGTGATCTACAGCTGAGGGGCACAAATGCATTGGAAGACTGTTCACAGATCACACTGGGGTGGGAGGGACCCTCAAAGGTCATCTTGGCCAACCCCCCTGCACCCAGCAGGGACATGGCCAAATAAATCAGGCTGCCCAAGGGCACAGCAAGGCTGATCTGGAATGCCTGCAGGGACAGGGCCTCAACCACATCCCTGGGCAACCTGTTCAGTGTTTCACCACTCTCATGCTGCAGAGCCTCCTCCTGATGTCCAACCTAGCTCTGCCCTGCTGCAGTTTCAAACCATTGCCCCTGACCCTATCCCCACAGCCCCTTCTGAGCAGTCCCTCCCCAGCCTGCCTGTAGGTCTCCTTCAGATGCTGAAATGCAGCTCTGAGGTCTCTAAGGTGCACCAGGGGCATTGTGAGTAGGCTGAGCAAAGAGTTTGCCTTGCAAAGGGTGAGCACAGCAGAGTTTGTGAACCTTGGAAATTACCACTGCTTTCCAGCCTGTACATCCAGGATCTGTTGCCATCCATGTCAAGACCTTGCAGAGCTCCTCCTCTTCTCAGGGGGTGATTGTTTTGGTTCAGTGCCAGCAGGAGAGGTTTAAAAACACTCCACTGAACACTCTGTGAGTTTTGCCTTTGAGTTCTTCAGCCTGGGGTCCTTGATTTCTGCTCCCACTTGAGGTTTCGTTGTGAAATGGGTACTTCTGAAGGCACAAGTGGCACCCCTCCCCACCAAGAGAGCTGTGGAGCCCTGGGGAGCTCTGGAGCAGAGAGGGGAAGAACAAAAGCAATTATGGCTTGGTTAGCACTGCCAGCCACAGAGTGGAACTTCTGAGCTGGCTTTCATGATTGTCACTGGGGTTTGTTGTCAGAGCTGGTCAGCTCTTTGATCTCTTGTGGACTTCCAGAGGACTTCCAGTGCCTGAAAGGGGTCTACAGGGAAGGCAGGAAGGGAGTTTTCATCAGGGCTTGTAGTGATAGGGCAAGGGGGGATGGCCTGAAGCTTGAGGAGGGCAGATTTAAGTCAGTCACAGAAGATCATCTAGTCCCAACCCCCCTGCCATGGGAGGAACACCTTCCACCAGCCCAGGTTGCTCAAGGCCTCATCCCATCTGGCCTTGAACACCTCCAGGAAGGGGGCAGCCACAACCCCCCTGAGCAGCCTGTTCCACTCTCTCACCACCCTGACTTCACCCTTGCAGCCCCAGCTCATTTCACCCAGATGAGAGGTGTTAGAAGTTGCTGTGGAAGCTGTGACTGGGAATTCCCCTTCCAGAATGCAAACGTGAACCTGGGAGCTGGAGCTGCCAGGGCAGAGATGTGCAGAAATGCAGAGCTGCATGAAGCCACTTAACTGCTGCTGCTCTGTGCTGTGCTGCTGGAGAAGAGGCATCTTAGGCTGGCTGGGAGTCTCTGCTTGACTGTAATTGAAGAGAACATTTACCTTTTCCACTGGTGATTGACTGGGAGAGGAACTGTGGCTGGAAGAAGAATCAAACCCCGTAGTTAGCCTTTCCCCATCCACTTCTTGAGGACTAATGAGCACTTTTATTGCCTCTGCTGATTGAATGGAAACTCCCTGACCAGCATTAATTCCCTCTTGCTTTATTGGCACTAAAATCCCTCTCTTCAATTTTGCTTCCAGTGGTGTCATAAAACCTGATTTGCTGACTGCAGAGGACCAAGTGCTTAAAAACCTCTCTAGATACCCAGCAGCTGGCTCTGTTGGTCAGGTAGTTGTGCTTCATCCCCTGCTGGAGGCTAAACCTTTGCTCTGTTCCCACTGAACCTGGAAGATGGATTAACCTCTTTGTACCAGAGCTTTGAACTAGCCAGGGACTGTTTAGGGGGCAAGAGGAGTGTGGTGAGTCCTGACGACTGTCAGTCTTCTGCAGCTTCAGTTCTCGTCTTAGAGCTTTGCTTTTCATCCTGGAACTTTATCTTTTGATCCAGAACTTTATCTTTTGATCCTAGACCTTTATCATTTGATCCAGAACTTTATCTTTTGATCCTAGGACTTTATCTTTTGACCCTAGAACTTTATCTTTGGATCCTAGAACTTTATCTTTTGATCCTACAACTTCACTTTTCACTTGCAGAACTTCCTTGTTTCTCACCAGATAAACTTCTTGTCCATCCTTTGCCCACTGAGAAGCCCTGGAGGAAGTTGTGAAGGAAGAGTAGGCTTGCTGTAGAGAGCAGGCTGCTTAAAACCTTGTGAAATAGTGATGAATGGTCACAAATATGTGCAATAATTAGTAATCAATTCATGTTTACAACTGCATTTGCATCATCATTGATGTTTGTAAGTCTGTGAAGGGTGAGTGTCAGGAGGACAGAGCCAGGCTCTGCTCAGTGATGTCCAACAGGCCAGGGGGCAGTGGGTGCAAGCTGGAGCAGAGGAGGCTCCTTGTCAACAGAAGGAAAAACTTCACTGTGAGGGTGTCAGAGCCCTGGAGCAGGCTGCCCAGGGGGGCTGTGGAGTCTCCTTCTCTGGAGACATTCCAACCCCACCTGGATGTGCTCCTGTGTGAGCTGCCCTGTGTGCTCCTGCTCTGGCAGGGGGGTTGGCCTGGATGATCTTTCAAGGAGCCTTCCATCCCCTAACACTCTGTAATTGGGGGAAATAACAGAATCTAATAGAATCATCATGAACTCGGAGATGGGGAAGGGTAATCTTCCTGATCCCAAAGGAAGTTCTTTACTGTGGGAGCAGTGGCACACTGGGACAGCCCACCAGAGGAATCGTGGATGCCTCGTGCCTGGCAGCATGACCTACAGGTTGGACTTGATGATCTGTGAGGTCTCTTCCAACCTTGGTGATTCTGTGATAGCCTGGTGCCCCTGCTCTGGCAGGGGTGTTGGACTGGATGACCTCCAGAGGTGCCTTCCAACCCCTGACTCAACCCCTGTGCTCATCCTACCAAGCTGCTCTTTGTCTGCCACTCCAGCTGGACCCATCATCAAAGCACGGAGGTGATAAGCTAAGCATGCCAAAACCTGGCTGCAGGCAAGTGTGGCAGCTGTGGGCTGCCCTTTGTTTGTGTGGGATGTTGCACTAACACCATCACCACCATCACCAAAGCTGGGGCTTGCAGCACTGCTGCTGCTCTGTGCAGCAGTTTGCCCCACTGGGGCCAGGAATTGCTAAACCAGACAGACATGCAAACCAAAAACTGTGTGTGAAGGATGGCTGTTCCCAGTACCTGGAGACAGAGCTTGTTTTGCTTCTGCTATGGCAACTGGAGCATGGGAAGTACAGTGCCCCAACAGCTTGGAGTGCTGCCACAAAACACAGCAGGAGCTACAGGCCCGGGGTGAGGGTGCTGTCCTGCTGGCTGCTTGCAGCTCTCCTTGCCTTGGAATGATGTGGGCTCGTTCCCCACAGCTCTGCCCCCCACACAAAAGCAGAGTGGCTCTCATAGATGCATGGAATGGTGTGGGTTGGAAGGGACCTGCAAAGAGAAGGCTGGGGAGAGGCCTTGAGCACAGCCCTGTGAGGAGAGGCTGAGGGAGCTGGGGCTGCTTAGCCTGGAGGAGAGGAGGCTCAGGGGAGACCTTCTTGCTCTCTACAACTCCCTGAAGGGAGGTTGTAGCCAGGTGGGGGTTGGTCTCTTCTCCCAGGCACCCAGCAGCAGAACAAGAGGACACAGTCTCAAGCTGTGCCAGGGGAAGTTTAGGCTGGAGGTGAGGAGAAAGTTCTTCACTGAGAGAGCTGTTAGCCATTGGGATGTGCTGCCCAGGGAGGTGGTGGAGTCCCTGTCCCTGGAGGTGTTCAGGAGGGGATTGGATGTGGCACTTGGAGCCATGGTCTGGTCATGAGGTCTGTGGTGACAGGTTGGACTCGATGGTCCCTGAGGTCACTTCCAACCTTGGTGACACTGTGACTCTGTGAGGCTGTGATTACCTTTCCATTGCTCATTTTCAAATGGAAAGAAGAAAACACCAGCTTCCTGTTTTGCTTGCCCTGAAATCCTTTCTCTCTCAGCATGTCTGAAATAGCCTGTCAAAGGAAAGAAATGAGTCCAGTGGAGGGACTGGAAAGTGACTTCTACTTAACCTTTGGCTTTGCAAACAGTTGTTGGAGCCCAAAACAGATGAGAAGAGTCTATTTTTAGGCCCTCATTTGGAGAATTGATATTTCCCCATTTGCTTTGTCATAGCTGGTAGTGGCTGCTAAATTGTGAAGGCCTGAAGCTGTGTGACAGATGCTTGGAGGGTTGCTGAGTGTTCTGCCATGATGCATTAAGGAGCCTTGGGCACTGTACATTCCCATTTGTAATCAGGGAGTGTAACTGATAGCACAGACACTGAAATATTTCAAGTCTAGACTACTGCCTCAAGAACCAAGGGCTGGTGGCTGTTTGGTGGGATAAGCTGGGAAAGAACTGATAAGGACAGTCGAAGTGCAGCAGGCTTCAAACAGCCACAGATTGTCTAAGGCAGGCTGAGCTGGGAGGCTTCAGCCAGTGCTTGCCTGCCCTGCTGTGATGAGAAGAGAACTGGGGCTTGAAACGCCTGATCTGTCCCAGGCTGTGTGGTCCAGCAGCTGCCTGGGGACAGGCATCTGGCTGGAGGACATCACTGCACCTGGCTCAAGCACCAGTGGCTCTGAGCAGGCCTGAGTGCGTCCTGAAGGAGGTTGCATGCAGCCCCTGGGTGGGGAAGATGAGTTCCTGCAAGGAGAAATGGAGAGGTGGAAAAGGAGACCTACAAGGAAGAAGGGGAGGAGTTTTGACAAGGGCTTGTAGTGCCAGGATGAGAGGGAATGGGCTGAAGCTTGAGGAGGGCAGATTGAGACTGGGGATGAGGAAGGAATCCTTTCCAGTGAGGGTGGTGAGAGCCTGGCACAGGCTGCCCAGGGAGGCTGTGGATGCTCCCTCCCTGGGGGTGTTCCAGGCCAGGCTGGATGAAGCCTTGAGCAGCCTGGGCCTAGTGGAAGATGTCCCTGCCCATGGCAGGGAGCTTGGAACTAGATGAGGTCCCTGGGGGTGTTTAAGGGAAGATTGGATGTGGCACTTGGTGCCATGGTCTGGTTGATGTGGTGGTGGTAGGGGATAGGCTGGACTTGCTGATCCCAGAGGTCTGTTCTGGCCTCAGTAACTCTGTGACTCTGGGATTTTAAGGTCCCTTGCAGCCCAAACCCTTCTATGATCCTGTGAAAAGTGAAGTTCCCCATTTCAGAAGCTGCTGACATTAGTACCTTGGCAGTGACAAAGGTAGTGGCTGAAAAGTCCTTCTGTAGCTCTTCTGGGTGTTTGGCTGACAACAATAACTTGATGAAGATTCTGGGGTTCAGCTGGTTGTTGTAATAAGCAGAGGAAATGATCATGGAATCCTAGAGTGGCTCAGGTTGGAAGGGATCTCAGAGATCATCTACTCCAACCCCCTGCCATGGGCAGGGGTTTCTCTCAGCTGGACTTGCTTGCCCAAGGCCTCATCCAGTCTGGCCTTAAACAGCTCCAGGGAGGAGACATCCACAGCCTCCCTGGGCAGCCTTCTCCAGAGTCTCAGCTCCCTCCTACTGAAGAACTTCTTCCTAGGATCCAGCCTAGCCCTGCTCTGCCCCAGCTTCAGACCGCTGCCCCTGTCCTGTCTCCAGACACCCTGAGGAAAAGTCCTTCTGCAGCTTTCCTGCAGGATCCCTTCAGCTGTTGGAAAGCAGCTCTAAGGTCACCCCAGAGTCTTCTTTCCTCCAGGCTGCACACCCCCAGCTCCTCAGCCTGTGCCCACAGCAGATCTGCTCCATGCCTTGGATCATCTCTGTGGCCTGCTCTGGACTGCCTGCAGCAGCTCTGTGTCCTTACACTGCAGCATTCGAGGTGGGGTCTCCCACGAGCAGAGTAAAGGGGATGCAGCTGACACTATTATGACCCCTTTAGTACCCCAGTGCCCCTTCCCAAGTCACTGTGCTTATGGTTGTTCCTCTGGTGGTGCTGGGGAGCTGGGGCAGTTGGCTGGTGTCTGCTCTCAGGATGCCTTCCCAGCCAAGGGGAGGAAGGAGGAAGCTGCCTCCCACGGGGCCCCTGGACTCGCAGCGCTGTGTGGGTGCTTTCAGTTTCTCTCCCTTAGACAGTGCCCCCTCTCTCTTTCAGAGCCATGGTGTCATGGAAAGGGATTTACTTTGCACTGGCACTATTCCTGGGGAGCTTTTTTGGCAGTATCTTCATGCTGGGGCCCTTTCTCCCCTTGATGCTTGTCTCACCGGCGTGGTACCGCAGGATCACCGACTGCATCGTGGCCACCTGGCTCACCCTCCCCGTGGTAAGTTGCAGCTGGAGCCAGGTCTGGTCATCATTCAGCTGGACTTAAATGCTTCTGATTTGATTTGATTGTGTGTTTTTAATGTTGTTTTGTTACTGCTTGTGTCAAAACAGGCCTTAACCTTCTTAGTCTCTGTGGAGACAATTATCCCAGGCTCACAGAATGCCAGGTTGGGAGGGATCCCCAAGGATCATCTGGTCCAACCTTTCTAAGGGATAGTGTGGCTGAGATGAGCTGGCCCAGCACCCTCTCAAGCTGAGTCTTAAAGCTGCCCAAAGCAGGGGAATCCACTGCTTCCCTTGGGAGATGATTCCAATGCCTGACTCTTCCCATGGGGAAACATTTTCTTCTGGAGTGCAATGGGAATCTCCCCAGGAGTAACTTGTCCCCATCAGCCCTTGTCTATTCCATGGGACTCCTGGTGAAAGAGACTCTGGAAGAGCTGGAAGGTGTCCAGAGCAGGGCCAGGAGGATGAGCAGAGGGCTGGAGCTGCTCTGCTGTGAGCACAGACTGAGGGAGTTGGGGTGGTTCAGTCTGGAGAGGAGAAGGCTCCCAGGAGACCTCATTGTGGCCTTCCAGGATCTGCAGGGGGCTGCAAGAAAGCTGGGGAGGGACTTGTGAGGGTGTCAGGGGGGGATAGGACTGGGGGGGATGGAGCAGAACTAGAAGTGGGGAGATTGAGATTGGCTGTGAGGAAGAAGTTGTTGCCCATGAGGGTGGTGAGAGCCCAGTCCCTCTGTTCTTCCACAGTGAATGTCAGGTAAGCTCCTGACACATCTGAATTGCACTCTTAAGGCCTTCTCCTGCCATCCCCATCCAGTGTCAGTCAGGGGCTGAGCAGGAAAGGGTAGGTGAAGCACCAGGGAGCAGGAGGATTCTTCTGGATGACAAACTTTCTCAGTGAGTGCTCTTCCAAACTCCTCCTTTGGACTGTGTTCCAGTTATCTAATTAGGAGAATTATTAACTCTGTGCTGCAGTGGTGCTGACCTTCACTCCTCTCTTACTTAATCCCCTGAGAATTTAGTCCTTGTAGTTGAATTAGAGAGAAATGACTGCAGGTGAAGAGCTTCCCCTAGAAATGAAGTCTTCCTCACTTAAATGCATCAGCTTTATAGCTCCAGGAGTCTGAAAATCAATAGCAAAGCTCTTCCCTGAATTGCTCCTGAGGAAAGGCAGGAGGAATGGGATCTGTCTCTTCATCTGTTCTCTGAACCCCGAGGGACTTCATTCCTTTAGGCCTTTACAGATAGGTTTACCTCTTTTTTCCTGCTGCACTGGTGTGCAGAAATGTGTACAGTGTGGCAGCAAGGATGAATTCCCTTTGTGACATACCAGCTAGTTGCTGCTCTCTCTGCTTCTCTCTGGTGTGTTCTAAAGGGATGTCCTGGTGAGGGATGTCCTGGTGAGGGGTGCCCTGCTGAGGGATGCCCTGCTGAGGGATGCCCTGCTGAGGCCACATCTGGAATATTGTGTCCAGTTCTGGGCCCCTCAGTTCAAGGAGGACCTCAGGGTCTGCTTGAGAGAGTCCAGTTCAGAGCCACAGAGATGCTGAAGGGAGTGGAACATCTCCCTGCTGAGGACAGGCTGAGGGAGCTGAGGGGCCTGAGGGGAGACCTCATTCATGTTGATAAAGATGTGCAGGGCAGTGTCAGGAGGATGGAGCCAGGCTCTGCTCAGTGATGTCCAACAGGCCAGGGGGCAGTGGGTGCAGCTGGAGCAGAGGAGGCTCCTTGTGAACATGAGGAAAAACTTTTTCCCTGTGTCAGAGCCCTGGAACAGGCTGCCCAGGGGGGCTGTGGAGTCTCCTTCTCTGGAGACTTTCCAACCCCACCTGGATGTGCTCCTGTGTGACCTGCCCTGGGTGATGCTGCTCTGGCAGGGGGTTGGACTGGATGAGCTTTTGAGGTCCCTCCCACCTGTGATTCTCTGAGTTGTTTCATGGTCTGGTGATCATTACTAAATGTGATGAAGTTAAGAGGAAAGAAGTAACTGCCAGGAAAGGGAAGAGAAGGGCTCCTGGTTCTTGCCATGGCAAGGTGTAGCTGGCTGCTGATAGTGTCACAGGAGGACCCTTGCTCTGTTTGTCTCCCAATGTTCTGCAATTGCAGACTCCCCAGAATCAAACACCAGGCTTGAAGGAGGAGCTACAGCTCCTATCTAGGTCTACATCATTAAAGGGATTGGAAGGGGCCTCCAAAGGTCATCTGGTCCAACACCCCTGCAGAGAGCAGGGGCATCCTCCACTAGATCAGGTTGTCCAGAGCCCTCTAGAGCCTGACCTTGAATATCTGCAGGGATGGGGCCTCAGCTACCTCCCTGGGCAACCTGTGCCAGTGCTCCACCACCCTCATGGTGCAGAACTTGTTCCTAACATCCAATCTAAATCTGCTCTGACTTCACCCCCCTGCCCTTTACACATCTCTCTGCTGTGTGCAGCCATTGTGATTTCTGCCATTAGGTTCTACCTGGTTTTGCAGGTGGAAGTCAAGCACAAACATCTTGGCCACCTGTACCCAAGAGGAAAGCAAGGCAACTTCTGATGCCTTCCCAGCCCTTGTGGTGTTGAGCAACAGATTATCTCTGCAGCCAGTCTCTCCTTTAATTAGTAATTAGTCACTGGCCACTGGGAGGAGCTGCCCAGGGAGGTGGTGGAGTCCCCATCCCTGGAGGTGTTCAAGAGGGGACTGGATGTGGCACTTGGAGCCATGGTTTGGTTGTCAGGAGGGGTTAGGGATTAGGTGACAGGTTGGACTTGATGATCTCTGAGGTCTGTTCCAGCCTGGCTGATGCTCTGATACATCTCCTGCCAGCTCCCAGTCCATACTGCTCTGCCTTTACTCCAGCGTGAGAGTATTCTGGGGTGGGGCATAAAACAGAGGGGAAAACCAGCATTTGATGTTGGAGCTTGATGGAAGAAGAGTGCCTTTAAGAAGTGCTATTTAATTGTGGTTTCCTCTGCCATTGAGCAGCTGTCTCTGTGGCAGAGCTGCCTGCTCCATCAGGAGGCAGGCAGAGGTTGGTGTGCCGCTGGTAGCACAGTGAAGAGTCACTCCAATGCATTGTTACTGCTAATGGGCTGCTGCTGCTGCTGCTGCTTTTGCCCTGCTGGGAGTGAAGTGAATCCTCTTCTGTGATGCTGTTTTTAGGCCTTGCTGGAAATGGTGTTTGGTGCCAAGGTGGTTGTGACTGGTGATGGGTTTGTGCCGGGGGAGAGGAGCGTGATTATCATGAACCACCGCACCCGCATGGACTGGATGTTCCTCTGGAGCTGCCTGCTGCGCTACAGCTACCTCAGGCTGGAGAAGATCTGTCTCAAAGCCAGCCTCAAAGGCATTCCAGGATTTGGTAGGTGGCTGAACCCTTCAGTGTGAAAGGGAAGTGTGTTAGCTTTTCATTGATCCCTAGGATGGGTTGGGTTGGAAGGGACCTTAAGGATCATCTGGTTCCGACCCCCCTGCCGCGGGCAGGGACACCTCCTGCTAGATGCAGGTCGCTCCAGGCCTCATCCAACCTGGCCTTGAACATCCAGGAGAGGGCAGCCATGACCTCCCTGGGCAGCCTGTGCCAGTCTCTCACCACCCTCACTGGAGAGAATTTCTCCTTCATCTCCAGCCTCAATCTGCCCTCTCAAGCCTCAATCCATTCCCTCTCACCCTGGCACTACAAGCCCTTGTCAAAACTCCCTCCCCTGTAGCCCCCTTCAGGTACTGGAAAGCCACTATAAGGTCTCCCCAGAGCCCCCTCTATGCTGAACAGCCCAAACTCTCTCTGCCTGTCCCCACAGGATAGGTTCTCCAGTCCCTGATCATCTTCATGATGTCTTCTGGACCCACTCCAGCAGTTCTGTGTCCCTCTTATGCTGGGGGCACCAGAACTGGACCCAGTGCTGCAGGGGGGGTCTCAGCAGAGCAGAGGGGCAGAATCCCCTCCCTGTGCTGCTGCTCTGGATGCAGCTCAGCACACAGCTGCCTGCTGGGCTGCCAGTGACCACTGCTGGCTCCTGGGGAGTTTGTCATCAGCTGACACCCCCAAGTCCTTCTCCTCCAGACTGCTCTCAGGCCACTCCTCACCCAGCCTGGATTTGTGCTTGGGATTGCCCCAACCCAGTTGCAGGACCTCACACTTGGCCTTGTTGAACTGCCTGAGGCTGGCTTGGGCCCCCTCTCAAGCCTGTTCCTGTGGATGGATCCCTTCCCTCCAGCCTGTCAGCCAGGCCAGACAGCTTGGTGTCATCTGCAAACTTGCCCAGCACTGCTCATGCTCTGTTTGATGACCTGGGTTGAAATTCTCTTGTGCTCACAAACCTGTGTGAAATGTGTGGTGCATTGAGTGGTGAAATGTCCTGGGACACCTGGGCTGCTGCTTAGGCACTTCTCTCACTGAGAGAACTTGGGGCTCTTTAGTCTGGAGAGGAGAAGGCTGAGAGGGGATCTGATCAATGGCTATCAATATCTGAGGGGTAGGGGTCAGGGTGAAGGAGCCAGGCTCTGTTTGGTGGTGCCCAGTGACAGGACAAGGAACATCAGGTACAAGCTGGAGCACAGGAGGTGCCACCTCAACATGAGCAGGGTGGTGAGCCCTGGAGCAGGCTGCCCAGAGGGGCTGTGGAGTCTCCTTCTCTGGAGCCTTTCCAGCCCCACCTGGATGTGTTCTGTGTGACCTGCCCTGGGTGATGCTGCTCTGGCAGGGGGCTTGGACTCTGGAGGTCCCTTCCCACCCCTCACACTCTGTGGCTCTCTGATTTCTTTTCCATATGCCACTGGTGCTTACAGGTGAAAACATTTCTGCTCTCTGTGCTGAAAGCATGTTTCAGGACACTGAAGAAAGACCTTGGGACTCTTTTCAAAGCCTCTTTCACCATTGTGGGCTTTTGGTGCCATTTCACTCCACCTTGCAGATCTTTCCACCAGGCTCCTTTCTTCCTTAGGCAATTGATACTATGCTGAAGGAGAGAAAAGGATCCAGCAGCAGCTCTGTAAGGAACTGCAAGGTTGATGGTTCACCTCCATCACTGCAGCTCTCAGTTTCCTTTGGTTATGCTAAATATGCTGCAGGAAATAAGAAGTGATCAATACTGATAGTGAGGGAGGCTGGACATGGGTCCCAGCTTCAGGTACTTAGAGAAATCATTGTCCCAGAAATGGCTGGCTGAGGGACTGGGCAGAGCTGGCTGAGATCACAGCTTCTCTCTGCAGTTTTATTCCTCTCTCAGCTTTCTTTGCTGGTTTATACAAGGCTAGCTGGGGCAGGATGTGCATCAACTTTCTGCTGTCCAGAGGAGCCTTATTTATAGCTGCTTTTTGTCAGGCCATTTGTCTGAGCAGGGCCTGCTGGCAGGATTCCACGAGGAGGATCTCTCCTGGAGTTGCAGAGTTATTGAATTCACTTGCTGGGCTTTTAGTCCTCCTAAGTAAGAGCTGCACTCAGGTAACACAGCTACATTTTTCCCCCCTGGCAGTCAGAGTTTATGGGCAGTTTTGCCTGACAGAGGACACCTCTTCTGACAGCACAGGAAATGGCAAGATGTGGATTAATAGCAATGCTTCAGCACACAGCAGCTCTGGGGGGGTCTCCTCTTCCTCTCCCTGTGAGACCACACCTGGAATACCCTGTCCAGCTGTGGGCTCCCCAGCTCCAGAGAGACAGGGAACTACTGGAGAGAGTTCAAGAGATTTAGGAGGATGGTTGGGGGACTTCAACATCTCTGCTAGGAAGAAAGGCTGAGAGCCCTGGGGCTGTTTAGTCTGCAGAAGGGAAGGCTGAGAGGGGATCTGATCAATGGCTATCAATAGCTGAGGGGTAGGGGTCAGGGTGAAGGTGCCAGGCTCTGTTTGGTGGTGCCCAGTGACAGGACAAGGAGCAAGAGGCACAAGCTGGAACCCAGGAGGTGCCACCTCCACATGAGGAGACTTTTTAACCCACATTCTGCTTCAAGTTATGTGTGAGGTAAGGCCTAGAGGGCAGCCCTCTGGTGCCAAGTTGGTGAACATCTTACAGACCCATAAAATGGTAGGGGCTGGAAGTGACCTCCAAAGATCATCTGAAGCCACCAGCACAAGAGGGATATGGACCTGCTGGAGTGGGTCTAGAGGAGGGCCACCAAAGGCCTGGAGCACCTTCCCTATGAAGGCACACTGAGAGAGTTGGGGCCCTTCAGCCTGGAGGAGAGAAGGCTCTGGGGAAACCTTAGAGCTGCATTTCAGTATCAGAAGGGGAGCTACAGGAAGGCTGGGGAGGGACTGCTCAGAAGGGCTTGTAGGGATAGGATGAGGGACACTGCTCTGAAGCTGGAGCAGGGGGGATTCAGCTTGGACATCAGGAGGAGGCTCTGCACAGTGAGAGTGGTGAAACACTGAACAGGTTGCCCAGGGATGTGCTTGAGGCCCTGTCCCTGGAGACACTCAGGATCAGCCTTGATCAGCCTGGACAGCCTGATCTACCTGGAGGTGTCCTTGCTGACTGCAGGGGGCTTGGACATGATGACCTCTGAGAGTCCATTCCAGCCCAATGCAATCTGTGAATCCAGTCCAAACCCTGTGCCAAAGCAGCATCACCTGGGGCAGGTCACACAGGACACATCCAGGAGCAGGAGACTCCACAACCTCTCTGGGCAGCCTGCTCCAGGGCTCCAGCACCCTCACAGCAAACTTTTCTTCATGTTGAGGGGTGCCAGTGTGTATCCATTGCCCCTTGTCCTACCCCAGGACACCACTGGAAAGAGCCTGGCCCCTTCTTTGTGACAGCCACCCTCCAGATATGTAGAGACATTGATCAGAGCCTCTCTCAGTCTTCTCTTTTCCAAACTACACAGCCCCAGGGCTCTCAAGCCCCAGCACCTTGGAAGTATGAAGCATTGCACCTTTGTACTGTCTCAGCTGGGATGGGAAAGTAGGTCACAGCATCACAGAAACATTCAGGTTGGAAAAGAGCCTCAGGATCACCAAGTCCACCCCAGAGCCCTACTCTGCAAGGCTCACCTCTAAACCATGTCCCCAAGCACCACATCCAAACTAGGCTTGGTGACTCCTGTGAGAGACTCCAGTGCTCTGAGAGGTGTATATGGTAGGTGAAGGGGAGAGCTTGGAGTGCAAACAGATCCAGAGTCTTTCTCACCCCTTTAGCAGGTTAAAAGTGTAAAGGTATCAGGTTTAATGAGTCTGTGGAGCCTGTTACAAGCAGGCAGTTGGATTCCAGGTAATGAAAATCAGATGGGGCAGGGGGATGCATGGAGTCACTTAGGTAGGTCTTAACTTCTTCATTCTTTGCATTCCACTGCATGGGGGAAAGTGAACCTCCCAACACCAAACTGATGAAAAGGTGAGGTTTAAACAAAATAACTAAAGGAGCCCAAAGCAAACCAGATGGTGCTTCTGCCTGAGAGGAGCTCTGCCCTGGCCCGTGGTGTGCAGCACAGTTCTCAAGGAGCAGGTGGTGCCTGTCAGGAACCTTAGCTTCAGAAAGCACTCCTGCAGCCTTGCAGTGCCACTCACCAAGGCTGGCATCTCCAGGCACCACCACTCTGGTCTTGGCTCTTGCTGCAGTTTCTTCTGTGACACAATCAGAGAACTGTCAGGGCTGGAAGGGACCCCAAGGCTCAGCCAGCCCCAACCCCCTGCCATGGGCAGGGACACCTCACACCACAGCAGGTTGCTCACAGCCACCTCCAGCCTGGCTGCAAACACCTCCAGGCAGGAGGCTCCCACCACCTCCCTGGGCAGCCTGTGCCAGGCTCTCACCACCCCCATGGGGAAGAAGTGGCCTGGTGCCCCATCTGAGTGCTGGGCTGAGCACCCCCCCTTACCCTGCACCCTCTGAGTCGATCCTTTGGAGCTGTCCCCAGGCGCGAGCCTCCCCGGCAGCAAGTGCCAAGTCATTTGAGTCAGCCTGGTCTTCAATGGAGCAGGGCAAAGCCACTCAGATTATCCTGCCTTTGCCAGGGGCTGAGAGCATGCACACTGACAGCTATGATGGATCAGCTCCCATGGAGTGAAGGAGCAGAGTGCTTGAGCAGAGCAGGCTTCGGCGCTTGGCTGGGCTGCGGCACGGTTAGCGCCGCACGCCGCGGGGAGTCGGGCTGTGTGTGGGGTGACAGGGAGGTGTTAGTGCTGCCACAGCTCCTTCCTTAGTGTGCTGGGTGGAAATTACCCCCCAGCCCCCCACATAAAACTGCCAGGCCAGACCAGAATAGAATGGAATAGCATTAACCAGGCTGGAAAAGACCTTGGAGATCATCCAGTCCAACCTATCACCCAACACCATCCAATCAACCAACCCACGGCACCCAGGGCCTCAGCTAGGCTCTGCCAGCTCAGATGGAGGCACAAATGAAGTTGGGTTTACAAGCAAAACTGCAATGGGATGAAGAGAAGGCTCTGAGGAGACCTTGCTGTGGTCTGAAGGAGGCCTGCAGGAAAGCTGGGGAGGGACTTGTGAGGGTGTCAGGGAGGGACAGGACTGGGGGGGATGGAGCAGCACTGGAAGTGGGGAGATTCAGACTGGATGTGAGGAAGAAGTTGTTCCCCATGAGGGTGGTGAAGGACTGGAACTGGTGAAATAGTTTGTGCTGCACTTGGTTTGTGTGGGGAGGAAAACTTGGGTCCTCTACTATCAGTCATCTGACCAGCAGGCAGTCTGTTCTCATTTGAGCAGTCAGGACCGCTGTGGCTGATGAGATGCACACTGAGAGACAGAAAAGCTCCTCCACAGCACTGGCTGCTACCTGTTGGACAGCCTGGCAGATCAAACCTGCTTTGAAAACCCAACTCCCTTCCCTCCTTCCCTCTCTTCCTGCCCTCTTCTCTCCCTCCCTCTCTTCCTGCCCTCTTCTCTCCCTTCCTCTCTTCCTACCCTCTTTTATCCTTCCCTTCCTCCCCTCTTTTATCCCTCCCTCTCTTCCTCCCATCTTGTCTCCTTCCTTCTCTTCCCTCTTTTCTCCCTCCCTCTCTTCCTGCCCTCTTCTCTCCCTCCCTCTCTTCCTCCCCTCTTTCCTCCCTACCTCTCTTCCTCCCCTCTTCTCTCCCTCCCTCTCTTTCTCTCTCCCTCCTCTCTGACACCTGTCCTTACATTGCTGCCTGTGGTTAATTTTTCATGGCCTGTATATAACACCAGCACTTGGGCCAGGAATTGGAAACTGTCTCTCTGTGTCCTCTGCTCTGTGGCAGGTTAGTCAGGTAAAGTACAAATCACCCAAGCAGCAACTTTCTGAATAGCTGAAGGTGTTTGTAATTTGATGTTCACAGTGCTGCCAAGGAGTGAGCACTGGGAGGACTTTTGCACAAGTTTCCATGTGATGGAAAGCCTTCTGCTCCAGGACAGAAGGCAGGGGAGCAGGTGGGATCTGGCAGCGAGGCTTTTTGCCATGCTCCCTCTGTTGTGGACCCAAATCTCTCTTCCCAAGGAGCTGCTGAGCTGGGAAGGCATCAGCAGACTTGCCAAGCAAGCATTTGTTTTGCTGCTGCTTTCCCTCCTTTCCACCTACAGCCTCTGCTGCAGTGAGAGCAGAAGGACTGAGTAGTTCAGGCCTGCTGTGTGACACCCCTCACAGAAAGGTTTGGCACCTAGGTGTTTTGCATGCACCAGGCTAGGCCTAGTGGCTGAGATAGATGGAGCACACAACAGGTATCATAGTGTCATAGAATCACAGTGTCAGTCAGGGCTGGAAGGGACCCCAAGGATCATCCAGTCCCAACCCCCCTGCCATGGGCAGGGACACCCCACACTAGATCAGGCTGGCCAGAGCCTCATCCAGCCTGGGCTTAAACACTTCCAGGGACAGGGCCCCATCCACCTCCCTGGACAACCCCCTGATCATTTTCATGGCCCTCCTCTGGGCCCTCTCCATCAGCTCCATGTGCTTCCTACACTGAGTGCTCTGGAGCTCGGTCTAACACGCTGTGAGTCACCAGAGCAAAGGAGGAGCAGACTTTGAGAGCTGTGGTGAGGAGAGAGGAGCATGCAGGGCTGTGACACTGCCTCTTTGATGTGGGATACCTAGCTGCAGGCTTTCTGCTGAGCTACAGAGTGAGCCAGGAGCGTGGGCAAGGCAATGTGATGCTCCTCTGAGCTTCCACCTGCTTTAGGGAGGTAGCATCTCAGGCATGTGGAGGAGCCAGAGCACTGAGCTGTCAGCTCTGCTGCCTGCACTAGTGGACAGCACTTGCTGTCTGATGTGTCTGACCACCCTTCCCCAGGAGAGCCTGGCACAGGCTGCCCAGGGAGGTGGTGGAAGCCTCATCCCTGGAGGTGTTTGCAGCCAGGCTGGATGTGGCTGTGAGCAACCTGCTGTGGTGTGAGGTGTCCCTGCCCATGGCAGGGGGTTGGAGCTGGCTGAGCCTTGAGGTCCCTTCCAGCCCTGAGAGCTCTGTGATTCCACTAAATTGTGCCAGCAGAGCTGAGAGCCTTGACTGAAGGCAATGCTGTTTGCCCCCCTGGGCTGCAGGCTCAGCAGCAGCTTCATTCCTTTCCCTGTGCAGTGCTCTCACTTTGCTGCCAGGCTGTACACCTGCACAGCTGGCTGGTGTGCTCCCTGCAAACAAGTGGCTAGGCATCAAGTTGTGCTATGTTTTCCCCCTTCTGTGATCAAGAGTGAATAGCAGCTCTGTAGTTGGAGGGGCTGAAATTACTCCCCAGCATGAAAGTGCCAGAGCAGCTGAGCTGGAAGCCAAGGCAGCTGCATGTGCAAGCACAGCTCCCACCATCCAGGAGTGTGGAATGCAGTGAGTGTGTCCAGCACAAACACTCACCTGTACTTACCAGGGCCAGGCTGCATCAGGCCTGTGTCTGCCACAGCCTGTGAAATGCCTTGGGAGGGCAGCCTGTGTGGAAGTGAGTGAGAGTGTTACTGAAGGTGTATTCTTTACCTGCAGGCTGGGCCATGCAGGTTGCTGCCTTTGTGTTCATCCAGAGGAGGTGGGAGGATGACAAGAGCCACTTTGAAAGAATGCTGGATTATTTCTGTGACATCCATGAACCCCTGCAGCTCCTCATCTTCCCAGAAGGAACTGATCTCACAGGTAGGCTGTGCTCCTCACCTCTGCTGAGGCAGCTGAGCTGGGAATCCCTGGTGGTTAGGACATAATTGCAGAAGTCCAAGGCTGGAGCAAACCTGAGCTCCCGTGGGTGGGAGAAAAGAGGACACAGAGTTCATAGTGTCATAGCATCAGTCAGGGTTGGAAGGGACCACAAGGATCATCCAGTTCCAACCCCCCTGCCATGGGCAGGGACACCCCACACCAGATCAGCCTGCCCAGAGCCTCATCCAGCCTGGCCTTAAACACCCCCAGGGACAGGGCCCCAACCACCTCCCTGGACAACCCATTCCAGGGCTTCACCACTCTCATGGGGAAGAACTTCCTCCTCCCCTCCAGCCTGAATCTCCCCACCTCCAGCTTCATTCCATTCCCCCCAGTCCTATCACTGCCTGAGATCCTGAGCAGTCCCTCCCCAGCCTTCTTGCAGCCCCCTGCAGATCCTGGAAGGCCACAATGAGGTCTCCTGGGAGCCTTCTCCTCTCCAGCCTGCACAACCCCAACTCCCTCAGGCTGTGCTCACAGCAGAGCAGCTCCAGCCCCCTGCTCCTCCTCCTGGCCCTGCTCTGGGCACCTTCCAGCACCTCCATAGTTGTTGGAGCCAGTCCAGAGGAGGACCACAGCCATGATCCAAGGGTTGGAACACCTCTGCTGGAACACAGAAAGCTCCACCTCAACATGAGGAGAAACTTCCTTTCTCTGAGGGTGTTGGAGCCCTGGAGCAGGCTGCCCAGGGAAGTTGTGGAGTCTCCTTCTGTGGAGGCTTTCCAAACCCAGCTGGGTGTGCTCCTGTGTGGCCTCCCCAGGTGATCCTGCCCTGGCAGGGGGGTTGGACTGGGTGATCTTCAGAGGTCCCTTCCACCCCCTCCCACTCTGAGAGTCATTTGTATCAGTTGATGACTCAGGCTAAGTGTGAGTGCATGCTGCTGATGCCATTCAGGCCAGAGCTCTCTGCCTCCCAGATGCTCCTCCTCACAGTGCCAAATCCCCCATCTCTGCTTGGATGTCTGAGCACAGATTTATCACAGATCTTTTGTCAGGGCATTGCTCTGGTTCTGGTTCTTCCTTCCTCCTGCTTGTGTAGCATCCTCTCTAACCCTGCAGATTCACTTGGCTATGGCTGGATGGTTCTTCTGAAGCCACTGCAGGTGGGGTGGGGATCCTGCTCCCCCTGCTGTGTTGAGCAGCTCAGGGAGCAAGCAGAGAAGTGGGAAGCATGAAGGGCAGGGCAGATGACCTGCAGGGAAGCACTGGCCTCTTCAAGTGTCTGCTGTTTGGCACTCTCATTTGCCACTAGTAATGGTGTTAGATGAGGCCTTGAGCAACCAGGTCTAGTTGAGAGGCATCCCTGAGCACAGCAGGAGGTTGGAGTAGATGATCTGTGAGGTCTCTTCCAGCCTGGGCCATGCTGTGAGTCTGTGTGGGCTTGTGTGCTGGAGGGGAGCTGATGTTCTGGATCTGCTGGAGAGAGTCCAAGGGAGAGCTACAAGGGAAGAGTGATCAGACCTTGGAACAGGCTGCCCAGGGAGGTGGTGGAGTCCCCAAGCCTGGGTGTGTTTGAAGGTGGTTTGGCTGTGGTGCTGGGGGCTATGGCTCAGGGGTGAGCCTTGCAGGGTGAGGATGTTGGTTGGGCTTGGTGGTGCTGAGCCTGAATGTCTCTGCCATTCTGTGATCCTACACTTACTGTCAGGGTAGCATCAAGCCCCCTTGGCCTTCCTGGCTGACTGTTACAAACCTTGTTTGATGCACCAAGACCTGGCTTGGTGGCTGTTGGGAAGGGCAGGGGGAGGTGCCAGTGATCATCACAGTGGCTGAGAGCATTCCTCTGGTTCTACAATCCCCTCACAGCAGGGCCCTGCAAAAGGGCAGTGCTCTCTGTGGCAGCAAACTGCAGGGTCCAGAGGCAAGGCAGGGAGGCAAACATCAGGGACACAAAGCTGGGCAGTGTTGGGCACTGCCAGTGCCCAGCTGCTCACACCTTGGCAGAGAGGCTCTGAGGCAAAGGCAAAGCTGGAAGATGCTCTGCAGATGTTTACAAGGGAAGGCTTTCCAAGCACCAGGAGGAGCACTGAGAGGAGGTTTGAAGGTGATTGCAGTGGAGGTCTCAGACCTTGTGTGGCAGCATTGGTTATGTCTTGCTCAGGACTGGCTCCTGGGCTGTCCTGCAGCACCAGTCAGAGCCTTCTGCAAGCACCAAGGGATTCATTCACAAGCTCCCTCTGAAAGCAAGTGCCAGGGAGCAGACCTGCAGAGAGGGTTTGCCTGAGTGCTAATTAGCTGTGTGAACTCTGAGGTGATTAAGGCTTAGACTTGATTTCTTTTCTGTTAATTACTGAAGTCTGCTGTAGAGCCTGAGGTTTAACCTGCAGCATTCAGGTTGCACTTCAGCTGCATTGCATTCAGGAGCAGCTGAGGGAGCTGGTGTGGCCCAGTCTGGAGAAGAGGAGGCTGAGAGGAGACCTCATTGCTCTCTGTGACTCCCTGAAAGGAGACTGCAGTGGAGGAAGGAAGGAAGGAAAGGAAGTGACCTGAAATTGTGCCAGGGGAGGTTTGGGTTGGAGATGAGGACAAATTTCTTTCCTGAAAGGATGGTCAGGGATTGGCACAGGCTGCCCAGGGAGGTGGTGGAGCCCCCATCCTGTATGAACAGGGCACTTTGGGCCATGGTTACATGGCAGTGGTCAGAGATCAGGAGCAACTTGCTCTCTGCAGGAGTGCTCAGGCACTGGCACAGGCTGCCCAGGCAGGTGGTGGAGTCCCCATCCCTGGAGGTGTGGAGGTGGCACTTTGGGCCATGGTTCCATGGTGGTGTGGGGATGGTGGTTGGACTGGGTGACCTTAGAGATCTGTTCCAAGCAGCAACAGCCCTGTGGGTCTGTGAAATGTGCAGGACTTGCTGATGCCTTTCTGCAGTGAAGCAAGAGCACCAAAAGGCTTTCCTTGCACTCCACATCCCTCTCCCTCCTGGCAGCCCCCTGGGAGCGCACTCGCAGCCCGCCTGCAGCTGGGAACTGCGGCACTTTCCTGCCTCTGTGCTGCATCAGCTGCTCTTGTGTCTGCAGCCAGCAGCAGTGCTTTGCTCCTGGGGTGTGTGTGCACGCTGACAGGGGCTGGGGCCTCTCCTTCTCTCCTGCAGCCAACACCAGAGCCCGCAGCAACGAGTTCGCGGCGCGGAGCGGCCTGCAGCGCTACGACTACGTCCTGCACCCGCGCACCACCGGCTTCACCTGCGTGGTTCAGCGCCTCAGGCAAGGTACTGCTGCCCTCCTCCCGCTCCCTCTCGGCCCTCAACTCGCCCAAGCTGCAGCAGCACAGGGGCCTGCAGTCCCAGAGTGGGCTGGGCTGGAAGGCACCTCCCAAGGTCATCCAGTCCACCCCCCGTGGCAGGGATGTCTTCCACTAGAGCAGGCTGTGCAGAGCCCTGCTGAGCCTGACCTGCAACGCTGGGGCCTCTGGCACTGGGCCCAGCTGCAGGAGCTGCAGCATCAGCCAGGCTGGAAAAGACCTTGGAGATATCCAGGCCAAGCTGTCACCCAGCACCATCCCATCAGCTAAACCATGGCACCAAGGGCCTCATCCAGGCTCTTCCTAAACACCTCCAGGGATGGGGACTCCACCACCTCCCTGGGCAGCACATCCCCAGGGCCAATCTCTCTTGCTGGGTAGAATTTCTTCCTAACATCCAGCCTGAGCCTGCCCTGGCACAGGTTGAGACTGTGTCCTCTTGTTCTGGTGCTGGGTGCCTGGGAGAAGAGACCAACCCCCACCTGGCTACAACCTCCCTGCAGGGAGTGGGAGAGAGCAAGAAGGTCTCCCCTGAGCCTCCTCTTCTCCAGGCTAAGCAACCCCAGCTCCCTCAGCCTCTCCTCACAGGGCTGTGCCCCAGACCCCTCCCCAGCTTTGTTGCCCTTCTCTGGACACCTTCCAGCAGCTCAACATCTTTCCTAAACTGAGGGGCCAAGAACTGGGCACAGGTCTCAAGGTGTGGCCTGAGCAGTATGAGAGGAAGGGGCAGGAAAGAAGATGCCACATGGCTGCTGAGCATAGGTTTCATTTATGTCTCTGGCCCCAGCACCAGAACAAGAGGACACAGTCTCAAGCTGTGCCAGGGGAGGTTTAGGCTGGGGGTGAGAGAAAGTTCTTCCCAGCAAGAGAGATTGGCCCTGGGGATGTGCTGCCCAGGGAGGTGGTGGAGTCCCCATCCCTGGAGGTGTTCAAGAGGGGATTGGATGAGGCACTTGGAGCCGTGGTTTGGTTGGTGAGGTGGTGTTGGGTGGTAGGTTGGACCTGGTGATCTCTCAGGTCCTTTCCAACCTGGCTGATTCTGTGATTCTAGAGGTCCATTGCTGCCTCTTAGCTGGTGGAGAGGAGGAACTCAACACTGTAGGTACTTGTCACTTGGAATCCATTCCAGGGTCCCCTATGGGGATGCTCTGTCCTGATCTCCAAGTCGAGTGACCTCCTAAAGCACTGCATCTCTCTGGACATCAGGAAAAAGATGTTCCCAGCAGGAGTGGTCAGGGACTGGGATGTGCTGCCCAGGCAGGTGGTGCAGTCCCCAGGCCTGGAGGTGTGTAAGGTGGTTTGGATGTGGTGCTATGGCTATGATCCAGGGGAGAGCCTTGCAGGGTAGGGCTGTGGGTTGGGCTTGGTGGTGCTGAGGCTCTGTTCCAGCCTGAACATTTGTGTGGCTCTGTGATCTTCCCAAAGCAAGCAGGAGGACAGGGCTGGGCACTCAGATTGCTTAAGGAGGTGCTGGGACTCCTGATTCTCAGAAGCAAGACTGAATGCAGCCCTCTTGTGGTGCACACTCCAGGGTGAGGGCACAAAGAGCTGTAGCCAGTTTGCTGCTCCCTCTGCCCAGGAGGACAAACTTCTGACCATGTGCTGCTTTTCAGTCTCAAAGGAAAGGAAAGGGGAAACAGTTGTCAGCACGGGGAGCAGGGCTCTCAGGGTGATCTATGAGAGCAGCTGTGAGGTGAGCTCCATCAGCTGCTGTGCTTGCTGGAAGGGCCCTGGGGTGAATGTGAGGAAATGAGCTGTGTGTGTCCAGCAGGAGCTGGGAGGAGCTGCCTGAAGGCTGGGAGTCTTGCCTTGGTTTGCCCAAATCCTCCAGCAGCTCTTTTGCAGCAGCTCTCTCCTTGTCAGCCTCTCAAAGTGTTTTGCTGTCCACAAATCTCTTCTTCAAAGGTTTGCATTGCTGTGGCAGAAGAGCTGTGACAAATGTGACAGGATGGAAGTAGTGGAGGGGGGGGAGAAGGCAAGGGGGAAGAAGGGGGGAAAGGGAGGAAAGGAGGGGAGGAAGGGAGGGAGGAATGGAGGAAGGTGAGAGTGAGGGAGGAGAGGCAGGGGAAGGGAGGAAGGTGGGGGGAGGAATGGAGTGAGGAAGGAGGGGAGGAAGGGAGAAAAGGAGGGATAAAGGAGGAAAGGGAGTGAGGAGGAAGGGAAGGGAGGAAGGAAGGAAGGGAGGAAGGAAGGAAGGGAGGGAAGGAGGGAGGGAGGAAGGAAAGAAGGGAGGAGGGAGGGAGAAAGGAAAGGAAGAGAAGAAGGAAAGGAATGAAAGAAAGTAAGGAAGGTATCTAAGGAAGAAAAGAAGGAAAGGAAGAAGAAGGGAAGGGAAGGGAAGGGAAGGGAAGGGAAGGGAAGGGAAGGGAAGGGAAGGGAAGGGAAGGGAAGGGAAGGGAAGGGAAGGGAAGGGAAGGGAAGGGAAGGGAAGGGAAGGGAAGGGAAGGGATGGGCAGTGTATGGTTTGACAACAAAAATCCCCTCCCAAAAGCTCTTCTGGTGGTCAAGAGTCTCTCTGACCCTGCAGTGCCTCTCACTCCTGCACTGCACTTGTGCCTCGTGGAACAGAAGTGTCTGGCTGCTCTGGGGGGCTTTGCCTTCCTGGAAGTTCCTGAGTGTGTCTGTATGGACACCCCCCCAGGCCCTACCTTGAGGAGGGAGCATCAGCATCACTGTAAGCCCACAACATGGCACTGGGGACCAGGCTCTCTGAAGCAAACCAATAAATACATGTGTGTATAAACACCCTGGGAGGGCAGCTCCAAACAACTGAGAGCAGCAGCAGTATGCTGCTGGGGCTTCTGTCACAAGACAAACACAGCCTGCTGGGAGCTGCCTGTGAAATGCATTTTGTCTGCCACTTGAGCACAGGCTGGGGCTAAAATGGAAACTTCTGTGGAGGGGGAGATAGCACTCAGGGAATTGGCATTGGCAATTAGTCTTCCAGTGGTCTGGTGGCGTTAATAATGCAAGAGGAAGGACAGGAGATCCTTCAAGCAAGTCGGTGTGCAGAGGGGTTGTCATTAGCATTACAATGCACCCTGGGAGCTGGGTATTCTTGCTGAGTGGAAAATGCAAGAGCCCCAAACCAACAGAGGAGGTCTGGGGAAGGACATTGGGTGGGTTTTGGATGGTATCTGAGTCTGGCTGCTGTCAGGAGCGGGGCTCAGTGTGGCCTCAGGAGCCAGTATCTTTCTCAGGCTGTTATTGTAATTCATGGGATGTTATTTTCAGCAGTGTTTATGATACAGAAGAATGTTCAGAACCAGATGAATCCACCAGGGAGCCTGGTTAAATAGGAATAAACCAAAGGAGTTACAAGAGAAACAAAACGCTGACATGGGTGAGATAAATGACTCTTGCTGCCGCTCCTCCATCACAGTCTGCTGCCTTCCAAAGCAGCAGGAGCTAAGGGAGCTGCCTGTTTGTGGGCACACTTAGATGGAGAGCACAAGGGCCCTGATTTACCCAGCCAGGTAAAAGGAGATGGAAGCAATGCAGTCTGGAGGAGCTGATGCTTATCAGCAGAGCCTGGGGCTGAGCGAGATTCATTACAAAGCACTGGGTGCAAGTTCATAGATGATGGAATCAGGGAATGGGTTGGAAGGGACCTTAAGGATCACCCAGTGCCAGCCCCTCTGCCATGGGCAGGGACACCTCACACCAGCCCAGGTTGCTCAAGGCCTCATCCAGCCTGGCCTTGGCACCTCCAGGGAGGGAGCATCCACAGCCTCCCTGGGCAGCCTGTGCCAGGCTCTCACCACCCTCACTGGAAAGAATTCCTTCCTCATCTCCAGTCTCAATCTGCCCTCCTCAGGCTTCAATCCATTCCCTCTCATCCTGACACTACAAGCCCTTGTCAAAACTCCCCTCCCAGCTTTCTTGCAGGCCCCTTTTCAGGTACTGGAAGGCCATCATAAGGTCTCTCCAGAGCCTTCTTTGTCCCCAGGCTGAACAGCCCCAACCAGTTGATGATGCTGAATGGGTGGAGGAGGAAGCAGTATGCCTTTTGGCTGCTGTCACCACAGGGCTCTCCTGCTTGTCAGAGCCATCAGACTAGTCCAGCATTCAAAGCATGCAGTTCTGCAGACCATCTGGCATCCCACAGCAGCTCTGGAATTTGCTGCCTCTGCCAGTGTGCCCCAATCCTGAATCCTGTGCTTAGGTTCCTAGCCTGATGCCCAGCTCCATCTCTCTCAGCCCCTGATGTGTTTCAGGTGGACCCCTGTACATGCTATCAGGTATTTGCTCAGGGTCACCCAAAGCTGGAGTCTTCCCCACTGCAGGGATTCTGCTGAAGCATCTCTTCCTGCACCTCCCTGCAGCACACACTCCAAGCACTCTTCCATGCAGGCCTGCTTCACTAAGTTGTGGTTCTGTCCTCTCTGCCATGTCCTGCTGCCCATGCCCCAGGCAGGTCTGAAAGAGTGTCCAAAGTGGCCTCACTGCACTGCAGAAGCCAGCTAATCCTTTAACCTTCTCTCCCACCACTGCCTCCTTGCCTCGGTGTTCACCTCAGAGCAAAGGGAGGAAATGCCAGCTGTCAAGTTCAAGAGAACTAAGAAAGCTCAACCCTCCCTGATGCTGTCTTTGGCCATTGGTTTCTCCTCTCTGTGCACTTCCCACCACGATTTTGCTGCAGCACTGACTGTGCTGTGCAAAGAATTGTGAGTGAGTTCCCCTTTACTCCCCTGAGACCCCCACCCCCAACACTGCACCCAGTGCTGGTGTCCCCAGCCTAGGAAGGGCACAGAGTGAGCCCAGAGGAGGCCACAAAGATGATCCAAGGGCTGGAGCAGCTCTGCTGTGAGCACAGGCTGAGGAGCTGGGGGTGTGCAGCCTGGAGAAGACTCTAGGAGGACCTCAGAGCTGCCTGCCAGTACCTGAAGGGATCCTGCAGGAAGGCTGCAGAGGGACTTGTCCTGAGGGTGTCTAGAGCCAGGCCAAGGGGGATGGTTTGAAGCTGAGGGAGGGTAGGGTCAGACTGGATCTCAGGAAGAAGCTCTTCAGTAGGAGGCTGGTGGGGCTGGAACAGATTTCCCAGGGAGGTTGTGGATGCCCACTCCCTGCAGGTGTGTTAAGGCCAGGCTGGATGAGGCCTTGGGCAGCCAAGTCTAGAGGTGTCCCTGCCCCTGAGGGGGGTGTTGGAGTAGATGATCTCTGAGGTCTCTTCCAACCTAAGCCATGCTCTGATTTCTGTGTACTCTTCTCTTGAAGCCATCATGTGGCCAGATCTGAGGGGGCTGGAACTGGATGGTCCCTGTGGTCCCTTCCAGCCCTGACTGACACTATGATACTATGATGACCTCTCTCCCCAGCATGAAAAGTATGATGCTTTACCAACTGCCTCCACTGAAGCCACTCCACATCCAGCACTTCTCAGAGGGTCCCTTCTGTGGCACCTCTGAGGTTTGTGCTCCATGTGCCCCCAGCCAAGGCAGCTGCCCAGGACAGGAATGTTTGAATCCAGCCTAGAGTGGAGGATTTCCTGCCACATGGCAGAGACTTGGCACAGGAGCTCATCCAACTCAGCCTTGCTGAGAGAGCTTTGGGCCCTTGGTTTTGTTCAGTGTAGCATGGCTTCAGGTGGAAGGGTCCTTAGAGCCCCTCTGCTCCAAGCTATGGCATTCTGAGTGGAGCTCCTGCAGCAGGAGGTTGGGCTCAGTAGTTTCCCACTGTTTACTGACAGAGGCTGAGAGAGGTTGCACAGCAGAGGCAGCCCTGGGCTGCTGCTCTCCACTCCATAAACACTTGTGAGGAATGAGGTCCTCCCTGCCAGCCTTGCATTCTGGATGCCAGCAGGCCAGCTGGTGGCTCTCCAAGGAGTTTGCTTCAAGTGGGATTTCTGCTTCAGTGATCCCATCTATTGGATTTGAAGGCAGATCCCTGTGGGGTGAAGCTCCCAGGGGACATGGGGGTACAAGGCAGGGGGGACAGGAAGATCTCCAGCAGAACCTTGAGCAGTGTGCTGGGCAGGCTGCAGAGGCCTGGGATGAGCTCTCCAGCTGTAGCTTTCCCATGACTTTGTGTTGTCTGGGCTTGAAAAGAAGTGACTGCAACCACAGGTCTAGAAGGGAAGCACAGTTAAGGCTCTGGTAGCAAGCAAACAGCAGGCAGTCCTCTTGTTAAGCAGAGGTGGAGCCTGGCCCAACATGCCTAGCCCAAGAGCAGCAGATGCAAGGGGAACCTCTTCCCAGACCTGGAAACTGCTTCCAGCATCTTAACAGGACAAAAATAGCCAAGTTTAGTGCATCCAACCTGTGCCCCAGCTGTGGCTCAGGCTGTGTCCTGTGGGGGCAGAAGCATCTCACAGCTTGTTCTGAAGCTGCTCACAGTTGTGTGGGACACAGTGGGGCCTGGCCAGGCTGGAGAGCTGGGGGGGTGCTGTGAAGTCCTGCATCTGGGGAAGAACTGCCCTGGGGGTCAGTGCAGGTTTGAGGGCTGACCTGTTGGAGAGCAGCTCTGGGGAAAGGGCTTGGGAGGCCTGGCCCACAGCAGGGCCACCATGAGCCAGCAGTGTGCCCTTGTGGCAAGAGGGCTGATGGCACCCAGGGGTGCATCAGGAAGAGTGCAGCCAGCAGGGCAGAGAAGGTTCTCCCCCCTGCCCCCACCGCCTCTATTCCACCCTGGTGAGACCCCCTCTGGAGTGGTGTCCAGTATGGGGCTCCCCAGTTCAGGAAGGACAGATAGGTGCTGGGCAGGGTACAGCCAAGGGCTGCTGAGGGGTCTGGAATGCCTCTGTTAGGGGGAGAGGCTGAGGGGTGTAGGGCTGTTCAGTCTGGAAGGGGGCAGAGTGAGGGCAGTCTCACCAGTGCTTATCAGTACTTACTGGGTGGTGTCAGGGCATGGGGCCAGTCCCTTCTGGGGTGCCCAGTGACAGGACAAGGGGGAGCAGGCACAGACTTGATGAGGAGCAGCTTCTTTAAGAGTGACAGAGCCCTGGAGCAGGCTGCCCAGAGTGGTGGTGGAGTCTCCTTCACTGGAGACATTCCAAACCCACCTGGATGTGTTCCTGTGTGACCTTCCCTAGGTGCAGCTGCCCTGGCAGGGGGTTGGACTCAGAGGTCTTCAGAGTTCCCTTTCAGCCCTTAGCATTTCGTGCTTCTGTGTGGCATGTGCAGGTCCCTTGCAGGGATTTCAGTGGCCTTTAGTGCAAGGTGAGGTCAAGGGGAGTCTGTGTGACTGCCTCCTGTGTTGGCTTGCTGGGGTGGATGGTGTGACTTGGGGAGAAGGTGGTGCAAAGAAGGTGAGAAAGTCATCATTCAGCTCTCTGCCTGTGAATGCTCACTTAACCTGGCTAAGCCTGGGTGCCTGCAAGGTGTCCCTTCAGTGAGGGAAACCTGCAGCCCCTTGAAGTGTAAAACATCCCCAAAAGCATCAAAGAGACAGGGGGGGTGAAGATGAGTGGGGAAATTGCTGCTCACCCCTTGAATGGAAACTTAACGTTAAGTAAGATCTTCTTACCTTTCACCCTTTGAAACACAGTAAGAGTCCCGGGGACCAATTACCCGGGGCTGCACGATGGCATGGAAATACATTAAATATGCAGAGGTAGCTCAGGGTGAGTCCCTGATGCGTGCAGAAGCAAAGCCTCGTTACTTTTTGTGCAAATGAAGCACCGTGGAAGTGCAGCAGGAGAAGGGACAGCAGCGGTTTGCATCTGAATAGAGCCCAGCAGCAAGGGCAGGCTTGGCAGCAGAGCTGTGCTGCTGGGGTGGCCTCTGCCGGGGCTGGGGGTTGTGCAGTGGCTTTATTCACCGCGCCGAAGGTGATCGTCCTCGGTGTCGCCTCGGCTAGAAACAGCCAGGCCAGCCAAGGCTCTGGAAAGCTGATTTAAGTCCTTGGTGCTTATCAGGTCTGGGTTGGCACTTCTCACAGCACGAGGGGGCTGGTGCTGAAGCAGAGGGATAAGAAGTCAGAATCACAGAATCAGTGAGGTTGGGAAAGGCCTCAAAGATCATCCAGACCAACCTGTCACCCAGGACCTCAGGAGTACTAAACCATGGCTCCCAGTGCCACATCAAATCCCCTCTGGAACACCTCCAGGGATGGGGACTCCACCACCTCCCTGGGCAGCACATCCCAGTGGCTAACAACTCTCTCTGGGAAGAACTTTCACAGTATCACAGTATCACAACTGAGGTTGGAAGAGACCTCGAGGATCATCGAGTCCAACCTGTCACCACAGACCTCATGACCAGACCATGGCTCCAAGTGCCACATCCAATCCCCTCTGGAACACCTCCAGGGATGGGGACTCCAGCACCTCCCTGGGCAGCACATCCCAATGGCTAACAACTCTCTCAGTGAAGAACTTTCCCCTCACCTCCAGCCTAAACCTCCCCTGGTGCAGCTTGAGACTGTGTCCTCTTGTTCTGGTGCATTACAGGTTGGACTCAATGATCTTTGAGGCCTCTCCCAGCCTTGGTGCTTCAGTGATCAGAGATGCATTCACTGTGAGCCTCCAGCTGCAGGGTGCTGGATGGATGGCAGTGCTTGTCCTGCCTCTTTGTTGGTGCTTTGTTTGTGCTGCTCTGTGACTTCATTTCAGAGCTGTCCATGGGCATGGAGCTGCCTTGGAGCTGTTAGTCTTTGGGGGGGGGGGGGAGGAGAGTGTTCAGACAGTTTAAGGCTGTGTGTTAATGTGCATTGGTAACTACACTTCCCAGAGTGCTGAAGAGCAGCTGGCTCTGGCACGTTCCAGTGGTTAGCATCTGGCTGTTCAGTTCTGAGATGCAAATCCCCCGGCACTGGGATGAGTGTCTGTCGAACAGTTTGTCCTGAGAGAGGGCCCAGCTTGCAACTGCAAATTCAGTCCTGGTTCTTCTTTCCAATCTGCTGCTGAATTTGATTAGATGAGCCCCCCCATCCCCCCACCCCCAGCTTCCCATGAGACAGGAGCCACAGAATCACAGAATGGGACCTCCAGAGGCCATCCAGTCCAACCCCCTTGCCAAAGCAGGAGCCCCTAGGGCAGGACACACTGGGACTTGTCCAGGTGGGTTTTGAAGGTCTCCAGAGGAGACTCCACAGCCTCTCAAGGCAGCCTGCTCCAGGGCTCAGCACCCTCACAGTAAAGAAGTTTTTCCTCACGCTGAGGTGGAACTGTTTGTGTCCATTGCCCCTTGTCCTGTCCCAGGGCACCACAGAGCAGAGCCTGGCTCCTTCTTCTCCACACCCACCCTTCAGATACTTGCAAACCAGGCTGCCCAGGGTCTCACCCACCCTGGCTTTGAACACTTAGAGTCTCCACAACTCCTCTGAACAGTGTTCTTTACAGCTGTTGGAAAAGCAGAACCCAATCAGTCAGAGTGAAACAGCTTTGTAGTGCTGATGAGCACTGCTTGTGCAACTGGAAAGCTCTGGGACCTGGCTGTTGGCATGATCAGAGTCACAGGAACATTCAGGTTGGAAAAGACCCTCTGGACCTCCAGGTCCAACCAAGAGCCCTACTCTGCAAAGTTCACCTCTAAGCCATAGCCTCAAGCACCACATCCAAACCACCTTTAAACACACCCAGGCTTGGGCACTCCACCACCTCCCTGGGCAGCACATTCCAGTCCCTGACCACTCTGGCTGGGGAAATACTCTTCCTGATGTCCAGTCTGAACCTCCCCAGTCCCAGCTTGAGGCCATTCCCTCTGGCTCTGTCACTAATTACCTGGGAGAAGAGACCAGCAGCAGCCTCTCCACAAGCTCCTTTCAGGTAGCTGTAGACAGCAAGGCCAGGTTGGATGGGCCCTGAGCAGCCTGGTCTAGTGGAGGTTGGAACTGGGTGATCTTTAAGGTCCACTTCAAGCCAGACCACTCTACAATTGCTAGATGTGAGTCTGTCTTTAGAGATCAGCTTTGGATCTTCAATGTTAAAAGCTGACTGCTTGAAGCCCTAGTCCCTGTGTGAAGGGTGAGGCTGGATTTCTTCCCTCACCATTCAGCTTCAGCATCATCCAGTCTCACAGCCCTGTTCCATTCCACTTGTTGGAGGGATGTGGTCATTGATTTGGGCAAAACTAACAATGAAAGCAAAATTTAAAGGGGAGAGAGGGAAAACCATTCTGCTTGGCAGAGCCTGCAGGAAGGCTGGAGAGGGACTTTCCATAGGGGTGTCTGGAGACAGCACAGGGGGGAATGGTCTGAAGCTGAGGGAGAGCAGAGCTAGAGTGGATCTTAGGAAGAAGCTCTCCAGTATGAGGGTGCTGAGACTCTGGGTTGCCCAGGGAGGTTGTGGATGCCTCCTCCCTGGGGGTGTTTTTAAACCCAGATGGGATGAAGCCCCGGGCAGCCAAGGCTAGGTGAGAGGTGTCCCTGCCCGTGGCAGGGGGGTGGAGGAGCTGATCTCTCAGGTCCCTTCCAGCCCAAGCCCTTCTCTGGGAAATGCTCTCAGGAGCCAGCAAGCAGCAGGGAGCTGTTTGTGGAATCTCAGTTTGGCTCTCTCACGTCTGTGTGAGCTGCTCTGGTCCTTAGCTAAACGACTGCCTGCCGTCCTCCCCCACGCAGACCTCCTCTGCCTCACTGAGCACTCACTGAGGGAGCACCCTCTAAATGTTTTGTTTTCTCCTCATCTTCCCTGTGTGGCCCCAGGGCTTGTTTGCTGCACTGTTCCAGCTCTTGTCTGCAAACAGAATTTTCCATCTCTGCTGCTTGCTGCTGAAGTGCTTCCTGATCTCCCAGGCACTGCTTGTCACTCTGTCTGCACTGGCCTCCCGTCTGAGGGCAGGGGGAGCACAGCAGCCTTGGGTCAGGTCTGCTGCCAGGTCTGACACACCTATGGGCTGGGGTTTTTCCAGCCACAGCACTCTCCATGCAGCTTGCAGCTGGGGATGCTCAGTGGAACTGACCCTGGGAACTTGCAGCCAGGCACACCAGAGGATGGGAAATTAACAGTCTGTTTATGAACCAAGCAGAAATAGCACTGGGTGCTCTGGGGCTTTATTTAGCATGAGGGCTGCTTGCAGCTCAGCTGCCTCCAGTTGAACTTCTCCTGTTTCTCTTTCTTCCTCCTGGAGCAATTGAAGCAAAGCCTCCTTGCACTCTGTTGTCACACAACCCCAATTCACTGCGAGTTCAGGCCCTGGGGCAAAGCAGTATTTCATCCTGGAAGGAGAGATAGGATCTGTTGTATGGGCAGAGGCCACCTTGGATCTGCCTTCTTTTGTCTGCAGCTGAGTCCTGAACTTTGCAACCCAATGTTCTTTGCTACTGGTGTATTTCATGTGGTGCTGAAAGTTGTTAAACACTAAATCAGTGGCTGATCACACAACAGATAATGGCCAGCAGCCCTCCCTGGGCTGCCTTTCTGCTTTGCTTGACAAAGGCCCTGCTGGAGATGCTCAATAGGTATCACAGAACCATGGAATGGTCTGGGGTGGAAGGGACCTCTGAAGGGCATCCAGTCCAAGCCCCTCTGCAGTCAGCAGGGACATCCCCAGCTAGAGCAGGCTGCCCACAGCCCTGTCCAGCCTCACCTTGAGTATCTCCAGGGATGAGGCTTCCACCACCTCCCTGGGCAGCCTGTTCCAGTCCCTTCCAGCCCTGACAGCTCTGTGATTCTGTGACCTCTGAGGCCCCTTCCAGCCCTGACAGCTCTGTGATTCTGTGACCTCTGAGGCCCCTTCCAGCTCTGCCATTCTGTGATTCTGTGATGTGAGGCAGGCAGCTTCCTTGCCTGGGCTGCCTGGGTGGCTGCAGGCAGGAGCAGGGAAGGGTCTTTACTCCCAGGGCATGGTGCATGGACTGAAGCCCAGCAGTGGGGAGGATGGAACCAGGACAGATTCTCCTTCAGTTTCAGCTCTGAACTCTGGGCAGTGTTTGCTGGGGAGCTTGTGCAGAGTTCAGATTCTTCAAAGGCTCATAGTTGCTGGCCAAATTTGGGATGTTTTCTTGGGAGCTGGCAAAGGCTGACACAAATACCACTCCTGCCAGACTGCCAGTTCCAAGGCTTAGGGATTTTAGTCCTTCCCAAAGCAGAAACCATCTGGTTGTTATTTCTATTTTATTTTGTTCTTCAACTTTTTAAGTACCAAAACCATCTTTGTTCCATAGCCTCAGTCTTGGAGAGAGCTGAATTGCTTTGGCTGAGATGGCAGTGCCCCTTGCCCCCTTCAAACACACACACCCCACCTCAGTCCCAGGCCTTGAGCATTCCCAGAGTCACACAATCAACCAGGCTGGAAAAGACCTCAGAGGTCATCAGGTCCAAGCTGTCCCCCAGCACCTCCTGACAACCAAACCCTGGCTCCAAGGGCCACATCCAATCCTCTCTTGAACACCTCCAGGGGTGGGGACTCCACCACCTCCCTGGGCAGTACATTCCAATGGCTAATCTCTCTGTCTGGGAAGAACTTTCTCCTCACCTCCAGCCTGAACCTCCCCTGGCACAGCTTGAGACTGTGTCCTCTTGTTCTGCTGCTGGGTGCCTGGGAGAAGAGACCAACCCCCACCTGGCTACAACCTCCCTTCAGGGACTTGGAGAGAGCAAGAAGGTCTCCCCTGAGCCTCCTCTTCTGCAGGCTAAGCAACCCCAGCTCCCTCAGCCTCTCCTCACAGGGCTGTGCCCCAGACCCCTCCCCAGCTTTGTTGCCCTTCTCTGGACACCTTCAAGTCCCTCAATGTCCTTCTGAAACTGAGGGGCCCAGAACTGGACACAGGACTCCAGGTGTGGCCTGAGCAGTGCTGAGCACAGGGCAGGATGAGCTCCCTGCTCCTGCTGGCCACACTGCTCCTGATGCAGGCTAGGATGCCCTTGGCCTTCTTGGCCACCTGGGCACACTGCTGGCTCCTGTTCAGCCTACTGTCCACCACTACCCCCAGGTCCCTCTCTGCCTGGCTGCTCTCAGCCACTCTGCCCCCAGCCTGCAGCACTGCCTGGGGTTGCTGTGGGCAAAGTGCAGAGCCCAGCACTTGGACTTGCTGAATGCCATCCTGTTGGACTCTGCCCATCTGTCCAAGCACTTCAGTCCAAGTGGTTTTAGACTTGGCACTGTGCATAGCCATGACCCCAGGGGCTTCTCCTGAAGGAGCTGGGGAACTGTGTTGTGGAGGTCCTCAGCCTGCTCTGTAGGACAAGAGGTTGGCTGTGGGCATCCAACTTGTTTCAAGCTAGCACAGAGTTGGTGCTCAGGAGCTTTGTTTTTAGGCCCAATAAGCCCATCTGGGCTTTGAGTTTTGCTTGCTCAGGAGAACCTGGGATGTGTGGGCACTGCCCTGTGCAGGCTCAGGCCAGCCATCTAAGGGTAGTGTGTTAGGCTGTGGTCCTGCCACACCACACATCTTTTTGTGAGAAGAATGCAGGGAATGTTGCTTCTCATCAAGCCTTACCCTTTATGGGTAAAGTTATTTTGCTGCCTTCCCAGATGGATGCAGCTCTCTCCAGCCTCAGGCAGGATCTGCTGCTTTTCTGCCTGCCTGCTCCTGCCAGGCTGGATGCTGTGCTGGGGTGAATTACTTCAGCTCTGTTGCAGTACCTGCAGCTCTGCTGCTGTGCATCCAGTGGAGCCTTTGCAACCCCCCCAGGATGTTTGCCTTTGCACTTGGAAGCCCAGGGGGTTTGTTTCCTGGCTGAACTTGAGCAGAACAAGAAACCAGTCCCTCAGCTGCTTCCCTTTTCACCTGGTTGCACAGCTGGGGGGAGGGGGTGGGAGGATTAACAGTCCACCCTAAAGCTGTGTAGCCAACTGCCTGGTTTTATGTGCCTGTAAACCAGTAACTGCCACCAGGGGAGAGCACAGGAAAAGGATTGGGTTTCAATGGGAGAGTTTTTCTTCCATGATTCACCATCTGGCCTGCAGATCCTTGTCTTGTTGCAGTGGGTATGGGGGCAAGGAGCAGGCCTGGGATGCCCATGCCAGGGACCTGGGTGTAGCTGGTTTGTGTTGCTGGCAGTGGACAGTGCCAGCCCAAGTGGTGCAGCTCAACCTAAAGCAGCAGGGCAGTCAGAGCAGCTGGCTAAAGAAAACTCTTGATTCCTGCAGGCAGAAATAGGCACCTGCTCACTTGGGTGCCTCTGGGGGGTGGGACTTGGACTTCCCTGGGAGCTGGGCACTTGGCAAGCCCAGGGTTCCACAAACCCCCTCCTAGCAGTCACAGAATCACAGAACAGAACAGAAGGGAAGGGAATGGGATGGGATGGGATGGGATGGGATGGGATGGGATGGGATGGGATGGGATGGGATGGGATGGGATGGGATGGAATAGAATAGAATAGAATAGACCAGACCAGACCAGACCAGGTTGGAAGAGACCTTCAAGATCATCATGTCCAACCTATCATCCAACACCACCCAACCAACTAACCCATGGCACCAAGCACCCCATCAAGTCTCCTCCTGAGCACCTCCAGTGATGGTCTGGGTTGGAAGGGACCTCCAAAGGTCATCTAGTCCAAGCCCCCCTGCAGTCAGCAGGGACAGCCTCAGCTACATCTGGCTGTGTTCCTGTGTGACCTGAGCTGGATTCTCTGCTCCTGCTCTGGCAGGGGGTTGGACTGGATGATCTCTTTGGGTCCCTTCCACCCCCTGACACCCTGTGACCTCCTGAAATGTTGGTATTTGTTGTATGGGCTGAGAGTTGAGTGGTTTGTGTGCACTGGTTGGGGAATAAGAAGATTCCTGAGTTCATTGGAAGCCAGCTGGAGTATTGTGTCAGACATTGCTGGGTTGGAACTGTTGATACAATCACTGTAAATATTTAGCACAGAACAGTTAAACAGTTTGCTGTTGTGAAGTATCTTTGAGGCCTGGGCAGTGTTTGGGGGGGGTTATTGGTTTGGTTTGGTTTGGTTTGGGGGTGGGTTTTGAAAGCTTAACACAAGCACTATGCTTGATCCAAAGGTCACTCAGAATACAGAAGAGAGAATACACCAGGCTGGAAAAGACCTCAGAGATCATCCAGGCCAAGCTGTCACCCAGCACCATCTGATCAGCTCAGCCATGGCACCAAGGGCCTCATCCAGGCTCTTCCTAAACACCTCCAGGGATGGGGCTCCACCACCTCCCTGGGCAGCACATCCCCAGGGCCAATCTCTCTTGCTGAGAAGAATTTTCTCCTCACATCCAGCCTAAACCTCCCCTGGCACAGCTTGAGACTGTGTCCTCTTGTTCTGGTGCTGGGTGCCTGGGAGAAGAGACCAACCCCCACCACAAGCTCTGCTCAGGGATGTCCAACAGGCCAAGGGGTGCAAGGTGGAGCAGAGGAGGCTCCACAGGAACAGAAGGAAACACTTTTTCCCTGTGAGGGTCCCAGGGCCCTGGAGCAGGCTGCCCAGGGGGGCTGTGGAGTCTCCTGCTCTGCAGACATTCCAACCCCACCTGGGTGTGCTCCTGTGTGCCCTGCCCTGGGTGATGCTGCTCTGGCAGGGGGTTGGACTGGAAGATCCTTCAAGGCCCCTTCCAGCCCCTGGCATCCTGTGACTCTGTGCTCTCCAGAGCCTCACCATGTGGTTTTGTTTCGGGTCTCCTCTTCCCTGTACAGACACTACAGCTATTTGTGTGATTGCATTCCTGATTTGCTTTCTCAACAACAGGAGCCAGAGCAGAAGGCACTCAGTGTTCCACCCAGTGTGGCTGTTAGCCTGGGTTTAGAACTGCTCCACTTGGAATGAACTGAGGCAGCAGTGGTTTGTGTGGTGCAGTGATCACAAAGAAAGCAGAGAGGACTGATAGGATAAACTCATGCCATGGTTTGTGGCCTCCTTGCAAGAGAGGATGGCTCTGACATGGTCAAATATCCTTCTCAGCCCAGAGGAGCAGACAAAGGCCTTAGAGGGAAGCAGGGTAACTTTCTGTACTTCAGTGAGGTTGTTTGGTGGCCCAGGCTTAGCAGTGTTTGTGCAAGGGATTGCCTCTGGGCAGTTTGACACAGGAGCACTGGAAAAAGAGCTGGGAAGGCTGAGCTGAACTCGGAAGGCACCTCCAGAGGAGCTGTGGGAGCTCACCTATCCACTCTGTGCAGTCTGGGGCTGCCCAGTTCAAGAGGGACAGGGATCTGCTGGGGAGAGTCCAGCAGAGAGATGTAGGTGATTGGGGAACTTGGACACCTCTCCTGTGAGGAGAGACTGAGAGACCTTGGGCTGATGAGTCTGGAGGAGAGGAGGGTGAGAGGAAGCCTCCTGCCTGGAGGTGTTTGCAGCCAGGCTGGAGGTGGCTGTGAGCAACCTGCTGTGGTGTGAGGTGTCCCTGCCCATGGCAGGGGGCTGGGGCTGGCTGGGCCCTGAGGTCCCTTCCAGCCCTGCCAGCTGTGTGGAATGTTGGTTCTCCCAGCATCATTACAATTCTGGAGCCAAAAAGACCTCTCTGAGTTTTTGGGTCTTTTCCCCACTCCCACCACCCCCCTTCTCTGGAGCTCTTCTTTTGTTCCCTTAAATGGGACTCCAGCATCCATGTATTGTCTGGTTCCATTCAGGCTTAATTCCTTTGAGTTTAGGTTGTTTTGGAGGGTTCCCATTGCTGCTGCATGGCAGGAGATGCTGGGCTGAGGTTACCAAAAAAGGGGGTGACTTGGGAGTGCAGAAGGCTCAGCACATCCACATTCTGTTCAGTTTATGACTCATAAAATGCTGACTATCTCACAGAATAGCCAGCTGCCCCTCAGTCCTGCCTGTGCTGATGGATGGCCTGAGGCTCTGCCAAATGCTTGTGGAGTTATATCCTCCAGAAGATGTTGCTGCCTGTTAAAAGCTTGAGAGTGACCTTTCCTCCTTTCTCTCTCCCTGACCCCTCTGGGGATGCATCCCATCTTCAGATTCCTCTGCATCCTCCCTGCACTTGGCAGCAGCTTTTCACCTCCTGCACCCCTCTGGAGTGCTGCAGGAGATGTCAGCATGGGCTTGTCTGACTCTGCCCTCCTCCAGCTTAAAGCCTTAGCCTCTCATTCTGTCACCACAAGCCCTTGTACAGGGCCCCTCCCCAGCCTCCTTGTAGGCCCTCTTCAGGTACTGGAAGGCTGCTCTAAGGTTCCAGAGCCTTCATGTCTCCAGGCTGAGCAGCCCCAGCTCTCCCCATAGAGGAGGTTCTGCAGCCTCTGCCATCCTCATAGCCTCCTCTGGACCTCCTCCAGCAGCTCCATGTCCTCTATTGCTAGGGGGGCCCAGAACTGGAGGCAGTGCTGCAGGGGGGGTCTCAGCAGAGCAGAGCAGAGGGGCAGAATCCCCTCCCTGTGCTGCTGCTCTGGGTGCAGCTCAGCACACAGCTGCCTGCTGGGCTGCCAGGGACCACTGCTGGCTCCTGGGGAGTTTCTCATCAGCTGACACCCCCAAGTCCTTCAGACTCCTTCAGCAACTCCTGGCCCAGCCTCTCTTTCTGTTGGGATTGCCCATCCCAGGAGCAGGACCTTTCCCTTGGCCTGGTTGATCTTCATGAGGTTGGCTTCAACACACTTCTCCAGCCTGTCCCAGTCCCTCTGGGTGCCATCCCATCCCTCCAGTGTGTCCCCTGGGCCACACAGCTTGGTGTCATCCACAAACCCAGGCTAAGTTCTGCTCATTAAGTGCAGGCTCTGTCTGTCAACACAGGGCAGCTTGGAAATGTTATATCAACACTTTTTTCTTCCCTTTAGGCGAAGGCTGAGGGTCTGAGGGGTGCACCTGGAGCACATTCCTCTTTTTAGCTGCTTTTTTGGTTTGTTTTCACTTAAGAACTGCAAGAAGTGAAGGTTGTCCTGGCAGGTGTTTAAAAATCAAGGATTGAGGAGTCTTTTACTTGGTAAATGTTAGAGGTAATGCTTTTCATCACGAGCTAAGCCACAGCTCTCCAGATAACCTTTAGTGCTGGCCTCAAAAGTTGCAGCACCACAACTGGGAGGGCTTACAGCAGATCCTGGTGGCTGCTGCATGCAGATCAGGGAATCACTGCTGTGGCCTGGGAGGCAGCTTTGAAGGCCATCCAGTCCATCTCCACTGTGGTGAGAAGGGACATCAGGTGTGGCTTCCAATGGATCCATCCCGAGCCACAGAATGCCCAGGGCTGGAAGGGACCCCCAGAGGTCATCCTGCCCAACCCCTGCCCTCAGCAGGGACAGCTCCAGCCACAGCAGGCTGCCCAGGGGCACAGCCAGGCTGATCCTGAGTGTCTCCTGGGACAGGGCCTCAAGCACAGCCCTGGGCAGCCTGTTCAGTGTTCCACCACTCTCATGGGGCAGAGCCTCCTCCTGATGTCCAGCCTAACTCTGCCCTGCTGCAGTTTCCAACCACTGCCCCTGGCCTGTCACCACAGACCCTTCTGAGCAGTCCCTCCCCAGCCTGCCTGTAGCTCCCCTTCAGATACTAACTGCAGCTCTAAGGTCTCCCTGCAGCCTTGCCCTCTCCTGGCTGAGCAGCCCCAGTCCTTTCAGCCTGTCCTCAGAGCAGAGGAGCTCCAGTCCATTTTGGTGCCCCCCTTGTGGCCCCACTCCAGCAGCTCCCTGTCTCTTGTGTTGGGGGTCCCACAGCAGGATGCAATACTCCAGGTGAGGCCTTACCAAGCAGAGCAGAGTGGCAGGATGCCCTCTCTCAAGCTGCTGGCCACACTGCTTTGGATGCAGCCCAGGCTGCCATTGGCCTTGTGAGCTGCCAGTGCCCACTGCTGGCTCCTGCACAGCTTCTCCCCCACCAGCACCCCCAGGTCCTTCTGTGAGGAGTGCACTCACCTGAGCTGTGTCCTGTGACAGTGACCACACAGGCAAAGAGTGACAGAGGCTCTGTGTTCCTCAGTCCATCATTGTGTGTCTGAGGAACTCATACCAGATTTGAGGTGGGAAGAGCAGCTTGTGCAATGCTCTGCTGGGTGATGCCACACTTCTCTTTACTCACTCATTGCCCCAGCAGTGACATTTGGCCTGTGTGTGGCTTCCTCTGCTTGCACAGAGGATGGTTTGTGGATTGCAGAGAATCACAGAGTCACAGAGCTGTCAGGGCTGGAAGGGAGCTCAAGGCTCAGCCAGCTCCAACCCCCTGCCATGGGCAGGGACACCTCACACCACAGCAGGTTGCTCACAGCCACCTCCAGCCTGGCTGCAAACACCTCCAGGCAGGAGGCTTCCACCACCTCCCTGGGCAGCCTGTGCCAGGCTCTCACCTCCCTCCTGGGGAACAACTTCTTCCTCACAGCCAATCTCAATCTCCCCACTTCTAGTTCTGCTCCATCCCCCCCAGTCCTATCCCTCCCTGACACCCTCACAAGTCCCTCCCCAGCTTTCTTGGAGCCCCCTGCAGATCCTGGCAGGCCACAATGAGGTCTCCTGGGAGCCTTCTCCTCTCCAGCCTGCACAACCCCAATCTCCATCCTCACAGCAGAGCAGCTCCAGCCCTCTGCTGCTCCTCGTGACATGGCTGTGAGACAGTGAGCAGTGTGCCTGGAAGCAGAGGAGTTTGGGCCTGAGAGGCAGTGCCATGTGCAGCTGATGGGCAGGGAGCTTTTGGCTGCTGGCATGGAGTGAGTGCCCACACCTCTGGCAGGAGGTGAGAGGGTGTAGCTGCTCCCTCCTGCTGGAGTGTGGAGCTTGGGGGTCCTGGTGGGGTCCTTCCCCTTTCAGCAGCTGTGGTTCCATGCCTTTGCTTTTCCATCTGCTGCTAGCCAGGGATCTGTGACCGTCCTGGGATGTGGTTATTCATGCCTCTGTCACCGCCCAGGCTGCAATACCGCACACCCATGCTGGGAGCAAGCCCTCCAGAGCCTGGGGCTGGGTGTTGAAAGCAGTGGCACACTGCCTGAGCAGGGTCCCTCAGCCTGGGGCTCCATTCTTGCCGCTCGCTCGGAGGCCGTCCGCTCCCGGCAGGCGCGGGCTGGGCGCTGCAGGTGTGCTGGAGCTCCCCAGAGCAGCGCTTGGGAAGGCTCTGAGCTCATGTCTGCTCCTCTCCTCTGCCTCCCTAACGTCTTCCAGATGCTGCTCTAGGCAATAGCAGCTCACAGAGGGGAAATGCTCCTGGAGGCAACAGGAGGATAATGAAGGGAAACCGTTCCCCTTGGCCCAGAGTCCCTCTGCATTCGAGGAGGAGGCTGCGTGCTCTGCCCTCGTGGCTCTGCGTCCTGCCCACACAGCTGATGTCAGCTGCAGGCTGGGTCTTCTGCCATGAGAAGGCAAGCCTGCACCTACCCCTCTGAAGAGTGAGGGAAACAGAGTCCTTCTCCTCTGGGGTGGGTGAGAGAAGAAGTCTCTAACAAGAAAACAGTGTGTGCATGTAGCATCCAGTGCAGCCTGGTGAGCTCTCCTGACTCTGGGAGCCAGCAGTGGGCAAACCTGGCTCCCACTTCCATCAGCCAGGGCTCAGCTTTGCTGCCAGCCCCATGGCTCTTCAGCAGGATTAGCTTCTGCTTGGCTCCATGTGCTGAAAGGGCTCACTGCAAGATCAAGTCCATCATTGGTATTTGCAGACAACCCCAAGCTGGGGCAGGAGTTGATCTGTTAGAGGGCAGGAGAGCTCTGCAGAGGGACTTGCCAGGCTGGGCAGATGGGCAGAGTCCAGCAGGATGGCATTCAGCAGGTCCAAGTGCCAGGTGGAGAAGGCTTAGGGGACACCTAACAGCAGCCTGTGTGCAAAGGCCTGCAGGGACAGGATGAGAGGCAATGGCTTCAAACCAGAGCAGAGCAGATATGACTGAGAGAGGGACTGTGACTGTGACTCTGCCTAGGCTTACAGAGTGTCCCCTGGCACTGTGGCAGGGTCACCATGCTTGAAGGGGCCCCAGCATGGCCAGAGAGCTGAGCTCTGAGCTGGGGATCTCCAGAGTCTCTTTCTGGTTCAGATCTCACTTGGTGTGAGGCAGAGAGATGCTGGGAGGGATGTGAGGGAAGGTGCACCATGCCCTGCTGGGGGAATCAGGCACAGGGAACTGCTGGAAGGAAGAGGAACAGCTGGCAGACCCATGAAGAATGGTCCAGGCCAGAAGGGGCCTCCAAAGCTCACCCAGTCCAACCTCCCTGCACTCAGCAGGGACAGGTGGCTCAGTTGGTAGTGCACAAGACCCTTAATGGGAAGGTTGTGGGTTCAAGCCTGCAGTGGGCAGTGGTGTCCTCCCTACTCTAGTCATGAGGTCTGTGGTGACAGGTTGGACTCGATGATCTTTGAGGTCCCTTCCAACCTTAGGAGTACTGAATCCCCAACTAGATCAGGCTGCCCAGGGCCTCATGGAGCCTCACCTTGAGTATCTCCAGGGAAGGAGACTCAACCACCTCCCTGTTCCTGTGTTCCACCACCCTCCTAGTGGAGAGCTTCTTCCTGAGATCCAATCTCAGTCTGCTCTGCTCTAGCTTGAAGCCATTGCCCCTGGGCCTGTCCCTGCAGGCCTTGGCAAACAGTCCCTCTCCATCCTTCCTGTAGCCCCTTCAGGTACTGGCAGGCTGCTATTAGGTCTCCCCAGAGCCTTCTCTTCCCCAGGCTGGGAGTGGGAACATCAAATCCCCTCATTGCTGTTCTTGAGCTCTGGAGTCCAGACTCGGGAGAAGAGCTGAGCTGGAGTCAGCTGAGTCTCCAAGCCTGCTCCAGTCCCTGGTACTGATCAATTACAGCAGGCTGCATGTCAGGACATCTTATCAAGTGAGAAATGAGGCCTGATGAAGACTATTTCACAGATGTGTGAACCCAGGAATGAAGTGAGAATTAGGCTTGAAATAATATGCACAGTGTTATGAGCTGAGCCTGGCTTTGGGCTTTATTTAGTTGTCTGTCTCACTTCCTTTTCTCCCCATTGGAGCAGGGCTTGGGAAGTGGGACAGAACTTAACTTACTCAAAGGGTTTCAGAGGAATCCTGAGGGTGTATGCCCAGCCTAGCTGTCCTCTTCTCTAGGCAGCAGTGTGGCCTTTAAAGCACACTCAGTGTTGGTTCATCAGTAATAATGAAGGATGTTTCTACCTCTCTGCTCACTCTGGGGCCTGCAGGCAGAAGATGCCCTGCAGCTCTCTCAGTGGCCTGCAGGAGCATGGAATGGATGAGCAGGGAGTCACAGAATGGTAGAGCTTGGAAGGGACCTCTGGAGATCACAGAATCCATCCAGGATCACAGATCATCCAGTCCAGTCTTGACCCAGCACTGCAGGGTCAGCACCAAACCATGTCCCTCAGCACCAGCTCCACAGGCTGCTGGGACACCTCCAGGGATGGTGACTCCACCACTGCCCTGGGCAGAACATTCCCAGGTTTGAGAACCCTCTCTGTGAAGAAATCTTTCCTAGCATCCAGCCTGAACCTCCCCTGGCACAGCTTGAAACCATTTCCTCTGCTCCTGTCTCTTGCCACCAAGGAGCAGAGGCTGTTCCCTCCTCACTCCAACCTCCCTTCAGGGAGCTGTAGGGAGCAGTGAGGTCTCCCTCAGCCTCCTCTGCTCCAGGCTGAGCACCCCCAGCTCCCTCAGCACCTCCCTGTAGGCCATGTGCTCCAGGCCCTTCTCCAGCCTCATTGCCTTTCTCTGGACACACTCACTCCAGACCCTCAATGTGCAAAACCCCTGCCAGAGCAGCATCACCCAGGGCAGGTCACACAGAGCACATCCAGGTGGGGCTGGAAAGGCTCCAGAGCAGGAGACTCCACAACCCCTCTGGGCAGCCTGCTCCAGGGCTCTGGCACCCTCACAGCAAAGAAGATTTTCCTCATGTTGAGATGGAGCTTCCTGGGTTCCATCTTATACCTGTGGTTGTCCTGTCTCTGGGCACCACCAAAAAGACACTGGTCCCTTCTCCCTGACACCCACCCCTCAGCTATTGATAGGCATTGATCAGATCCCTCTCAGCCTTCTCTTCTCCAGACTAAACACCCCAGGGCTCTCAGTCTATTCACAGGGGAGATGTTCAGGTCCCCTAAGCATCCTCTTAGCTCTCTGTTGGCCTTGCTCCAGTACTTCCCTGTCTCTTTGAATTGGGAAGTCCACAACTGGACACAGTATTCCAGGTGTGGTCTCACCAGGGCAGAGTAGAGGGGCAGGAGACCCTCCCTGGATCTGCTGGACAGTCTTTCCCTGATGCCCCCTGGGGTACCACTGCCCTCTTGCCACAAGCACATTGCTGCAGTGTGTTGTGCTTCACAGCGTAGGATGCTCTGGCATTTGCCTCAGAGGACCTTAGTGTCTGACCTGCCCCTGGTGCCAAACCCCTGGGCTCTCCACAGTTGGATTTAGAGTTTCCCACTTCACTCTGCTGTTGCTGAATGTTTCCTGTGCCGTGAGAGATGAGGGAGCAGTGAGGATGTGATGTGGGAGTCCCTGAAGCAGGCAGGGCAGAGGCTGTGTGCAGTGTGCTGCACAGTCCGGGGTGAGGCTTGGGCTCTGCCTTTGGTGTGGAGCTGTGGGAGGCAGAGTGAGATCCCTTTCCTCTGGCAGAAAAGGTTTCAAATCAATCACTCCTGATGCCCAGACCCGATAAGGCTGCTTACCAGCCCGGACGTGTTTGCACACAGCAGTCTCTGCTCATTTCCATTCAATCACAGTCACCAAACAAGCCTGGCTGAGACTAGCTGAAGACATAAACTCCATTTTCATCTCATTAGGCCACCTGGAAGCAACAATCAGTGAGCAGTCCTGACGTCAATGGGCTCTCTATTCCATTAAAATGCTAATTTCATGGCTTTAGTTCCCTTTGTGCCACTGTGCTGCTGCAGGGCAGGGGATGCAGATTTCTTCGGAGGCAGACAGGGCTGCATGCCACATTCCAGTTTTAGTGCCTCGGGTCCCTCTGGAGCTCTCTCCTCCTCCTCTTCTTTTTTTCCTTTTTGGTATTTTTAGCCTTGCCTATTTTTACAAACTGCTATGAAGAGCTGATCTCCATAACAACCCCAGAGTAAATATTTCCTTAAAGCAGCCCTTGGAGAACGTGTGCCTGAGAGCCAGGAATGCAAGGCATCCTGCTTTGGGTGCTGCTCTGCTCTGCTCTTCCTTCTTTGCAGTATCCAGACCCAAGGCAGACCCAAGACACTTCCAGCCAGGAGATCAGAGACTCAGGGGTGCTCAGATTGCATCAGGTTGGAAGGGACCCCCAGAGGTCATCCTGTCCAAGCCCCCTGCAGGCCCTCCAACCAGAGCAGGCTGCCCTGGGACACATCCAGTCTGACCTTGAATGCCCCCAGGGACAGGGCCTCCACCACACCCCTGGGCAGCCTGTGCCAGTGTTCCACCACTCCCATGGGGCAGAGCCTCCTCCTGATGTCCAACCTAGCTCTGCCCTGCTCCAGTTTCAAACCACTGTCCCTCATCCTGTCACTCCAAGCCCTTCTGAGCAGTCCCTCCCCAGCCCTTCTCTAGGTCCCCTTCAGGTATTGTGATGGAGCTCTAAGGTCTCCCTGGGGCCTTCTCTCCAGGCTGAACAGCCCCAATTCTTTCAGCCCTCTGATCACCCTCATGGTCCTCCTCTGGACCCCCTCCAGCAGGTCAGCATCCTTCTCCCCATGGCAGAGCAGAGGGGCAGAATCACCTCTCTCCATCTGCTGGCCACACTTCTTTTGGTGTAGCCAAGGATGCCATTGGCCTTCTGGGCTGTGGCATCCTGCCTCACTGGAGGCTCTCTGCAAACCCCACTGAACCCCAGCTGCAGGTGGTACCAAGGCCTTCTGTGAAGGGCCCTGGGTAATGTATGGACCCTGCCTGATGTCAACCTGGCTGGAGGTGACAAAGACCATCCCAGTCCCAGCCCAGCCAGTGAGGGAGGCTGTTATTTCCATAAGCACTGAGACACATCAGAACTTCCCCCCCTGAGAATCCCAGAGGGCTTTTCCTGCAGCTAGCCCTAGGAGGATGCTCCTGGTAAGTAGCTAGGAGCAGGCAGTTCATTGCTCCTCATGCCTGCCCTGGGGCTGCCAGGAGAGCAGTGCAGATGCAGCTGTATCAGCCTGCTGCTGTACCAGCCTGCTGCTGTACCAGCCTGCTGCTGTACCAGCCTGCTGCTGTACCAGCCTGCTGCTGTACCAGCCTGCTGCTGTACCAGCCTGCTGCTGTGTGCATCCCTCCCTGGAAGGTGTGTGGTTGGGGGAGCTGTGGTTGCAGCTGAGAAGTGGCCAAAACCAGCTTGAAAGATGTGAGAGCAGTCAAGTCAGACAAGCTGCCAGCCCTCCAGCAGTCCCCTGTTCCAGGCTGGGCAGGATCACTTACCAAGGGGTCTGAAAACACCCTGGTTTGCCTGTTTTGTTGTTCCCAGTGTCAAAGTGAAGTGTTTTGAAAGGCAGTGAAGAGAGATGGATGGTGGCCAGTTAATGTCCACCTTGGGGCCATTGGCTAGGTGGTGTCCTCAGAGGCTGCACCATGGCTCAGTGTACCAGCCAGTTTGCAGTGCCAGCTCATGCCAGGGCTCTGCTCTTTGGGTAGAATTATTCATTCATGTCTGTGCTTGGTGCTGCTGTGATGACTTCTCACATCATGGATTGAGCTAGAAAGACATCACAGAAGCACAGAGTGGTCTGGGGTGGAAGGGGCCTCCAAAGCTCATCCAGTCCAAGCCCCTCTGCAGTCAGCAGGGACATCCTCTGCCAGATCAGGTTGCCCAGAGCCCTGCTGAACATCACCTGGAATATCTCCAGGGATGGAGCCTCAACCACCTCCCTGGGCAACCTGTTCCAGTGTTCCACCACCCTGCTGGTGCAGAACTTGTTCCTCACATCCAATCTAACTCTGCCCTGTTCTAGTTTGAAGCCATTGCCCCTCTCCCTATCATTGCAGGCCTTGGCAAACAGTCTCTCTCCAGCCTCCTCCTAAGTCCCTTTCAGGTACTGGAAGGTCTCCCTGGAGCCTTCTCTTCTCCAGGGTGAACAACCCCAGCTCAGGGTGAACAACCCCAGCTCAGGGTGAGGCTCTGCAGGGCTCTGGGCAACCTGACCTAGCTGAGGATGCCCCTGCTGACTGCACTGGATGACCTTTGGAGGTCACAGTATCACTAAGGTTGGAAGAGACCTCAAAGATCACTGAGTCCAAGCTGCCACCACAGACCCCATGACTAGACCATGGCACCAAGTGCCCCATGGCACCAAGTGCCCCATGGAACCGAGTGCCCCATGGCACCGAGTGCCACGTCCAATCTCCCTTCCACCCCAGACCATTCTGTGATTCCATGATGCTGTGAGTCTCTCCCTGCCCCCTTCCCTCCCGCAGCAGCTGGGAGGGTTCCTGTGTGTCGTTTCCCTGAGGCTCCAGTGGCCCTCAGACCCTTCAGCTTTGCTGCCCCTTGCCCCCAGCGCAGCTCCACCGAGTCGCTGCGGCAGGGTCGGGAGTCTGATCCCCGGTCGTTAGGGGAGAAAGGAGCTGGGTAACCATTACCCTGTGTGACCCCAGGCTGCAGGAGGGGTGGCAGCGCTCTGTGGGACAGAGATGTCGCTGTCTTTCATCAGCTGATTGTAATCATCTTGGGAGCTCGGCCGTGCCTGCCTCTCCCTCCGCCTTGCCACTGTTGTGCTGTGTTTAGCCCTCCCTAAAGAGCCCGCGGAAAGCAATTGTTCTCCATCAATCATCCGCACTACAGAGCAGTCTATCACAATTAGCCTTCCATTATGCTTTAATTAGCCAGTCCCCTATTAAATTGATGTCTTTGGCTTCTTCCAGGTCTCAGCCTAATCCCGAGACAGATTCCTCTTTGTGGATAAATATTAGTCAGCCGTAATTAAAGAGGCTTCTCCGGAGCTGCGGCTCTGCGTTGAATCCCTCTCTGCCTCAGACTGCTGCCCCAAGTGCTGGGCTGTGAATGTAATGAGATTTGTCCACTGCCTGCCTCGGGGCCTGCTGGAGCTGCTTTAGCACCGGGGGGCTGGGGGCAGTGAGCTCCCCTGGGGGCGCGGGCAGCCGCGGGCTGCTGATGCCTGTTAGGGGATGGAGCTCCCTGGGGCGCAGGGATGGGCAGGGGAGGGGAACCCCAGAATGGGCTGGGCTGGAAGGCAGCATAAAGATCATCCAGTTCCAACCCCCTGCCATGGGCAGGGACACCTCCCACCAGCACAGGGTGCTCAAGGCCTCATCCAACCTGGCCTGGAACACCCCCAGGGAGGGAGCATCCACAGCCTCCCTGGGCAGCCTGTGCCAGGCTCTCACCACCCTCACTGGGAAGGATTCCTTCCTCATCTCCAGCCTCAATCTGCCCTCCTCAGGCCTCAATCCCTTTCCTCTTTCCTGTCACTAGAAGCCCTTGTCAAAAGTCCCTTCTCAGCTTTCCCATCACCCCTGTCCAGGTATTGGAAGGCCACTCTGAGGTCTCCCTGGAGCCTTCTCTTCTCCAGGCTGAGCAAGGAAGAGCCCAGGGAATTGAATTGGTAGTGTCAGAGTGGAGTATCAGAGGATTAAGGGGGATCTGGAGGGGTTAGAGTAAAGAATGAGAGATTAAAACACATTGGCTCTGTTTTGTTGACTGTTTCATGACTGAGGCTGGGCTGCTTCAGTGAAACCTCAGTGCTCCTCTGCCCCAAGCTGCTTTCACTCAGCAAGGTGTAGAGGGAAGAGCTGGTTCCCATGTGGCTATGCCTCAGCTGTGGGCTCAGGTAATGAAACAGACATTGCTGACAAAAATCCCTCTGCTCACAGGATGGGAGGGGCTGGAAGGGACCTCAGGACATCATCCAGCCCAACCCCTTTGCCAGAGCAGCATCACCCAGGGCAGGCCCACACGGGAGCACAGCCAGGTGGGGTTTGAAAGTCTCCAGAGAATGGCAGAGTGTGAAATTAGCTCAAAGCAAAACCCTTGTCCCTGGTTTAAAATAAGGAGGAGCCCCTGTCCTAAGGTCTGGACATGCCAGGGAAGGGCCTTGAGGATGATCAGATGGAGACAGACTGAGAGTTGGGGCTGTGCAGGCTGGAGAGGAGAAGGCTCCCAGGAGACCTCATTGTGGCCTTCCAGGATCTGCAGGGGGCTGCAAGAAAGCTGGGGAGGGACTTGTGAGGGTGTCAGGGAGGGATAGGACTGGGGGGGATGGAGCAGCACTAGAAGTGGGGAGATTGAGATTGGATGTGAGGAAGAAGTTGTTCCCCATGAGGGTGGTGAGAGCCTGGCACAGGCTGCCCAGGGAGGTGGTGGAAGCCTCCTGCCTGGAGGTGTTTGCAACCAGGCTGGATGTGGCTGTGAGCAACCTGCTGTGGTGTGAGGTGTCCCTGCCCATGGCAGGGGCTTGGAGCTGGCTGAGCCTTGAGCTCCCTTCCAGCCCTGGCAGCTCTGTGACTGTGAAAAGTAGGATGTGGCTTTGTTGTCTGTGTTCTGTGTGCTGCATCCATCCCTTCCTGCCAGGCTGCTGTTGCTGCTGCCCTGCATTCCTCTTGCTTGGTGGGCAGAAATGCAAGCAAACCACTGTGACCAAGAGTGGCAGCAGCAGGACTCAGCCAGGCATGACAGAGCAGAGCTGGGCTGGGGGCATCTGTGGCAGCAGCCATCCCAGTGCCTGAGGCGGCTGCTAGCAGGGGCTCTGCCAGCATCTGCTCCACACTCTGAGGTTTTGGGGCAGGGGATGTTTGCATTTAGCTTTTTTGGTTTGGTCTGAGCTGTGTGCATCTCATTGCCATGCAGCAGTACGTCAGGGGTGGCTCTCATGAGGAGGGACACTCTTTACACAGAGTCCCGTGGAAGAGACAAGAGCTGATGAGCACTTGAAAGGCAGCAAGGCTGGGGAGGGGTCTGGAGCACAGCCCTGTGAGGAGAGGCTGAGGGAGCTGGGGCTGCTTAGCCTGCAGAAGAGGAGGCTCAGGGGAGACCTCATTGCTCTCTACAACTACCTGAAGGGAGGTTGTAGCCAGGTGGGGGTTGGTCTCTTCTCCCAGGCACCCAGCACCAGAACAAGAGGACACAGTCTCAAACTGTGCCAGGGGAGGTTTAGGCTGGAGGGGAGGAAGAAATTCTTCCCAGCAAGAGAGGTTGGCCCTTGGGATGTGCTGCCCAGGGAGGTGGTGGAGTCCCCATCCCTGGAAGTGTTCAAGAGGGGATTGGATGTGGCACTGGGAGCCATGGTTTGGTTGTCAGGAGGGGTTAGGGATTAGGTCATAGGTTGGATTTGATGATCTTGGAGGTCTGTTCCAACCTGCTTGATTCTGTGATTCTATGATCCTGCTGGGGAGACTCCCACTGGACTCCAGAGGGAAATGTTTCCCCAGGAGAGCAGCTGGACACCGGAATCATCTCCCAAGGACAGCAGTGGGTTCCCCTAGACTGAGCAGCTTTCAGACCCAGCTTGGCAGGCTGCTGGCTCAGCTCATTTCAACTGCACCATCACCTAGTGCCATGGTTTAGTTGATGAGGTGGTGTTGGGTGATAGGTTGGGCTTGATGGTCTTGAAGGTCTTTTCCAATCTGGTTCATTCTAATTCTAATTCTAATTCTAATTCTAATTCTAATTCTAATTCTAATTCTAATTCTAATTCTAATTCCAGCAAGCTTGAACCAGATAGATCCAGGCTTGATCCTAGCAAGGTTGAACCAGATAGATCCAGGCTTGATCCTAGCAAGGTTGAACCAGATAGATCCAGGCTTGATCCTAGCAAGGTTGAACCAGATAGATCCAGGCTTGATCCTAGCAAGGTTGAACCAGATAGATCCAGGCTTGATCCTAGCAAGGTTGAACCAGATAGATCCAGGCTTGATCCTAGCAAGGTTGAACCAGCTGCTCCTTAGGGTCCCTTCCTGGCATCCTGTGATTCTGTATTTGCCACCCTGATGCCCTCCAAGCTTTGGACCCCTTTTCAGTTCCCTCTGACGTCTCCCCAGTGAGTGGTGCTGGCTGCATGCCCCCAGCCCATCTTTTGCATTGCAGGGGAGCCGGCTTGCCAGCTTGCTGCTGCTGGGGCTGCTGCAGCCTGCCCTCCGCGGGAGTGCTGCCTGGGAGGCTTTGGAGGGCAGTCAGGTCACCAGGCAGCTGAAGAGTACTCTCTAGTGGTTGGCTTTGGGTAGTGATAAGAGCAGACAGCAAAGAGCTCTGCATGAACATGAGGTTACTTCCCCACAGCAATTAAGGAAGGAGAAACAAGAGCAGGGTGAGCTTCCTGTCTGGATTGTGGAACAGATGCAGATGTGCTGCACTGGAAGCCAACAGCAGCAGCTCTTTCTTATCTGATGGCCATCCTCTATTGACTTGCTGCCACTGCTGCAATACAGCACTGCAGGGTGCTGTGCTGCCCAGAGCACCATCACACAATCACTGGATGGCAGGGCTTGGAAGGCACCTCTAGAGATCATCCAGTCCAACCCCCTGCCAGAGCAGCATCACCCAGGGCAGGTCACACAGAGCACATCCAGGTGGGGCTGGAAAGGCTCCAGAGAAGGAGGCTCCACAGCCCCTGTGGGCAGCCAGCTCCAGGGCTCAGCACCCTCTCTGTAAAGAAGTTCTTCCTCATGTTGAAGTGGAACTTCCTGTGCTGCTGTTTGTGTCCACTGCCCCTTGTCCTATCCCTGGGCATAGGACACAGAAGTGTGTCTGCTTGCTGAAGGGATCAGAGCAGCTGTGTGGGTACCCAGTCCTGCCAGCTCTGGGCTGCCCAGCTCAGGAGGGACAGGAGAGAGTCCAACAGAGAGCTGCCAGGATGCTGAAGGGACTGCAGCACTGCCCTGTGAGGAGAGGCTGAGAGCCCTGGGGCTGTGCAGTCTGGAGAGGAGAAGACTGAGAGGGGATCTGATCAATGGCTGTCAATAGCTGAGGGCTGGGGGGCAGGAGGGAGGGCACAGGCTCTGCTCAGCTGCACCCTGGGATAGGACAAGGGGCAGTGGATGGAAACTGCAGCACAGGAGGTTCCAGCTCAGCAGGAGGAGGAACTTCTGCACTGTGAGGGTGCCAGAGCCCTGGAGCAGGCTGCCCAGAGAGGTTGTGGAGTCTCCTGCTCTGGAGCCTTTCCAGCCCCACCTGGATGTGTTCTGTGTGCCCTGTGTGCCCTGTGCTGGATTCCATGCTCCTGCTCTGGCAGGGGGTTGGACTCCATGATCTTTGGAGGTCCTTTCCAACCCCTAACCTCCTGTGAGCCTTTCTGCAAACAGAACCTGAGGGTTGAGGTTTGCTCTGCTAGATCTCCTGGCAGCCATCTGTAGCTCTTTAAAAAGCCAAGGAACCTGCCACAGGACTGTCCCAGAGAGATCATCCCAAGGCAGCTCTGAGAAGGGCTTTTTTTTCCCCCTTTCTTGTGATATTTGGAGTTGAACTTTAGATACATAATTCTGAGCATGGCCTTTTAAAGTAACTTTCTGTTCTGTCCCTGTCATTTTTAGAGCTGCAAAGGAGAGCCAAAATGCCAGGGAGAGGGAGGAAATTAAAAGGGGGAGCAGAGCTAAAGAGTAGGTTGTGATCATCTTTGCAAGAAGTGACATCATTTTAGGGGAACAAAAGTCTTCAGTCACTGGAGCTGGAGACAGCTCTCGGTCTCCAATTCCATTTTGCCCCAAGCCAGGCAGCCAAACACAAACAGCAGGATAAATCACTGCTGGCAGAACTCAGCAGTTATGCAACCTCCAGTCCACCATGCACCTATTTTTAGATGGGCTTTACACTAGCAGAACTGAGTGGATGGAATCTCAAAAGTATGTCTGATCAGAGGGGGAGGAGGAGGAGGAGGTGGTGGTGGTGAAGAGGATGGGCTGCACACCCCACTCAGAAACACCAACCTGCTTGCAAGAGCACTGGCTGCATCAGGCAAGGTAATGGAGGGTAGAGGGTTGGGTTTGTTCCTCAGCATCCCCTGGGATGTCCAATCTGCAGAGGCTTTCTCAGTGCTTCACAGCATCAGAGTGTGAGGGGCTGGAAGGGACCCTGAGACATCATCCAGTCCAACCCCCTGCCAGAGCAGCATCACCCAGGGCAGGTCACACAGGGACACATCCAGGTGGGGTTTGAATGTCTCCAGAGAGGGAGACTCCACAGCCCCCCTGGGCAGCCTGCTCCAGGGCTCTGGCACCCTCACAGGGAAAATCCTTTCCTCCTGTTCCCATGGAGCTTCCTCTGCCTCAGCTTCCACCACTGCCCCTTGTGCTGGCACTGGGCATCCCCCAGCAGAGCCTGGCTCCAGCCTCTGGGCACTCACCCTGCACATCTTTATGAGGTCACCTCTCAGGCTCCTCTTCCCCAGGCTGAAGAGCCCTCAGCTCCCTCAGGCTCTCTGCAGGCATTGTCCCCAACTAGCTAAGCAGATGTGGTTCACTTCAAGCTGGGCTCCACCAGGTGTGCTGTGCCTCGTCTTGAACACAGACTGGAACCCAGGAAGTTCTGCCTCACCATGGGGAAAAGCTTTGGTGTGAGGGTGCTGGGGCCCTGGGGCAGGCTGCACAGGGGGGTTGTGGAGTCTCCTCCTCTGGAGGCATTCAAACCCCCCCGGATGTGCTCCTGTGTGGCCTGCCCTGGGTGGCCCTGTTTTGGCAGGGGGGTGGACTGGATGATCTCCAGGGGTGCCTTCCAGCCCCTACCCCGCTGTGTTGGTGCTGTATCCCGGGGGCGCTGCCGCAGCGGGAGAGCTGTCAGCCGCGCACCGCAGCGGGCCGGCCTCGGGGGCACTGCAGGCTCTGTACTCATCCTTTCCTCCCCACACCCTTCCTCACAGGTGACAATCTGGATGCTATCCACGACATAACCGTGGCATACCCCCAAAACATTCCTCAGACGGAGAGGCACCTTCTGAAGGGCGACTTCCCCAAGGAGATTCACTTCCACGTCCGGAGGTACCCCATCGAGGCGGTGCCCGCGGCGCCGGAGGAGCTGCAGCTGTGGTGCCGCCAGCGCTGGCAGGAGAAGGAGGAAAGACTGCGACGCTTCTACGAGGGTGGGAAGCGCTTCGGTGCCACGGGGCAGAGCGCTGTCCCACCCTGCAAGTCTGAGCTCAGGGTCCTCATGGTGAAGTGCATCTCCCTGCTGTACTGGACAGTGTTCCCCCTGGCCATGCTGGCTCTGCTGTACCTCTCCAGCCTGGCCCGCTGGTACTTGGCGGCCATGGTCGTCTTCTTCGTCGCGCAGCAGAAGCTGTTTGGGGGGCTGGAGCTGATCGAGCTGGCCTGCCACAGCTACTTCAAAAAGCAGCAGGAGCTCCATGGCACCAAAATAAGATCCAAGTAGTGGGGGGTGGGTGGGGGGTGGGGGGAGAAGGCTGTAGAGCTGAGCGGGTGGGAGGCGTCCTGCAGGCGCTACGCACAGGGGAGAACGCGTTCTGGGCTGGGCTGCTCTGCTCTGCTCTGCATGAGAATCCTCCTTTGCTGTCTCTTGGTTTCTGGGAATGAGAGAGGGAAATGGTAGCTCCTGCTGCAGGTGAGGATGGGGACTTCTCTTCATCTCTGAATGTAGTGCCAGCACTGCTCCTTGCAGTCAGGCAGCGACTGCATCCTGCTGTCTGACTGCATCCTGCTGTCGTTGCGTGCTGGATCCACGGACAATCCTTCGGGACATTAAGGAATGCGGCGTGCACTGAACTCCCCCTGTGGGAACCCAAGCCAGGACAGAGAGATGGATGCTGTCTGCAGCAGGCACATTGGGGGGGACTAAAAGCACAGGGCTGGGAAAGCTGCAGTGTTTCACTGTGCTTTGGTGGGAGGTGGGGGAGAGGTTTTCCTGTTTCTTTCTGAGAGGAAAGGCTGAGGGCCTGCAGGGACAGCACCAGGGGCAATGGCTCCCAACGAGAGAAGAGCAGAGCTGCACTGGATATCAGGAAGGAGCTCTTCATTAGGAGGGGAGTACAACACTGGCACAAGTTGCCCAGGGGGGTGGTTGAGGTCCCTTCCCTGGAGAGATTCAAGGTGAGGCTCAGTGAGGCCCTGGGCAGCCTGATGTAGTTGGGGATGTCCCTGCTGAGTGTGGGAGGGTTGGACTGGATGACCTTTGGAGGTCCCCTCTGGCCTGGACCATTCTATGATTCTATGAGCTGGGCCTCTGTAGCCTGGAGAAGAGGACCTGAGGGCTGACCTCATCCATGTTCACAAAGATGTGATGAGTGAGTGTCAGGAGGACAGAGCCAGGCCCTGCCAACGATAGGCCAGGGGGCAGTGGGTGCAGCTGGAGCAGAGGAGGCTCCATGTGAACAGAAGGAAAAACTTACTCACTGTGAGGGTGCCAGAGCCCTGGGGCAGGCTGCCCAGGGAGGTTGTGCAGTCTCCTCTGGAGCCTTTCCAGCCCCACCTGGATGTGCTCCTGTGTGAGCTGCCCTGGTGCTCCTGCTCTGGCAGGGGGGTTGGGTTGGATGACCTTTTGAGGTCCCCTCCAGCCCCTAACATCCTGTGATTTCAAGAATTCAGACTTCTTTTGGAACAATCCTATTTCCACATCAGCTTGCCCAAACACTACTGCACCTGGCCTGGCCACCATGAATGACTTTCAAGCCTTGCAGTCTTGTGCTGCAGTACAGAAAGCAGTGCTGGTTCTGCCTCCATTTCAGTCATAGCTGATGAGTTGAGACCTCTGCAGCTAGGTTTTGATTTCTCACTGATTCACACTGGTTTGCTCTCCCTGATAACTTGTGGGAGATTCATTGCTGAAGGACTTGTGAGGGTGTCAGGGAGGGATAGGACTGGGGGGGATGGAGCAGAACTAGAAGTGGGGAGATTGAGATTGGATGTGGGGAAGAAGTTGTTCCCCAGGAGGGTGGTGAGAGCCTGGCACAGGTTGCCCAGGGAGGTGGTGGAAGCCTCCTGCCTGGAGGTGTTTGCAGCCAGGCTGGAGGTGGCTGTGAGCAACCTGCTGTGGTGTGAGGTGTCCCTGCCCATGGCAGGGGGTTGGAGCTGGCTGAGCCTTGAGCTCCCTTCCAGCCCTGCCAGCTGTGTGACTCTGATTCATTGCTGCTGCAGTGCACAGAGCTGGGGGATAGAGGAGCTGCCTTGCTCTCATTAGTGGGGTTTGAGCTCCTAGAGGCCAGAGTCTGTCTGTGAGCAGCTGGCAGATGCTTGGCAGCAAGGTCTCCCTGTAGCCATGATGTGATTGCAAACTTTGTCTTTACTTCCTCACAGTGGGCAAGATGTCTCTGGGGTTTGTTTGGGGCTGTTTCAAAGCATTCATTTTGCTTTTCATGAGGCTTCCTTGGGCTTCTCAAGTGTCCCTCTAGATAGCAGGGAGGCTGCTTGTTGCGTGCTCATCAGCCAGGCCTGTTGCCAAGCAGCTGAGGCAGTGGTTGTCTCCTCACAGGGGTGCAAGGAGCGGGTTTGAGGCTGAGCACAGCACAAGGGAAGGGAGCTGCTGTGACATCATTGCTTTTCCAACCTCCTCTGCAGTTTTGGGGGGGGAGGGGGCTTCCATTACCACACTTTCCCTCTCACCTCATGACTTCCAGACAAGCCAAAAGGCTTAAACTCAAGACAAGCACTTCCAAGTGCATTCTTTGGTGTGTGCAGAGAAAGTAGCATTGCTGCTGACACAGTGAGAGGCACAAACCCTGCCAGCAGCTGGGAGACACTTCATAGAGTCACAGAATCAACCAGCTTGGAACAGACCTCAGAGATCATCAAGTCCAAGCTATGACCTAATGCCTAACCCCTCCTGACAACCAAACCATGGCTCCAAGTGCCACATCCAGTCCCCTCTTGAGCACCTCCAGGGGTGGGGACTCTTCAGGGTAGGTTTGTTTTATTCAGCCTCAAAAAAGCTAGACCACTTGGTCAGCTCTATTGCTGCACAACCTTCCTGACTTCTGACAGGATCTGCAGGGGGCTCCAAGAAAGCTGGGGAGGGACTTGTGAGGGTGTCAGGGAGGGATAGGACTGGGGGGGATGGAGCAGAACTAGAAATGGGGAGATTGAGATTGGCTGTGAGGAAGAAGTTGTTGCCCAGGAGGGAGGTGAGAGCCTGGCACAGGCTGCCCAGGGAGGTGGTGGAAGCCTCCTGCCTGGAGGTGTTCGCAGCCAGGCTGGAGGTGGCTGTGAGCAACCTGCTGTAGTGTGAGGTGTCCCTGCCCATGGCAGGGGGTTGGAGCTGGCTGAGCCTTGAGGTCCCTTCCAGCCCTGACAGCTCTGTGACTCTGTGACTTACCAAACCTTTGCTGCCCATTGCATGGAGGCCTGTTTGAGCCAAGCCCAGCTGGCCTGGCTCCATTGTGTTGCATGGCACTGCCATGAGATGGGAAGCAGAGAGTGCAGAGCATCCCTTGGCCTGTGCTGAGCACCTCCAGCGCTGGGGGGACCACCTCAGTCTGCTTCTGAGCACTAAATGTGTGTGTGGGTGTCAAGGGCCCTGCCTTGGAGGCATCACCACCTCTGCTCAGCTGTCCCCTGCCAGGTGAGAAGTGTTCACCTCTGCTTTGTTGTGCTGGGAGGTGCTTGGGGCCATCTGTTTTAAATCCCTATCACCTTTTTTCCTCCTTAGGAGATTAGGTTTACATTCAGGGTTAGTTTTCTGAAGATTTGTGGCTTCCCCCCCCCAGATTTGTATTTGGCTCCCTGATGACCTCCAGCTGGTGTTTCATTGTCAGGGTGGAAGGAGGTCCTGCCTGCACTCCAAGGGCTTTTCTTCACACCCAGTTCTGTGGTACCCAGTGTGCAGCTTGCACCTAACTGGCTTGGCCTGCTGGGGTTTCTTCTGCTTCACCTAATGCTCTGCTCTGGTGCAGTTCCCTCTGCCCCCAGCCGACTACAAACCTCATTTCTGGTTAATGCAGAGACCTGAAAGGCTTCTTCTGGACTGCCCTGACCCACAGCTGTGCTTTCATAGCAGGAGTAACCATGGCCAGCCTACTCCAGTAGCCTTAACATAGTCTTTGGAGGGCAGGGTCCATATGCTGGTGACTTTAGTACCAGCTGCACTTTTCTGTCACTCAGAGGACTCTGTGCTGTACCAGAAGCATCAGTGTGAGCCTTGGGCACGGAGCAGTGAAAGGTTTCCATGTGTGTGTGTGTCTGAAAGTGAAGCCCAATGCAGCCCAAGGTTGACCTTACCAAGGAGCTTCCTCCCAGCTGGAGCCAAGCACAGAACCTGCCTGTGGGGTGGAAGGCATCCTGCAGATGAATTCCTCCTTCCCACTCCTGAAGAGAAAGAAGAACCTTCCTGTCCCCTCTGCAGTGCCTGGCTGCCTGCTGCAGGCCTGCAGCTGGGGAGTGAAGGCTCCTCCTCCCCCAGGCGAGGGAATGTTGGCTTTGCAGATGGAGTGCTTCACTGTCCAGCCCAAGTAGAAGTGCAGGGTGGAGGGTGGGGGGTTGAACCAGGCCCCAGATCTTTATCTACAAAGAGGTTTCTGTATTTGAGATGTGGCTGAGGAAATGGGGGGGGGGGGGAGGGGGGAGATCCTTCTGTGCTTTCCTTCCTCTCTGGGCAAAACTTCTTACTCAGAAGCTTCTAATGCACAGAGTGTGGGGAGATTGTTTTGGTCCTGCTGTGTTTCCCTGTCTGAAGCACACTCAGGTGGCTCTCAGGGACATGGTTTGGTGGGGGGCTTGGCAGGGTGGACTCAGTGGTCTCAAAGGCCCTCTCCAAGGGTTCCACACCAGGTCAATCCCTTTGAGATGTTTTCAGTGCCGACACATTCGAGGTGCTAAGCGCTGCAGGGGTCACACCTCCCCCTGCTGTGGCACACACAGTGACACCCAGGCTCCTCTCACCCACTACCACCTGCTCTGCCTTGCAGGACCTGCAGGTCTTGCTGGGTCTTGCTTAGCTTGCTGGGGATCAGTGATGTGCTTTGAGGATACTCAATCAGACCTTCCCTCATCAGCATCAGTGGGGGGGTCTGAAACCCTGCCCCTCTGTGTCCCTCACCAAGCTCACCTGGGCAGAGCAGGACGTCAGACCAAGGCCTTTGTCTCTTGGCTTTGGCTGCAAGGCCCAGAGCTGGTCTGTGAGGTGCTGCTCCTGACCCCAGGAGCTGGCAGCTCCTGCTCCTGTGCACCCTGTGCCCTTCCAAGCAGGGCTGTGTTTTTCTAAGGGTTGATTTTTCTATGCTACACTGTGGGAGGGGGCACCAGGATACCCCAATCCTCCAGGAAGCCTTAGCCTTCAGGGGGTCACCCAGCACTTCAGAATGTTTTAGCCATCTACCAGTTCCTCTAACAATAAAGACCTGAAGCGTTCTGTGGGTTTGGTTCTGCTGCTTCCTTTCCACTGCCTGACAACGTTCTGCATGCAGCCAGAAGGAACACAACTCACCCTCAGTGGTGCTTTGCCCCTGCCCTGCTCTCATGAGCCCCCAGCCGGACTGCTGTGTCCAGCTGTGGAGCTCCCGGCGTGTGAAGGCCATGGGACCGCTGGAGCAGGTCCAGAGGAGGGCCACAGGGGTGGTCAGAGGGCTGGAGCACAGCCCCTGTGGGGACAGCTGCAAGAGGTGGCTCTGTTCAGCCTGGAGGAGACAAGGCTCCAGGAAGACCCTGGTAGCCCCCCTGAGAACTGGGGAGGGGCTTTTTACAAGGGCTTCAAGTGGTAGGATGAGGCAGAATGGCTCTGAGACAGAAGAGGGAGTTTCAGGCTGGAGAGAGGAAGGAATTCTTTCCAGTGAGGGTGGTGAGAGGCTGGAGCAGGCTGCCCAGGGAGGTGGTGGATACCTCCTTGCTGAAGTGATCAAGGCCAGGCTGGATGAGGCCCTGAGCAGCCTGAGCTGGTGGGAGGTGTCCCAGGTCATGGCAGTGGGGCTGGAACTGAGTGGTCTTTAATGTCCCACCCCAAACCATTCTGTGATTCTATGGCTCCCTGTCTGGGGCAGGCCAATGTCCACCTGGGTGCTTGAGCTGTGATCTGTGGCTCTTGGGGTTGTGTTTCCCATCCCTCCATGGGAGCCTGGAAGGGGACAGCTGGCTGCAGCTTCCCTCCTAGCCTCTTCATGGAGAGGGTTGTGCAGCCCTGGGAGTGTGCAGGGGGTAGAGTCCAACATCTCCTGCAGCACCCTTGCTGCAGCTGCTGAGCTCCTCTAGAGCTCCTGCCTTCCTGCCCTTGCTGGGGAAAGGGGGAGAGCTTTTCCAGGAGCCCCTGGGAGGAGTGCAGGGAGGAGGTTTGTGCCAGATCACAGCAAGGTGTTCAGGACTGCCTCCTCACTGCATGTGAAGGTTAAAGGCAGCAGGCTCTCAGCTCCCCACCACTAATGACAGAAAGTGCTGTATGAGGGAGAGAGGCTCTAATTAGGCATTAATGAGACAGGAGCCTGTGGTTTTATTATCTGTAGGACATGAGTGCTGTGGATGAGCCAGAGAGGTTGCATTAGCTGCTTCCTGCTGAGTCCTTCCAGCAGGAAAGTTCTTAGTAGACTTTCTGCATCATTTAAGGCCAGGAGCTAGAGGAGGGCACTGCAGAGGAGGAGTGGTGGGGCTTGGTGTGCTCTGCTGCTGGGGAGACACAGCCCAGGCAAGTGGCCTCGTGGGTGGACTGTGCACAGCTTGGGGCAAAGACCTTGAGCTCTGCTCTTGGGTCTGCCACTGACCAGCAGCATTTGTCATGCACCTTCTGCAGCACTGGGCACAGCACAGGAGGTTCCAACCTGAGGAACTTCTGCACTGTGAGGGTGCCAGAGCCCTGGAGCAGGCTGCCCAGAGGGGTTGTGGAGTCTCCTGCTCTGGAGCCTTTCCAGCCCCATCTGGATGTGTTCTGTGTGCCCTGTGCTGGATCCTCTGCTCCTGCTCTGGCAGGGGGTTGGGCTCCATGATCTCTTTGGGTCCCTCCCAACCCCTGACATCCTGTGCTCCTGTGGTCTCTGGGGGGTGCAGTGCTGCTGGGAACACAGCACCCTGTGCCACAGGCTCTGACTGTGGGTGAAGAGGGACCCCAGCCCCAGGAAAGTCTGCATGGCCACGGCAGACAATTCAGGTGGCCACAGACCGGTGGGTAGGTCTGTGGCCATCCTCTGCTCATGCCTGGTGAGGACAGGGAATAAGAGATGCTGGAGGCTGCAGGAACAGGCAGGATTGAAATGAATTCCCCTTTCCTTCTCACTAATGAAAATTGTTCTCCCCTAAGAGTCCCTTAATTGATCCAACCATTGACAAATCCGGGCTGGGAGTGCAGGGAATTGAATAGAAACAGCTGGAAAGAGCATGAGGTGCCATCTGAGGCAGTCAGAGGTGTCACCAGCACAAGGAGTGCAGGAAAAGAGGGCCTGGAGCTGGAAGGAGCCTTCACTAGGATGTGGCAAGGGCATTATGAAGCCAAGGAGCATTGATTTGCTTGGAAAGGTTTGGCCCTCCCTATTAAATACAATCTCAGTAATGTAACCTGGGCAGCTGCTTCCCATGTCAGCCTTGCTTGGCTCACATCGGCTGGCTGGGCTCGCTGCTCTGCAGGGGCAAGGGAGACCTCATTCTGCATCTCCCTGCTGCCCATGGGCAGCCAGCAGAGGGCCAGGCCCACCCCAGAGGAAGCAGCACCTGGGCATCCCCCTGGGAGGCAATGCCTGCCCCCAGGGGCTGTGTGTAAGGTGTGTGTGACAGGAGCGCAGCCTGCAGCCTGCAGACACAGAAGCAGCCAGCACTGGGGGTCTGTGTCTCTGTGTCTGTCTGTGTGTCTGTGTGTCTGTGTGTGTGTCTGTGTGTGTGTCTGTGTGTCTCTGTGTCTCTGTGTCTCTCTGTGTGTCTGTGTGTCTGTGTGTGTGTGTGTCTCTCTCTGTCTCTGTGTCTCTGTGTCTGTCTGTGTGTCTGTGTCTGTCTGTGTGTGTCTGTGTCTGTCTGTGTGTCTGTGTCTGTCTGTGTGTGTCTGTGTCTGTGTGTCTGTCTGTGTGTGTGTCTGCGTGTCTGTCTGTGTGTCTGTGTCTGTATGTGTGTCTGTGTGTCTCTGCGTGTCTGTGTCTGTCTGTCTGTGTGTCTGTGTGTCTCTGTGTGTCTGTGTGTCTGTGTCTGTCTGTGTGTGTCTGTGTGTCTCTGTGTGTCTGTGTCTGTCTGTGTGTATGTGTCTGTCTGTGTCTGTCTGTGTGTCTGTGTGTCTGTGTCTCTCTGTGTGTGTCCCAAAGCCAGAAATCACTTCAGGCTCTGGGTGTTTGTGTGAGTCTTGACCAGCAGCCCAAGCCCTCTGCTGCTGTTAGCCCTGGAGCTCTGCTGGCTTCAGGTCAATCTCCCTGGGAGCTGAAGCCCCTGCCTCAGGTCCAATACAGAGGCATAGAGTTGGTCAGGTTGGAGAAGACCTCCAAGACCATCCAGTCCAGCAACTAATCTGAGACCACCATGGGCATTAAGGCACATCCCACACTGCCATGGCCACAGGTCCCTTGAACACCTCTGGGGATGGGGGCTCCACCACCTCCCTGGGCAGCCTCTGCCAGTCCCTGACCACTCCTGCAGCCAAGAAATGTTTCCCAATCTCCAACACAAACCTCCCCTGGTGCAATGCCAGGGCATTTCCTCTCCTATCACCTGATACTAGGGAGCAGAGACCAACCCCCAGCTGGCTCCAACCTCCTCTCAGGGAGCTGTAGAGGGCAATGAGGTCTCCCTCAGCCTCCTCTTCTCCAGACCAAACCACCTCAGTTCCCTCAGCTGCTCCTCACCAGCCCTGTGCTCCAGACCCTTCCCCAGCTTGGTTGCCCTTCTCTGGACACTCTCCAGCCCCTCAGTGTCCTTCTTGGACTGAGGGGCCCCAAAGTGACCCCAGTACTCCAGATGTGGCCTCTGCAGTGCTGAGTACAGCGACACCATCACTTCTCTGATCCTGCTGGGCACACTATTCCTGACCCAGGCCAGGATGCTGCTGGCAAATTCTGCTGAGGAATCTTCTTCCTGGGTCCCAGATGTCCACAGCCTGCACAGGGCTGCCCTGGGTGTGTGCTGGCTGGAGAGAAGGGACACTCCATGAGGCACCCCTTAGCTCCTCAGAGATGTGGATCCTTCAAGGCTGGGGGCCAAGCACCGCTGGACCTGCAACCCGACAGCACAGCTGCTGCAAGGATCCTCAGCCAGGTGGATGTCCCCACAGCAAAATGGAGCACAGCACCTCTGGTCCCAACTGGAAGAGCAGGCAGGAACCTCATGCCCCACAAAGGGAGGAGCTGGGGATGGCATCCCCTGGGGCACAGTGTGGGAAGGAGGAGAGAAAGTGGAGCTTTGATGAAGACATGAAGCCAAACCCAGCACCTGCAGCACCACAAATGCAAGAGCTGCTCTCCTCACCTCGGATATGAGCTGTGACCAAATCCCTGGCCCTGGGTGTCTGAGCCTGAGGCACCTACTCTGCTCCTGCAGGAGACCTCCAGCCCTCTGCTCTCTGCAGAGCCCTGGGGTGAGGGCAGCAGCATGCAGACAGCAATGGAAAGGAGGAGTGCCACCGGCCAGGAGGGACCATGGGCTCAGAAGCAGATGGGAAGACATCAGCAGGCCCATGGAGAGCCTCAGCACAGTGACTGCTGCAGCCCTGGGTCCGGCAGGTGGCCGAGCACGCCGGAGGCAGAGCTCTGCCGAAGCAGCACAACAAAAGGCATCCAAACCATTTCCCTGCACATCAGAGGTGGCCAGACACAGCTGAAGGCACTGAGCCACTTGACTGTAATGGAGTCAATTTTCTCCTTCAGAGTGCAGCTCACAAACCTTTTTATAGCCATGCACCAGCAGAGCTATTTCTCGTTCCCCTCTCCCTGCCAGCTCTTGAGAGCCATTTCTGTGCCTCCCTCCCCAGCCCTTCGCCTGCTCTCCTGCAGCTCCTGTTCCACTGCCTGCATGAGCTCTGGGGAGCTGGATGGAGAAGAAAGAGAAAGCTCTGCTCTGCTCTGGCATGGCTCTGGGGCTGGGGAAGAGTCCTGTACTGGTGAGAGCTGGCTGGGAGATGGGGAGGAGGCAAGCCTCACTCTGTGTCCCTTCAACTTGAGGTCTTCTCTGTGCACCACTTGTGGGCCTGGGGCTGCAGCAAGAACCATCAAATGGTTTGGGCTGGAAGGGACCTTAAAGATTCTCTACTTCCAACTCCCCTGCCATGGGCAGGGACACCTCTCACCAGCCCAGGTTGCTCAAAGCCTCATCCAGCCTGGCCTTGAACACCTCCAGGGTGAGGGGCATCCACAGCCCCTCTGGGCAGCCTGTTGCAGTGTCTCATAGTAAGGAACTTCTCCCTGATGTCCAATCTGCATCTACCCTGCTCTGATTCTGGAAAGAGTGAGCTGGGTCCTTGCATGGGGAGCACAAGAGCAGGGGAATGCCTTGCTGCAGGGGGCTGAGGACACAAAAAGCCTCACAGAGGGCCCAAGGGAAGAGAAGGCATGCTGGCAGAAGAAAAGCTCTCTGGAGCCCTACTTGGTGCCCAGGAAACAGCTCTGGTGCTGAGCTAGAATCACACAACTCTCAGGGTTGGAAGGGACCCAGACTGGATGATCCTTGAGGCCCCTTCCAACCCTGACTCTGTGTGGGGTGAATGAAATCCCAGGGGCAAATGCTGCACCAGGAAGTGTTCAGGGGAAAGGCTTTGCAGCTCTGCAGGCTTTGCAGCTCCCTGTCCAGAGGCTGTGATGCTCTTGCTCCATCCCAGCTCTTTCTGTCCCGGTGTGCGCACACTGCCAGCCCTGCTGCCCTCCTCCCAGCTGTGCTGCCAATGGTGGGGAGCTGACATCGTCATGGCAACAGAGGGGGGGATTTCCTGGTCGCATAGCAACCTGCTGGGGGCTGATGTAAGCCCTCTGCTTCGCTCCTCCACTGCCTGCCCTGCGGCTGTGATGTGCCTGTGAGGTCTGGGCTGGGTTTCAGTTGGGGTTTCTTCGTCTGCTGGACGTGCTTGTGATGTCAGAGCGATGAGCATCGCAGGGAGGGAGAGATGAGCTCCTCCGGGAGCCCTCAGCCCAGGCATGGTCTTGCTCAGGGGCACCAATACACACAGCCCATCTCTGGAGGCTTGGGCACATTAATCTGCTGCTCATTGCCGCTGCTTTGGCTAATGTGGGCTGGAGGAGACAGGAAAATGCCTCGCAGTGATTTTTGTGCTGGGCCCTGTGCTCTTTAACATCTTTATTGATGATCTGGATGAGGGCATTGAGTCCATCATCAGTAAATTTGCTGATGACACCAAGCTGGGGGCAGGAGTTGATCTGCTGGAGGGTAGAGAGGCTCTGCAGAGGGACCTGGACAGGCTGGACAGATGGCAGAGGCCAAGGGCAGGAGATTGAACACATCCAAGTGCCAGGTGCTGCACATTGGCCACAACAACCCCAGGCAGAGCTACAGGCTGGGGGCAGAGTGGCTGAGAGCAGCCAGGCAGAGAGGGACCTGGGGGTGCTGGTTGATGGTAGGCTGAACATGAGCCTGCAGTGTGCCCAGGCAGCCAAGAGGGCCAATGGCATCCTGGCCTGCATCAGGAACAGTGTGGCCAGCAGGAGCAGGGAGGTCATTCTGCCCCTGTACACTGCACTGGTTAGGCCACACCTCGAGTACTGTGTCCAGTTCTGGGCCCCTCAGGTTAGGAAGGAGGTTGACTTGCTGGAACGAGTCCAGAGAAGGGCAACAAAGTTGGTGAGGGGTTTGGAACACAGCCCTGTGAGGAGAGGCTGAGGGAGCTGGGGTTGCTCAGCCTGGAGAAGAGGAGGCTCAGGGGTGACCTTATCACTCTCTACAACTACCTGAAGGGAGGTTGTAGACAGGCAGATGTTGGTCTCTTCTCCCAGGCACCCAGTACCAGAACAAGAGGACACAGACTCAGGCTGTGCCAGGGGAAGTTCAGGCTGGAGGTCAGGAGGAAGTTTTACACAGAGAGAGTGATTGCCCATTGGAATGGGCTGCCCGGGGAGGTGGTGGAGTCACCGTCATTGGAGGTGTTCAGGAGGAGACTTGATGGGGTGCTTGGTGCCATGGGTTAGCTGTTTGGGTGGGTTGGATTGGTTGATGGGTTGGACACAATGATCTTGAAGGTCTCTTTCAACCTGGTTTGGTTTATTCTAATAAAGGTTATTCCCTCTTGATTTCTGCCTTGGTCTTGTCAAAGTGATGATGCTCTTGTGCAGGGGGCAGCTGTAAACAGGGCAGGTTTACTCTGCAGCAAGAGAAGCAGAGCCAGCAGGGCAGGGAGGGGATTCTGCCCCTCTGCTCCACACTGCTGAGACCACAGCTGCAGCTCTGGGGCCAGCTCTGGAGCATCTGTGCCAGGAAGGATCTGGAGGTGCTGGAAGGTGTCCAGAGCAGGGCCAGGAGGATGAGCAGAGGGCTGGAGCTGCTCTGCTGTGAGCACAGACTGAAGGAGTTGGGGTTGTGCAGGCTGGAGAGGAGAAGGCTCCCAGGAGACCTCATTGTGGCCTTCCAGGATCTGCAGGGGGCTCCAAGAAAGCTGGGGAGGGACTTGTGAGGGTGTCAGGGAGGGATAGGACTGGGGGGGATGGAGAGAGTCCAACAGAGAGCTGCCAGGATGCTGAAGGGACTGCAGCACTGCCCTGTGAGGAGAGGCTGAGAGCCCTGGGGCTGTGCAGTCTGCAGAGGAGAAGACTGAGAGGGGATCTGATCAATGTCTATCAATAGCTGAGGGCTGGGGGTCAGGAGGGAGGGCACAGGCTCTGCTCAGCTGCACCCTGGGATAGGACAAGGGGCAGTGGATGGAAACTGCAGCACAGGAGGTTCCAGCTCAGCATGAAGAGGAACTTCTGCACAGTGAGGGTGCCAGAGCCCTGGAGCAGGCTGCCCAGAGAGGTTGTGGAGTCTCCTGCTCTGGAGCCTTTCCAGCCCCAGCCCATACCTCCAGGGATGGGACCCCAACCACCTCCCTGGGCAACCTGTTCCAGTGTTCCACTACCCTCATGGTGCAGAACTTGTTCCTGATTTCCAGCCTAACTCTGTTCTTCTCTAGTTTGAAGCCATTGCTCTCATCCTGTCCCTGCAGGCCTTTGCAAACAGTCCCTCCCCATCCTTCTGGTAGTTCCACTTCAGGTTCTGGCAGGCTGCTATGAGGTCTCCCCAGAGCCTTCTCCAGGCTGAAGACCCCCAGCTCCCTCAGCCTGTCCTTGTAGCAGAGGTGCTCCCACCCCCTGATCATCTTCATGACTCTCCTCTGGACCTGCTCCATCAGCTCCATGTCCTTCCTTCATTGAGGGCTCCAGGGCTGGACACAGCCTCCAGGTGAGGTCTCCCCAGAGCGGTGCAGAGGGGCAGAGTCACCTCCCTCCATCTGCTCTCCACACTGCTCCTCTGGAGGCAGGGCTCGCTCTGAGGTGGCTTTGTGGCAGCTGCCAGGGCCAGGTCATGCTGGAGGAGAGAAGAGAAACGGAAAGGACGACCTGAAAGCCAAGAACAAGGGTGAGGACAAGTGGTAGCAGCTTGCCTCCCAGGCTGCTCGTTCCAGGCGTGCCTGCCTGCTGCCTCAGCACAGCCTGCAGGGCTATATTTGTCTGTCAGACAGAAAGAACAAATATTCTTCCATTGATGTCATTCTTGCTCACTTTTTCCTCTAAGAAAATCAATGTCTCCTGCTGCCTTTTCCATCCCCTGCCCCTCCACACTGCACACTCAGAGCCTTGCCTCTGCCCAGCTGTGGCGTGCCGGCTTCCTCTGGCTGCTGAGGGCTGGGATCTGCTGGAACCTCTAGAATCCCACACCTGCCTCCAGCTTCTTCTGGCTGCTCCTCCAGCAAGCATCTGCTCCCCCTTCCCCCTCCCAAACCTTCCTCTTCCTCCCCCCTCTGCCTTCCAAATGGGAGAGGGAAATGGCAGGCCCTTTCCTGGGGCTAGTTCCCAAGGGCTCCAAACCAGTTGCAAAGGAGAAGCTCCTGATGTCACAGGAACATTCGGGTTGGAAAGAGCCTCAGGATCACCAGCTCCAACCCAGAGCCCTCCTCTGCAAGGCTCTCCCCTAAACCAGAGCCCCAAGCACCACATCCAAACCACCTTGAAGCACATCCAGGCTTGGGGACTCCACACACTCCCTGGGCAGCACATTCCAGTCCCTGACCACTCTGGCTGGGGAAAAATTCTTCCTAATGTCCAGTGTAAACCTCCCCTTGAGGCCATTCCCTCTGGTTCTGTCACTAATTACCTGTGAGAGGAGACCAGCAGCAGCCTCTCTGGGAGGCTGTGGGAGGAAGGATGGGAAATGGAACCTCTGGAGGGGCTCTTGTGTTTATCATCTGTTTCCCTGAACCTCTCTGCTGCAGCAGTGCATCCACGGGGGAGATCAATCAGGAGGTTAAGACAACTGACTGCCAGGGCATCTCTGATGCCAGCTCTTCCTTGCTCCTCACAGGACTTCATTACCTTGGTCAGAACCACCCCAGCAGGCTTTGAGGCAAAGGGAGTGTTGGAGCTTTCACTCTTAATGGAGCAGTGGGAATATGATTTAGTGTTTAGGTTGTGCTAGGAAAGGAATGGTGAAAGGGGAGGAAGAAGAAGGAGTTTCTGCAATGGAGGGGTGTTCCCTCTGCTGGAACAGGGTAACACAGAGCTCTCAGGGCTGGAAGGGAGCTCAAGGCTCAGCCAGTCCCAACCCCCTGCCATGGGCAGGGACACCTCACACTGCAGCAGGTTGCTCACAGCCACCTCCAGCCTGGCTGCAAACACCTCCAGGCAGGAGGCTTCCACCACCTCCCTGGGCAGCCTGTGCCAGGCTCTCACCACCCTCATGGGCAACAACTTCTCCCTCACAGCCAATCTCAATCTCCCCATTTCCAGTTCTGCTCCATCCCCCCCAGTCCTGTCCCTCCCTGACACCCTCACAAGTCCCTCCCCAGCTTTCTTGCAGCCCCCTGCAGATCCTGGAAGGCCACCAGAAGCTCTCCTCATTTAGTTAATCATTCCTCAATCAGAAGCTGCCCAGAGAAGTTTCCTCCTCTCTGGGTGCTTTTCCCTGCCCATTTTCCCTCCTCTGCTGTGGGTGGAAGCAGGTTTGTGCAGCAGCCTAAGGACAAGAGGTATTATATATCTGTAATTTCCAGGTGCAACAGCTTATTGATGCTTAGGACCTTTGTAATGAGCACAAATGAATGACAGCAAGGCAATAAACCTGCTGGTGGGGAGTGCTTGTTGTTCCAGCACAGCTCGAGTTCCAGTGCCTGCTTTTGCTTTGTGACCTGTGCTTGAGTTAGTTAAATGCAGGCCTGAGAGCTGTACCTTGCCACTCATTCTCAGCAGAAAATGTTCTGGGACACAGTGGGCAGGGAAACATCTTCGTGTGGGTTGTACTACTGCAAGTTCTGCCCCGGGTTAGGAGAGATGTTGAGCTGCTGGGAGGTGTCCAGAGAAGGCAACAAAGCTGGGGAGGGGTCTGGAGCACAGCCCTGTGAGGAGAGGCTGAGGGAGCTGGGGTTGCTTAGCCTGGAGAAGAGGAGGCTCAGGGAAGACCTCATTGCTCTCTGCAACTCCCTGCAGGGAGGCTGTAGCCAGGTGGGGGTTGGTCTCTTCTCCCAGGCACCCAGCACCAGAACAAGAGGACACAGTCTCAAGCTGTGCCAGGGGAGGTTCAGGCTGGATGTTAGGAAGTTCTTCCCAGACAGAGAGATTGGCCACTGGGATGTGCTGCCCAGGGAGGTGGTGGAGTCCCCATCCCTGGAGGTGTTTAGGAAGAGCCTGGATGAGGCCCTTGGTGCCATGGTCTGGTTGATCAGTTAGGGTTGGGTGATCAATTGGACTTGATGCCCTTGGGGGTCTCTTCCGACCTGGCTGATCCTGTGTGTCTGTAGCTGGGCTGCTACCAGGGCCGGCCAGGTGCCTTTCTCTGTGGAGAAGAAATCTCTTTTGCAGGAGGAGTTTGACATCTCGGGAGCAAGCTGCGGTATCGCGACTCTCGCCGACAAGAGGCTGCGAGTCTCTCGGTCCGCTGGCTGGAAGCGGAGTGCCGGCTGGGCGAGCAATGAGCGCTGGGCTGGACCACAGCCTGCAGGGCAATCCTGCCCCCTGCAGGTCAATCCTGCCCCCTGCAGGTCAATCCTGCCCTCTGCAGGGCAATCCTGCCCCCTGCAGGTCGATCCTGCCCCCTGCAGGGCAATCCTGCCCCCTGCAGCTCACGCCTGGAGCTGCGAGAAGCTCTGCTGGTGCTGGGGGAGCTGCAGCGCCTCTCTTGCAGGAGGAAGGCTCAGGGGCTTGGGGCTTGATCGCCTGGAGGAGAGCAGAACGTGAGGGGATCTTATCAATACTTCATGGGTGCCCTGCTGAGACCACAGCTGCAATCCTGTGTCCAGTTCTGGGCTCCCCAGTTCCAGAGAGACAGAGACCTGCTGGAGTGAGGCCAGGGGAGAGCCAGGAGGAGGCTTAGGGGACTTGAGCATCTCCCCTGTGAGGAGAGACTGAGAGCCCTGGGGCTGTTTAGCCTGGAGAGGAGAAGGCTGAGAGGGATCTGATCAGTGGCTATCAATATCTGAGGGGTGGGTGTCAAGGGGAGGGGGCCAAGCTCTTTTGGGTGGTGCACAGTAATAAGACAAGAAACAACAAGTACAAGCTTGAACATAGAAGGTTTCAGCTCAACATGAGGAGAAACTTCTTCACAGCGAGGGTGGCAGAGCCCTGGAGCAGGCTGCCCAGGGGGGCTGTGGACTCTCCTGCTCTGGAGCCTTTCCAGCCCCACCTGGATGCATTCCTGTGCAGCCTGCCCTGGGTGATGCTGCTCTGGCAGGGGGGTGCACTGGATGCTCTCTGGAGGTCCCTTCCAACCTGTAATGTCCTGTGTGACACTGTGGCCAGCCTGATTTCAGTGGTGCCCAGGACAGAGTAAGGCATAACAGGCACAGAGCTGAAGTTCCATCTGAACATGAGGAGGAACTGCTTCGTGTTGAGGGTGGCAGAGCACTGGAACAGGCTGCCCAGAGAGGTGTTTCCATCTCTGGAGTCATTCAGAGCCTGCTTGGACATGCTCTAGGAGAATCTGCTTCAAGAGAGGGTCCCCAGAGTTCCCTTCCACCCCCTACCATTCTGTGACCCAGCCCCACAGGCCAGGCCAGACCCAGAGATGGTCAATTCTGCATTCTTCTGAGGTGAGGTTTCTGTGCTTGGAATTTCCAGAGGCGAGGACAGGAGAAGCAGGGAGCTAAACCACCCAGCTCAAGCAAGAGATGCTAGCCTCAGGGCCTGTCCCCATACCAGCACTGCCTGGGGCTCATGGCTGGGCTGTTTCTCAGCTGTTCCTGTCCAACCTCTCCGTTTTATAGGAGGAAAAATGGAAGAAGAGTTGTTCAGATACTTAGTGCCAGGGAGCTGCAGCTTGCCACAGCTCTGCACACCTTCACTGTGGTTTGCAGGCAAAGGGAGCTGTTGGAAAGCATTTGTTGGACTTCATGAAAGCTTACCATCAAAGAGCCTGGTAGGAGGGCACTGTGATGAAGTGCTGAGTGCCTCTGACCCTACCTGACCCCAAACCATGCAACCAAAGGGTCACAGGATGTGAGGGAGTGGAAGGGACCTCTGAAGGCCATCAAGTCCAACCCCTGCCAGAGCAGGAGCATGGAATCCAGCACAGGGCACACAGAACACATCCAGATGGGGCTGGAAAGGCTCCAGAGAAGGAGACTCCACAACCTCTCTGGGCAGCCTGCTCCAGGGCTCTGGCACCCTCACAGTGCAGAAGTTCCTCCTCATGCTGAGCTGGAACCTCCTGTGCTGCAGTTTCCATCCACTGCCCCTTGTCCTATCCCAGGGTGCAGCTGAGCAGAGCCTGTGCCCTCCCTCCTGACCCCCAGCCCTCAGCTATTGATAGCCATTGATCAGATCCCCTCTCAGTCTTCTCCTCTGCAGACTGCACAGCCCCAGGGCTCTCAGCCTCTCCTCACAGGGCAGTGCTGCAGTCCCTTCAGCATCCTGGCAGCTCTGTTGGACTCTCTCCAGCAGATCCCTGTCCCTCCTGAGCTGGGCAGCCCAGAGCTGGATGCAAGATTCCAGGGGAGGTCTCAGCAGGGCAGAGCAGAGGGGGAGGAGAACCTCCCTGGCTCTGCTGGGCACACTCCTCTGAATGCAGCCCAGGATGCCCTTGGCCTTCTTGGCCCCCAGGGCACATTGCTGTCCCATGGATGATTTGTTCTGCCCCAGCACTCCCAGGTCCTTCTCCCCAGGGCTGCTCTCCAGCAGGTCACCTCCTAACCTGTACTGCTGCAGGTTATTCTCCCTGCCCAGGGGCAGGGCTCTGCACTTCTCCTTGTTGAGCCTCATGAGGCTCCTCTCTGCCCAGCTCTCAGCCTGTCCAGGTCTCACTGAGGAATTCTTTTGGTTGCCAAAGACCTCTAAGATCATTGTTCCTCTGCCAGTGTGTCCCTCTGAGCCACCCCAGGCTGGAGCTCACCCTAACCCAGCAGCTATCCTCATCCCCATCCAGACTCACTGCTGCACACCCAGAGGAGGACATCGTGCTCTGGCTGAGCTCCTGTATTATACATGGCATGGCACAGCCCTGGATTGATGAAGTCTCCTTCTGACCAGAGTGTAACTTGTCCAAGGAAGAGAAACAATCTGTTCCTGACCTAAAAATGTCTACCACCACTTTTTGCACTTGGGCCCCAGGCCTTTCAGCCTCAAAGAAAAGGGAGCTTGGGAAATCCTGCCCCCTTCTTACCCCTGCTTGCTCTGCTCTCCACTTACTGCGTGGCTGGAGAAGGAAGTCACTCTTTTGGCAAGGGCTTGGAGGGACAGGACAAGAGGGAATGGACTGAAGCTTGAGGAGGGCAGATTGAGACTGGGGATGAGAAAGAAATTCTTTATGGTGAGGGTGGTGAGAGCCTGGCACAGGCTGCCCAGGGAGGCTGTGGATGCTCCCTCCTGGAGGTGTCCAGGGCCAGGCTGGATGAAGCCTTGAGCAGCCTGGGCTGGTGTGAGGTGTCCCTGCCCATGGCAGGGTAGGTTCAAGAGATGATCTTCAAGGTCCCTCCCAGCCTAAACCGTTCTCTGCAGCTGTGTGTGACTCACCAGTCCCTGCAGGGCAGGAGGAGCATGTCCCAGCCCCTGCCAGCCTGGCAGCACAGAGGGCACAGCCACAGCATGTTTCCCTGAGCCTTTCAGTAGCTTTGCTGTCATCTGCTTTCACCAGCCTCTGGTCATCATCTTCCTCAGTCTGGCCCTTCCTGCCTGGCACAGCAATGCTGTTTGCTCAGCCTGTAGTCTCTGCCATGTCACTGGGGATGCTCTGCCAGCCTGCAGGAGGAGGTGAGTGAGACACAAGCTCTCAAAACAAGGTTGCCCCTGGCTAACCCCCCAGAAATCACGTTTAAAATGCAGCTGAATGGACACAGGGCTCCTCTGGCCCCACACTCCTGGAGTCTGGCTCTAAAGCCAGTGCCCCTCAGGCAGAAGTGCCACTGTGCACACAGGTTTTGTGTTGGGAGGGAGTTCTGCTGCCCTGGATTGCTCATTGCCTGACAGCAGGCTGGAAGCTCGTTTGCAGTGTGCTGAGCTGACCCACAAAGCCTCTGCTGTCACCTCAGAGTGTGCTGCTGAAGGGCAAGTGCCCCCCACATGGCCAGTGGTGCTCCCTCCCTCTCCCTCCATTTCACCTCAGGTTTGGGGAATGCTTCAGGAGATGCTTTCCCCTCTTTCTTGAGTGCACTGCCTGGAGCACAGGCCTGAATTGTGCCACGGAGGATACAGGTTGTGGAGAGAAAAGGTCAGCATCTGATTGGGTTTGAGGCTGGCAGAGCCCTGGAGCAGGCTGCCTGGAGACATGGTGGAGTCTCCTTCCCTGGAGTCATTCCAAACCCTCCTTGATGCCATCCTCTGCAACCTGCTCTAGCAGGGGGGGTGGACTGGGTGAGCTCTGGAGGTCCCTTCCAACCCTCCCCATGCTGTGATTCAGCCTGAAGGGTGAATGAGCTTTCCAGGGGCTCCATGAGGAGCAGGTTTCTGCCTGCTAAGTTCTGCCAGCAGCAAGCAAGAAGTGAGAGAGAGGAGCTCAGGCCAAGGAGCCTCTAGATGTCACTGCCATGCAGCAGAATGCACCCCAGCACCAGGATGGAGCAGGGACAGCCACCCACAGCCGGGGGCAGACACCCAGGGAGGCAGCCCAGCAGTTTGGGCATCCCATGTCCCAGGGCTGCAAAGGTGCAGCTATGGCAGGGTGGGACTAGGCACAGCTGCTGCAGCCAGGAAGAGCAGGATAAGGTATTCCAGGCAAGGAGCTGCCAGGTAACAGGGAAGAGATCCAGTTCCAGCCCTGTGGCAGGGAGATCCTAAAGACTGAGCATGGTGCTGCTAAATACAGCTGGTACCCACCCCCCAGGAGAAGTGGTCCCAACATCTGCCTGTGCTCCTGCTGAACTACCTAACCACAGGGCAGGGTCACCCCTGATGAGCTTTCCAGCTGCCTGCCTGGCTCTGGGGGACTGGGAGCCCACTCTGGCTGTGAAAAAAGTTGTTCCTAATGTCCAGTCTGTGGCAGCTTGAGGCCATTCCCTCTTGTTCTGTCACTAATCACCTGGGAGAAGAGACCAGCAGCAGCCTCTCACAAGCTCCTTTCAGGTAGCTGTGGACAGCAATGAGGTCTCCCCTCAGCCTCCTCTGTTTCACACTGACCATCCCCAGCTCCTTTGGTTGCTCTTCATCAGATTTATTCTCCAGGCCCTTCCCAGCTTCCCTGCCCTGCCCTGCCCTGGCTCCAGCACCTCCACATCTCTCTTGTGCTGAGCTGCCCAAAACTGGACACAGCACTCGAGCTGTGGCCTCCCCAGAGCTGAGTCCCAGGGGACAGTCCCCTCCCTGCTCCTGCTGGACATACACAGGGGCACCACCCTCACAGTGCTGGCCTTCACAGCTGGATCACAGGAGTAGAACCACAGAGCCACAGAACCATAGAATGATAGAGCCATAGCATGGGCTGGGTTGGAAGGGACCTCCAAAGGTCATCTGCAGTCAGCAGGGACAGCCTCAGCCAGATCAGGCTGCTCAGAGCCCTGTAGAGCCTCACCTTGGCTATCTCCAGGGATGGAGCCTCAACCACCTCCCTGGGCAGCCTGTTCCAGTGCTCCACCACCCTCCTGGTGCAGAACTTGTCCCTCACATCCAATCTCCATCTGCTCTGCTCTGATTTCAAACCACTGCCTCTCATCCCATCTCTGCAGGCCTTGGCAAGCAGTCTCTCTCCACCCTTCTGGTGCTGGGGGGCTGCAGTTAGTTCTCCCTGGAGAAGATGAGCTGTAGAAGTTTTCCTTCTCTCTCCAGCCCCCCACTGCTCTGAGCTGCTTTTGTTTGGGCCGCTGGGCCCTGTGCAATGCAGTGCAGCTCCTGGGTGCTTCTGGAAACAGTCACTGCTGCTTGTGGCCAAGGCTTTGTGTTCTGTCTCTCCCTGTTGACCCCAGTTTTGTTTGCCTTTTTCTTCCCCTTCTTTATTTTTTTGCCCCCCCCAGGGCTACCAAACACCCTTGACTTTGTGTGTGGGATGGTTAATCAACAAGTCTGTCACAATGATGGATTCCTCCTGAATTGTTGCTTAATTAGCTTGGTTGGCAATATAAATCAAGTGGAATAGCGATGCCTCCAGCGCTGCAGACAGGCAGCCCGGCTCAGCCTGACAGCTGTGAGTTATTGCTCCCTGCCCCAGCACAGGGACACAGTGCAGGCAGCAGACCACTGGCCCAAGAGGGATGGAGGTTTGTCCCTGAGGCTGCTGGAGTGCCTGGGAAGGCTGCAGGGATGGAGGCAATGCTGGGGTGTGCCCTGGCCAGCAGCATCTGCAGGGGTGGATGGCTGAGAGGTCTCTGCCCATGGACACCCACACAGCCCTTGGGGCAGAGGAGCCAGCAGGGGCTCACAGAATGCCAGGGGGTGGGAGGGACCTGTGGAGATCAGCAAGTCAGCCCCCCTGCCAGAGCAGCATCACCCAGGGCAGGCTGCACAGGAAGGCATCCGGGGGGGTGGAAAGGCTCCAGAGCAGGAGACTCCACAGCCCCCCTGGGCAGCCTGCTCAGGGCTCTGCCACCCTCACAGTAGGGAAGTTTCTCCTCATGCTGAGGTGGAGCCTCCTGTGCTCCAGCTTGTACCCACTGCCCTTTGCCCCCATCACAGGGCACCACTGATAAGAGCCTGGCCCCTCCTTCCCGACCCCCACCCCTCAGATACTTACAAACATTGATCAGTTTCCCTCTCAGCCTTCCCTTCCCCAGGCTGACCAGCCCCAGGGCCCTCAGCCTCCCCTCACCAGACAGATGCTCCTCTGCTTCCATCACCCTCACAGCATTTGTCCAGGGGGAGGCAGCTGACATGCCAGCAGCTCCTCACCTGCTCTGCTGTCTGCTGCAAGCTTTCAGTGAAGCAGACACGTTTAATTGTGTGCCAAGGCAGGTCATTAGAGACAGGGATCTTTCTCTACGGACAGGCAGGGCTGCCTGCCACTGAAAGGCACTTCTGCAATCATAAGGGGAGGAAAGTCCTCCCTCCATTGTCTGCACAGAGAGTGCTAAGGCTGGTCTTGAGGAGCTGATCTCAACAGCTCAGTCTGTTCAGAGCTGGGGCTTCCACCCCACAATCATCTGCTTACACCTTGTGACTTGGCCTCACATTGTTGCCATGAGTCCCTTCAGGCTGGCTACAAGGAGCTTGTTCCCAACAAGCCTGAGCCAGCCCCAGCAGGTCCAAGGTTCTCCTGTGCTGGGGGCCCCAGAGCTGGACACAGCACTCCAGGTGCAGTCCCAGCAGAGCAGAGCAGAGGGGCAGAATCCTTCCTCTCCATCTCTGGCCACACTGCTTGTGATGCAGCCCAGGCTGCCCTTGGCCTTCTGGGCTGCCAGTGCACAGCTTCTGCCCCACCAGCACCCCCAAGTCCTTCTCTGCATCCTCCCTCAGCATGGATTGATATCGAGGGTCCCCAGCCTAGGTGCAGGACCTTGCCCTTTGCTTTATTGAACCTCGTGAGATTCTCCTCAGGCCACCTCTGCAGCCTGCCCAGGTCCCTCTGGATGGCACCCACCCCATCCTTCACCACTCAGCTTGGTGTCATCTGCAGACTTGCTGAGGGTGCCTTCATCTCACTGTGTCACTGATGAAGATGTTGAACAGCACTGCTCCCAGTACTGACCCTTGAGGGCCACCCCTTGTCAGCCAGCCCCATCTGGACATCAAGCCATTGACCACTCCCCAGTCAATCCCCTAGCCCCTGGACAGCTCACCCATCAAATCCATCTCTCCCCAGCCTAGAGAGGAGGATGTTGTGGGGGGCTGTGTCAAAGGCTTTGCAGAAACCCAGACAGATGACCTCTGTGGGTCTCCCCTTGCCCACTGAGGAAGCTACACCACTGTAGACAGCTGCTAGGTTGGGCAGACAGGATTTGTCCTTGGTGCAGCCATGCTGGCTTCTGTCTGCTGTGTGTTCAAGTACAGCTTCCAGGAGGATCTGTCCCATGGTGTTCCCAGGCACAGAGGTGGGGCTGGCAGGGCAGGAGTTTCCAGGGTCCTTCTTCTAGACTGAATCTTAGGAAGAAGTTCTCCAGTATGAGGGTGGTGAGAGACTGGCACAGGCTGCCCAGGGAGGCTGTGGATGCTCCCTCCCTGGAGGTGTTGAAGGCCAGGTTGGATGAGGCCTTGAGCAACCTGGTCTAGAGGGAGGTGTCCCTGCACTTAGCAGGGGGTTGGAGCTGGATGATCTTTAAGGTCCCTTCCAACCTAAACCATTCTGTGAATGAAGGCAGGAGCAGCACTGAGCAATCAGTTGCACAGCTGTGTCCCTTCACTGCCATAGCAGATGCAATGCAGCCCCTGATGAACTCAGACATGCCCCAAACCTTTCCTTTGTGACAATGCTCTTTATTAACACAAAGCTAAGGACACAAACAAGCAGCAACAACAGAAACCAACCACAAACCACACAGAGACTGTGGTGGTGTGGATGAATGGTGAGCAGTGTCTGCCACAAGCTATGAGCTGCTGTGAAGAGAGTGAGCTCCAGCCCTGCCTAAACCAACACTGCACTCTGCCAGGACTCTGCTTCCACCCCCCACCCCCCTCCTGATTCTGTCCTTAGTTGCAATGGGAATCAAAGAATATTTAGGGGTTAGAAGGGACCTCTAGAGATCATTGAGTGCAACCCACCTGCCAGAGCAGGAATATTGCAGGCTGGGGCTGCCCAGCTCAGGAGGGACAGGGATCTGCTGGGGAGAGTCCAACAGAGAGCTGCCAGGATGCTGAAGGGACTGCAGCACTGCCCTGTGAGGAGAGGCTGAGAGCCCTGGGGCTGTGCAGTCTGCAGAGGGGATCTGATCAATGGCTATCAATAGCTGAGGGCTGGGGGTCAGGAGGGAGGGCACAGGCTCTGCTCAGCTGCACCCTGGGATTGGACAAGGGGCAGTGGATGGAAACTGCAGCACAGGAGGTTCCAGCTCAGCATGAGGAGGAACTTCTGCACTGTGAGGGTGCCAGAGCCCTGGAGCAGGCTGCCCAGAGAGGTTGTGGAGTCTCCTGCTCTGGAGCCTTTCCAGCCCCACCTGGATGTGTTCCTGTGTGACCTGTGCTGCAGTCTCTGCTCCTGCTCTGGCAGGGGGTTGGTCTCAATGACCTCTTTGGATTCCTTCCACCCCCTCACATCCTGTGATGCTGAGATCACCCAGGGTAGGTCACACAGGAACACATCCAGGCAGGTTCATGGAGCTGTTTCTGCTTTCTGTGCACTGAGTGGCAGAGCTAACCATGCTGCTTACAGAGAGGAGTGGAGGTTAGGCTCAGCACTCCTAGCCTGCCCTATTAAATGCTATCAGCTTGCCCACAAATGTTCCTCAACATAGAGTCATGGAATCACAGAGCTGTCAGGGCTGGAAGGGAGCTCAAGGCTCAGCCAGTCCCAACCCCCTGCCATGGGCAGGGACACCTCACACCACAGCAGGTTGCTCACAGCCACCTCCAGCCTGGCTGCAAACACCTCCAGGCAGGAGGCTTCCACCACCTCCCTGGGCAGCCTGTGCCAGGCTCTCACCACCCTCATGGGGAACAACTTCTTCCTCACAGCCAATCTCAACCTCCCCACTTCTAGTTGTGCTCCATCCCCCCCAGTCCTATCCCTCCCTGACACCCTCACAAGTCCCTCCCCAGCTCCTCTTCTCTCTTCAGAGCAGGTCCAGTCGGGCTGACAAGGGACTCCTCATCTCGACCTCTGAGCACCATCAGCAATGCCCAGGGCAGTCCTGGCCTCACTCCTTCACAGTAGGTGTTTTTCAAGAAGCTTATGGATGTCTCTTCTGTGAGATGGCCTTGGGCTGTGCCGTGCTGAGGAGCAGCAAAGCCACCTAAAGGCAGAGGGAAGGAGACTCGCTCAGAGCACGGCAGCTGGAGGTCTGCCTTCGGAAAGCGCCAACGAGAAGCTCTGTCCAACAGAGTCCCTTCAGCCCGCAGCCAAGTGTCCTTCCCCCGCCTCACTCACGCTTTGTTAGGCGCCAGTTTAAAGACCCTAGTCCTCTGAGGCTCCCCTGGGATGCTTGCCCAGTGTTCAGCTGCAAGTGGCTGCTGAATTGTTCAAGTGGAAGAGCTTCTGAACAGCCCCCAGCCCCCCACGCCCCCAGGCAGAACTCCCCTCCAGCCTGCTCCGAGCAAATGATGGCCTGCAGAAGTCCTGATCAGTTTGTGAGTGATTCCCAGCAGGAGAAGCCTAAGCAGGCTGTGAATAGCATTTGCAAGCAAAGACTGAACCAAGCTGCATCCCCCCACAGCGAGGTCCTTCCAGCCTCACCTCCACCTAGTGAGAGCCTGCGGCGCAGGGGCTGGGTGCTGTGCTGTGAGTAATCTGCTGCAGCACATCAACACATCCAGACACAGCTCTGCTGTGCCAGGGGAAGGTGCTGCCTGAATACCAAGGACAGGCTTGCAAAGAACTGTGTGCAGACACAGCTCAGAGAGGGGCTGAGTGCTCCTCCTGCAGCGAGACAGCTGGGTGCAGCCAGCAGACAAGGTAGAGGAGCAGCTGGGCACAAATGCTGTGCTGGAGCCAAGGGCATGGAGCTGCCCCTGCATGGGGGCTGAGTCCACCTTGCTTTGTCCCTAGGGGAGTGTCACACCTCTCACCAGAGCTGGAGGACATGGAGTCTTTAGTCTGGGGAGGAGAAGACTGAGAGGGGATCTGATCAATGTCTTACCAGCCATGTGGAGCTCTGACATCCCTTTAGGTGTACATGACAAGAGTCAGCCACTGGGGAACGAGAAGGAGAAGTGTGTTTAGGCAGGGGTGCTGCAATAAGTGTCCAGATGTATCTTGGTACCTTCAGTCTGGAGGAGAGGAGGCTGAGGGGAGACCTCATGGCTCTCCACAGCTCCCTGAAAGGAGGCTGGAAGGAGGTCTGGGTCATTGAAAGGGAAGTTTAGGCTGGAGGGGAGGAGAAAGGTCTGCCCAGAAAGAGTAATTGGCCCTGGGGATGTGCTGCCCAGGGAGGTGGTGGAGTCCCCATCCCTGGAGGTGTTCAGGAGGGGATTGGATGTGGCACTTGGAGCCATGGTTTGGTTGTCAGGAGGGGTTGGGTGACAGGTTGGACTTGATGAGCTCTGAGGTCTATTCCAACCTGCTTCATTCTATGATTCAATCTCTTCTCCCTAGTATCAGGTGATGAGAGGAAGTGGCCTGAAATGGTGCCAGGGTTAGGTTGGAGATTAGGAAACATTTCTTTGCTGCAAGAATGGTCAGGGACTGGCAGAGGCTGCCCAGGGAGGTGGTGGAGTTCCCATCCCTGGAGGTGGCCAAGAAATGTGTGGAGATGGTGCTTTGGGCCATGGTTCAATGGCCATGGTGGTGGAGGGTTGACAGCTGGACTGGATGATGTTTGAGGTGTTCTCCAACCAAAGCAATTCCCTGAACCTATGGCCCAGTGACTGTGGTGCTCTTGTCCTGCACAGGTTAGTTCAGGGGGGTTGGAACTGCCTTTATTCCTCCTTACACTTCAGACCCAGGCACACTCCCTGTTGGTTCCTGCCCAGGATAAACCACTGCAGGAGCAGCTGCTGGGGGGGGATGGAGCTGTGTGGTTGGAGGGGACAGCAGGCTCTGGGAGTGTGGCTCTCCTGGGGACCACCCTGTGGCAACAGGGTCAGAGCCTCTGCTTGCAAACTGCTGAGGGCTTGGTCTGCAAAAATAGCTAATGAGGCACTGAACTAACCACAGAGTGTAAGCAGGAGCCAGCAGGAGTGGAAAATGTTCTTGGGGGGAAAAGAAAGGTAAACTGTCAAACAAATAACTAAACCAACCCCCAGTTCTCTGCAAGCTCTGTGCTGTCAAGGAGCAGTCCCCAGACTGATGAAAAGCAGCACTCAGGCACATCACCATGGAGCACAGCAGGAGCCTTGCTTCAGACTCACTGACATAAAGCTTGATGCATCCCCAAGCCAGCCAGATCCCCTCCAGGCTGTGCTCCCAAGACAGACAGCAGCAGCAAGCATTTGTCTGCTGATGCCTTCTCACAACCAAGATGCTTTGCAAGGCAGCATCAACAGATGGGGCAGGGAGAAATGAGGGCAGGAACTGGGGGGGGGGGTGGTTGGGTGGTGGTCTTTCCATTCACTTGCTCAAAGTCACTTTGAGCAATGCTTGCAGCCAGGACAGGCTGGCATCTGTGAGGGAAGGCTCTGTGGGTTTGGGCAGGGGTGGGCACCACTGAGCTGTGCTCACCTCCACCAGGCTGCAAGACTGGGGGCAGAGAACCTCCTTTGTAATGTGGTGTAGGTGATGCTGCTCTGGCAGGGGAGGTGGACTGGATGATCTTTCCAGCTCCCTTCCAGCCCCTGAAATGCTGTGATTCTGTGAAGCACCCAGCACCCAGCATGGGCACCCTGCCAGGCAAAACCCTGACCAGTGCTGGTGTCAGAGGCAACCCCCCAGCAACACCGAGTCACAGAACTCTCAGGGCTGGAAGGGAGCTCAAGGCTCAGCCAGCTCCAACCCCCTGCCATGGGCAGGGACACCTCACACCACAGCAGGTTGCTCACAGCCACCTCCAGCCTGGCTGCAAACACCTCCAGGCAGGAGGCTTCCACCACCTCCCTGGGCAGCCTGTGCCAGGCTCTCACCACCCTCATGGGGAACAACTTCTTCCTCACAGCCAATCTCAATCTCCCCACTTCTAGTTTTGCTCCATCCCCCCCAGTCCTATCCCCCCTGACACCCTCCAAAGTCCCTCCCCAGCTTTCTTGGAGCCCCCTGCAGACACTGGAAGGCCACAAGGAGGTCTCCTGGGAGCCTTCTCCTCTCAGACTGAGTCTATCACCATCACTGCTGCCACACACAGTGGTCCCACCTGGGCCCTGGAGAGAGGGAAGCAGCATCCTTACCTCCATGGATGTCATTGAAATTTGTGATCCTCCCTCTGCCAGGTTTTGAAATGCATCTAGGGGTAGAGCAGAGGAAATCTTACATCATGGAGAGGCAGCAGGAAAGAACACAGGCATGCACCTGAGGGGAGGCAACCTCAAGCACAAATGCAGGCTGGAGGATGAGAGGGTTGAGAGCAGCCCTGTGGAAAAGGACTTGGGGGTGCTGGTGGGGCAGAAGCTGTGCAGGAGCCAGCAGTGGGCACTGGCAGCCCAGAAGGCCAAGGGCAGCCTGGGCTGCACCAAAAGCAGTGTGGCCAGAGCTGGAGAGGAAGGATTCTGCCCCTCTGCTCTGCTCTGCTCTGCTCTGCTGAGACTGCAGCTGGAGGTCTGCCTCCAGCTCTGGGGCCCCCAGCGTACAAAGGCCATGGGCTTGCTTGTGCAGGTTCAGAGGAGGGCCACAAAGATGGTCAGAGGACTGGGACACCTCCCCTGCGAGGCCAGGCTGGGGCTGTTCAGCCTGGGGAGAAGAAGGCTCCAGGGGAGACCCTGTTGTGGCTTTCCAGTGCTTGAGGAGGGGGCCTGCAGGAAAGATGGGGAAGGATTCCTTAGTGTAGGAGGGAGGGCAGCAGTTTTAGGCTGGAAGAGGGTAGGTTTAGATTAGCTGGAAGGAAGGAATGCTTTATTGTGTGGGGGTAAGGTGCTGAAACAGGTTGCCAGGAGAGGCTGTGGATGCAGCACCCCTGGAAGTGTTGGCTGGGGCTTTGTACAGCCTGCTCTAGTGGGAGGTGTCCTTGCCCGTGGCAGGGGATGACCTCTGAGGTCTCTCCCAGCCCAAACCATTCTGTGGTTCTGTGGCAGCTGAGGAGCAGAGCTGCAGTTCCTCTGCCTGGTGCCTATCTGCTCTCTCCTCTCAGTTCTGTGCTGGGTGCCCCCTCTTGCCTTGGCCCTGAGAAGAGATCCCAACGGCAGGGCCAGCCTCTGGCAGCAGTGTGGGGACCAGGAGCTGCTCAAGGTGACTGCTTCCACCTCCTCTCATACTTGGTTGCAGCTGTACCTCCTGCCCAGTGACTGACAGGGGGATGGAGAACTAATGAAACACATCTTCCCACAGGGAACCTTCCTCCTGGTCCTCCTCCCTGCTCCCTGGCAGTGAGTGATCACAGCCTGCCCTCACGAAAGCCATTCTCCCCAAGTCATTAGTATGCCTGGAAAGCTTTTCCCAGGGACTGTAATTGCAGCTGCTGCTGCTGCTGTTGTTCAGCTGAAGTTGGAAATTAACATTGCTGAGGTTTTTTTCTGACAGAGCACTCTGCCACCAGAACCTTGAAACCCCTTCAAATATTGATATTCTCTGTGCACATCCCCACTGCAGCTTGGCTGGGAGAAGCACTCAGAGCCACAGTGTGGGGATGAAGTCAAAACACAGCACTTTGAGCTCCTTTTATTTATCTTGAAATTACTTTGCTCCTAGAAAAGTGCTGCCATAAACAGCAATGAAGAGCTGAAACACATCTGAGCCTTATCTTTGAATAATACATTTCTCCAGGAGCCTCTTTCCTGTCCTGGATGGGCAAAGAACAACAGCCAGGGTGAGATCAGAGAGGCACAGAGCTGTCAGGGCTGGAAGGGAGCTCAAGGATCAGCCAGCCCCAAACCCCTGCCACGGGCAGGGACACCTCACACCACAGCAGGTTGCTCACAGCCACCTCCAGCCTGGCTGCAAACACCTCCAGGCAGGAGGCTGCCACCACCTCCCTGGGCAACCTGTGCCAGGCTCTCACCACCCTCCTGGGCAACAACTTCTTCCTCACAGCCAATCTCAATCTCCCCACTTCTAGTTCTGCTCCATCCCCCCCAGTCCTATCCCTCCCTGACACCCTCACAAGTCCCTCCCCAGCTTTCTTGCAGCCCCCTGCAGATCCTGGAAGGCCACAATGAGGTCTCCTGGGAGCCTTCTGCTCTCCAGCCTGCACAACCCCAACTCCCTCAGTCTGTGCTCACAGCAGAGCAGCTCCAGCCCTCTGCTCATCCTCCTGGCCCTGCTCTGGACACCTTCCAGCACCTCCAGGTCCTTCCTCTAGTGGGGTCTCCAGAACTGGACACAGAGCTGCAGGTGGGTTTTAGAATGAATGTTTTGAAACCTGCCCAGCTTTAAGCAAGAGTGCCAGGCTGTTAGGAGGGTGTGGGAGCAGGGCAGGAGGGCACATTGCTTCTGTGCCCCTAGGGAGGGCTACCTGCAGAAGGCAGAGCAGAGGGAAGCAGAGAGCAAAGCTGGCACAAGGAAGCAGCCCCAGCCTGCACTGCTCTGAAGAAAGGCACAGCAGGAGGGAGCCCCCAGGCTGCACCCAGCTGCTTGTCAGGGTTCTGTTTACAGGGCTGGGCTTGCACCCTGCAGTCTTCCTGGCACCAAATGGCAGCACTGAAGCTGTCTCCTGTGGGCAGAGCTAAGTGCCCCTTCACTGCTCCATTAACTCCAGTTGAATAGGGCTGGCAAAGGAGCTGGCTGCTTTTGGTCTGGGGCTCATCTCTGGCTATCTTCAGAGGAGATGAGTAATGATTTAATGGGGCTGACTTTATCTCCCCTGCTGCATCCACATAAAGGTAGGCTGCCTTTCATTCCCACTTGGCACCCTTATCTTCCCCTCTAGCATTCCTCTCCACAATGACCTGAACAGCCTGAGAAATGTATTCCCCTGTAACACCTGCTGGAAAGTGGGAAATGAGAGCTGAGAGCCTTTTAAGGTTGATTGATCCATGGGATGGTGTAGGTTGGAAGGGACCTTAAAGATCATCCAGGTCCAACCCCCTGCCACAGACAGGGACACCTGCCCCCAGCCCAGGTTGCTCAGGGCCTCATCCAGCCTGGCCTTGAGCACCTCCAGGGAGGGAGCAGCCACAGCCTCCCTGGGCAGCCTGTGCCAGGCTCTCACCACCCTCACTGGAAAGGATTCCTTCCTCATCTCCAGTCTCAATCTGCCCTCCTCAAGCTTCAGTCCATTCCCTCTCATCCTATCATCATAAGCCCTTGTCAAAAGTCCCTCCCCAGCTTTCCTGTAGCCTCCTGCAGGCACTGGAAGGCTGCTCCAAGGTCTTCCCAGAGCCTTCTCTTCTTCAGGCTGAACAGCTCCAGCTCTTGCAGCCTGCCCCCACAGGGGAGGTTCTCCAGCCCTGCTTTGTGGCCCTGCTCCAGCAGTTCTGTGTCCCTCTACTGCTGGGGGGCACCAGAGCTGGAGGCAGTGCTGCAGGGGGGGTCTCAGCAGAGCAGAGGGGCAGAATCCCCTCCCTGTGCTGCTGCTTTGGGTGCAGCTCAGCACACAGCTGCCTGCTGGGCTGCCAGGGACCACTGCTGGCTCCTGGGGAGTTTCTCATCAGCCCCCAAGTCCTTCTCCTCCAGACTGCTCTCAGGCCACTCCTCACCCAGCCTGGATTTGTGCTTGGGATGAAACTCTCAGAGATTCCTTTCCACAGGGATGCAAAGGAGTTGGCTTCACGTGGACACTTGCAATACAAGAGGAAAACAAATCCATGGTACTAATTCTGGCACAGGACTTTCCCTCTGGAGGAGGTGGTGTGTGTAGCAACCAGCCCTAAATGGGTGTTTACAAGTTATCTGTTTTGGTAATGAAAAGCATTAGTGCCAGGAGATGCTCTGACTTTCTGAGCTGCTTGAAATGGGATTCCAGGCAGTGCCACCCAGGCAGATCCACTGACCATAAAAACAGCAGTGGGAAGAGCACAGGGGAGGAGCTGAAAACACTTTGTGTGTTGTTTGGGTTTCCTTTTTTCCATGAGCTCATCCCAGAGATGAGCTAAATTGCTGCAGCAATGCTCTGGCACGTGGGCAGCAATTGCTGGCTGTAGCTGCCAGGATCTGCAGTCCAAATGCTTGTCATTAGAGTGGTAAATACAATGCCTGTGCAGACCAGGATCCCATTTACTTGCAGGCAAAGGCTTATTTACAGGCACTCTGGCCTTGCAGCTGCCAGGCTGGGTGCAGCACAGGGCATGAGTTTGTTTATCCACTGAGGAGCGTCTCAGATCCACCAACGAACTGAAGAGAGCTCTGCTGAAGGTGGTGAAAAGACAACAACCAGCCCCAACCACAACAGAGCACCACACCACCTCACAGCTAGCCACAGCAAAGCACCTCCCCTGCTGCATTTCAGGGCTTCTCTGGCTTCTAACCCAAAGACCTCACTTCTGACCCAAACAGAAAGCCTTCCACTTGAGATATGTTGCCTCCTTCCTCCTTCCTCTTCTCTGGGCCTAAATGCCTGCAGCCTCCCCTCAGTGGTACCAGCAGCTCCTCACCACCCTGCAGGAAGCTCTCACAGAATCACAGCATTAACCAGGCTGGAAAAGCCCTCAGAGATCATCCAGGCCAAGCTGTCACCCAGCACCATCTGATCAGCTCAGCCATGGCACCAAGGGCCTCATCCAGGCTCTTCCCAAACACCTCCAGGGATGGGGACTCCACCTCCTCCCTGGGCAGCACATCCCCAGGGCCAATCTCTCTTGCTGGGAAGAACTTCCTAACACCCAGCCTGGTTTGGAATCATAGAATCACAGAAACAGTTCTGGGCCCCTCCTCAATTTAAGAAAGATGTTGAGCTGCTGGAAGGTGTCCAGAGAAGGGCAACAAAGCTGGGGAGGGGTCTGGGGCACAGCCCTGTGAGGAGAGGCTGAGGGAGCTGGGGTTGCTTAGCCTGGAGAAGAGGAGGCTCAGGGGAGACCTTCTTGCTCTCTGCAACTCCCTGAAGGGAGGTTGTAGCCAGGTGGGGGCTGGTCTCTTCTCCCAGGCACCCAGCACCAGAACAAGAGGACACAGTCTCAAGCTGTGCCAGGGGAGGTTTAGGCTGGAGGTTAGAAAGAAATTCTTCCCAGCAAGAGAGATTGGTCCTGGGGATGTGCTGCCCAGGGAGGTGGTGGAGTCCCCATCCCTGGAGGTGTTTAGGAAGAGCCTGGCTGAGGCACTGGGTGCCATGGTCTGGTTGATCAGTTAGGGTTGGGTGATTGTTTGGACTGGGAGGCCCCTTCCAGCCCGGCTGATGCTGTGACAGAATCACTCCAGTGGGATGACTCAGTCATTCCTTTCCCTTCTGCATCCAGTGGCAATTTCTTTACATCCCACCACATCTGGCTCAAGATCTGTGGAAGACTCTCTCCCCTCCAGCTGCCCCGCAGCCCCCCGGGTCTGGGACTCACAGGTCATGGTGTGGAGGCGCAGCAGGCAGCAGCAGAAGTCGGAGAAGCCAACCCTGCCGGCGGTGTCACCGTAGCGCAGCACCAGCAGCCGCAGCAGCTGCTCGTCGACGGCCAGGCCTGGGGAGGGCAGAGGAAGGACCGGGGTGGGGACATGCTGCAGCAGGAGGGACCAGCTCTGGTGGCCTTGCAGAGGTGCTGAGGCCCTGCCTCTCATGCCAGAATCACAGAATGTGAGGGGCTGGAAGGGACCCTGAGACATCATCCAGTCCAACCCCCCTGCCAGAGCAGCATCACCCAGAGCAGCTCACACAGGGACACATCCAGGTGGGGTTTGAATGTCTCCAGAGAGGGAGACTCCACAGCCCCCCTGGGCAGCCTGCTCCAGGGCTCTGTCACCCTCACAGGGAAAATCCTTTCCTCCTGTTCCCATGGCACTTCCTCTGCCTCAGCTTCCACCACTGCCCCTTGTGCTGGCACTGGGCATCCCCCAGCAGAGCCTGGCTCCAGCCTCTGGGCACTCACCCTGCACAGCCTTATCAACATGAGTGAGGTCACCTCTCAGTCTCTTCCAAGCTAAAGGGACCCAGCTCCCTCAGGCTCTCCTCATGAGGAAGATGTTCCAGTCCCTTAACCATGTTTGTGGCTCTGTGCTGGACTCTCTCAAGCAGTTCCCTGAGGTCCTTCTTGATCTGAGGGTCCCAGAACTGGACACTATTCCAGATGCAGCCTCACCAGGGCAGAGGAGGTGGGGAGGAGAACCTCTCTGGACCTACTCACCACAGCCCTTCTAATCCACCCCAGGATGCCATTGGCCTTCTTGGCCACCAGAGCACACTGCTGGCCCTTTCATCCCTTCAAAAAGCTTCTCTGGGTTTGGCTGCCAGGACCTTCTCAATGTACAGTTTTCCTCCTAGTTTTACACTCTAGTGCCTTGCTTACAGCAGGGACCTGGCAGCAAATCCTTTGCCATTTGGCACAGGAGTCCTTGTGCTCCTCAGGCAGCTGCTAATCACAGAGACATTCAGGCTGGAACAGAGCCTCAGCATCACCAAGTCCAGCCCAGAGCCCTCCTCTGCAAGGCTCACCCCTGAGCCAGAGCCCCAAGCACCACATCCAAACCACCTTCAAACACATCCAGGCTTGGGGACTCCACCACCTCCCTGGGCAGCACATTCCAGTCCCTGACCACTCCTGCTGGGAAAATGCTTCCTACTGTCCAGTCTAAACCTCCCCAGTCACAGCTTGAGACCTTTCCCTCTGGTTCTGTCACTAATCACCTGGGAGAAGAGACCAGCAGCAGCCTCTCCACAAGCTCCTCTCAGCAGCCACAACAAAACCCTGACCCATCCAGCCCCTGAGCTGGGGCTTGCACAGACAGCAATTCTGCATCAGGGTCCTCCTGGGGGCAAGAGCCCTCCAAGCTCCAGCCAGCCACACGGCCCCCTCTCCACCGTAGGAGGAGAACATCGCTCCCTGGGAGCTGCATGTGGTGCACAAAATCGCTGGAGAGGTGACCCATCCGAAACGCTTCCCTCGAAGGAAGGGTTCCCAGGCTCCCACGGCAGGTTTCAGCCTTCGTGCAGCCAACAGAGGTCAGTGCAAACCAAACCAATGTCTGCCGCTGGAGCTCTGCTTGCAGGCTGTCCCTGCCCTGGAGAGAGAAGCTGCAGGGGCTGCTCCTTGCTGCTTTCCTCTCTTGGATCCCCTGCCCATGGCCTGCAGACACTGTGGCTAAGCCACTCTGCCGGCTCTGGCCAGTGCCACAAGGCTGGGGAGGGGTCTGGAGCACAGCCCTGTGAGGAGAGGCTGAGGGAGCTGGGGTTGCTTAGCCTGCAGAAGAGGAGGCTCAGGGGAGACCTTCTTGCTCTCTGCAACTCCCTGCAGGGAGGTTGTAGCCAGGTGGGGGTTGGTCTTTTCTCCCAGGCAGCCAGCACCAGAACAAGAGGACACAGTCTCAAGCTGTGCCAGGGGAGGTTCAGGCTGGATGTTAGGAAGTTCTTCCCAGACAGAGAGATTGGCCCTTGGGATGTGCTGCCCAGGGAGGTGGTGGAGTCCCCATCCCTGGAGGTGTTTAGGAAGAGCCTGGATGAGGCCCTTGGAGCCATGGTTTAGCTGATGGGATGGGGTTGGGTGATAGGTTGGACTTGATGATCTTGGAGGTCTCTTCCAAGCTGGCTGATCCTGTGATTCTCTGCATCTCTCTGCTGGCTCCCCACATGCACCACAAGGGAGCTCTCCCTGCAGTGAGCTCTCTGTCCCAGTGCCCTAAAGCAGAGCAAACCTCTGGGCAGAGCTGTGTCCTAATTAGCAGCTCTACAATCCCAGGCACTGGGCTGCATCAAACCCAGCAGGAGAAGGGAGGGGATTCTGCCCCTCCACTCTGCTCTTGTGAGACCCCAGCCGGAGCACTGCATCCAGCTCTGATGGCCCCGGGATAGGAAAGACTTGGAGCTGCAGGAGGGGGGCCAGAGGAGGCCACAAAGATGATCAAAGGCTGGAGAACCTCCCCTATGGGGACAGGCTGAGAGAGCTGGGGCTGTGCAGCCTGGAGAAGAGAAGGCTCTGGGGAGACCTTAGAGCAGCCTCACAGTACCTGAAAGGGGCTACAAGAAAGCCAAGGAGGGACTAACTGCAAGGGCTTCTAGTGCCAGGATGAGGGGAAATGGATTGAAGCCTGAGCAGGGCAGACTGAGACTGGGGATGAGGAAGGAATCCTTTCCAGTGAGGGTGGTGAGACTCTGGCACAGGCTGCCCAGGGAGGCTGTGGGTGCCTCCTCCCTGGGGGTGTTCCAGGCCAGGCTGGATGAGGCCCTGAGCAGCCTGGGCTGGGGGGAGGTGTCCCTGCCCATGGCAGGGGGCTGGGACTGGATAGTAACCTTCCAACCCAAGCCAGTCTGTGATTCTCCCTGAAGCTCTCTTTTCTTTCCTCTCTCTTTTCCAGCCTTTCCTTCCCCGCCAGAGGGACAAGCAAGGGAGCTGCTCAGCACCTGTGGACATACCTGCCATCTGTATTGCTCTCTTCAGTTCAGACACATCAAGGAATCCAGAATGAGTTCTGTCTGCCCTGCTGAAAACATCCTGCAAAACAAGACCAGGGAGAAGGCAGATTTCAAGCCCACATGAGCATCCCTCAGGTTCACCTCTGGGTCTGTTTATGCTTTCCCTCCTTAACAAACAGGCTGCAAAGAAGCTCAGGAGGGGGCACAGGGAGCCCATGATAAGGCAGAGCCCTCTCCAGGGGGCTCAGAGAGTGTGCTACTGGGCAAAGCATCCCACAGGTCTGGGGGGGTGGAAGCCTTTCCTGCTCACTCTCTCACACCTGCACTGATAAAAGCCACATTGTCTACAGCCCCTGCAAGGAGCCAGGAGTCCTGAATCCCACAACGCTGTGGGGTCATCTTTCCCAACTCAGTGCAAATCCCACCAGCCACAGCTGGGGTGCTGCTAGATGGGCAGCTGAGACTCTGTGTGCTAGGAGGCTTCCCAGGAGGGATGAAGAGAAGCCAAGTCCACCCCGCCCTGAGGCTTCAGGAAGCCTTCCTGTCCTGCACCAGGAGAGAGGGAGAGGAATCATGCTCTAGTGGAGGGGGAGGATTTGATGACCTTCCAAGATCCCTCCTTGTGATTCAGTGACCTGGCTCTGAATTCAGGTGGGACCCCAAATGCCAGGCTGCTGCCCTCAGCCTAATGCTCAGCCTGCAGCAGAGACCTTTCTCCCAGATAAATTCCCTTGGCCCCAAGCATTTCCACTCCAAACTGCAGCAGCCAGGAGGTGACAGCTTTTGGATGACCACTGAGGAACTCCTTCCAACCACAGAAGGCTTCTAAAAGAGAAGCTGCCAGTGGTGGCACAGGGAGAGATTCCATCCAGTCTGAGCCTCAGTGCCCTTCCTGCCCTGCCCCACTTGCCCCTCACCATCCCCTGCACTCGAGACCCTCGGCTGCTGGTTTGCAGCACTTCCACCACACACTGCTGCTTCCCGAGGGCCCAGCCTTTGCCTGAGAGGATGAAAGGCTGATCTGCTGAGCATGGAGCCTTTGCAAAGCCTTTCCTCACAGAGCATCTGCAGCCTGCTGCTGAAGAGCCCAGAAGAGAGAGCAGCCCTCCTGTACCAGGTACTCGGTGAGGCTTCGCCAGAGGCTCCTGAACTCCTGCAGCGTCAGGCGGCCGTTGGAGTGGAGCTGTGGGCTTGGGTAAGGACTCAACAGCTCAGGAGAGCTCAGCCTGGCTGCCTCTGCTCCCCAGGAGGCTGCCTGCACACAGGGGCAGACACAAGAGCCTCTGCCTGAGCTTCTGTGTCGAGAACACCAAGAGCTTCCCTATTCAATCTGCAGAAGAGAAGGCTCCAAGGAGACCTCGTTGTGGCCTTCCAGGAGCTGCAGGGGGCTACAAGGCTCCAGGATCCCTTTGGGTCCCTTCCAGCCCCTAACATCCTGGGATCCTGTCTTCAAGGAGCCTTCTTGTCCTGCAGTGGCCAGCAATGCTTTGTGATGGTTGTCTTAACAGCCACAAGACTTTGTGACACATCTACCCAAGGAAGGCAGAGTGGAAAGGGTGGTTGGGCTGCCAAGCAAGTGCCTGGGGTTTGGCAGTGCCAGCCCTCCCTCTGGCAGCAGCTTTGGCTGGCACCAGAGACACTGTGGCTGCAGCCATGATGGAGAGCAGAGCTATGCCTGAGCTCTGGGCTGCTCCTCACCCTGCACTTTGCCTGGGCCCTGCACCCAAAGGTGAAGCTTAGCCAAGCCCTGGGCCCTGCACCCAAAGGTGAAGCTTAGCCAAGCCCTGGGCCCTGCACCCAAAGGTGAAGCTTAGCCAAGCCCTGGGCCCTGCACCCAAAGGTGAAGCTTAGCCATGCCCTGGGCCCTGCATGGGGGGAAGATGAAGGCAAAGAGCTAGCTGATGGCAGAGGGCTGATCCTCACCTCTCAGCAGGGACACCAGAGCCAGGGCTTGCGTGGCCAAGTCCTGCAAACTCTGTGGCAGTATTTATGGAGGATTTGGGCTAATATTTGTTTTCAGGTTCTTACACTGGCATGCTCAGCTCAGCCATAACTCAAGGCAGGGATGGGCAGCACCAGGCAAGTTTATTGCTTCTGCTGAAAGGATACATCCATCAGAGCCAAAATGCCTCTGCACGAGTCGAAGCTGAATCTTCCTCCCAGGCTGGTCACCTCATCTGCAAGGGTTGAGGAAACAGGAGGAGTTAGCAAGGACAAGAGGGCTGACAGAGGCACCAGGTCACCATGCAGGGGGAAGGAGGACACTGCCCTGAAGCCTCACACAGCTAAAAAGCCCCAGATCTGTCTCAGGTGCTCAAACAAGCAGCAGGGACTGTGTGCCAGGCTGAGGGCCACTGAGGCTGTCTGATGAGTCTCAGACATCTCCACCTCCACTGCTCCCTTCCCCAGGCACAAGTGTCCTGTTTGGGCTCTCAGGTAGCTACTCTGCACAGTCTCTGCCCCTCTCCCTGCCCTGCTGCAAACTCTTCCCTCTTGAAATAAGGGTAAGGGCAATGACAGTGACGAGAGAGGCCACTGACAGTCAGTTCTAAGAGTTCTGAGCCTTGTGCATGAGTGAGTTGGCTCAAGCCCTCTGGCTGGGCAAGTTGGGAGTGCTGGGAGATGCCAAAAGCCAGCAATGCAGGCCAGGGCTGAACTGGGAGAAGCTGGGTGACAGTGGGCAGAGCAGCAGGCACAGCTCCCTGGGGTGCTCATCGGTGCAGCCCAGCCAGGGACTGAGCTCCTGCTGCAGCTGGTGGGGCACAGAGCAAGAGATGCTCCTGGGGGTGCAGGGACAGCCAGCAGAGCAGCATGGGGGAGGGCAGGGCTGAGCAGCAGAGGCTATCCCTTGGCAGAACGGGGAGGAGAAGGGCAGGGTGGACATCAGCCCTCCCGGCTTTGCTGATGGCCATGCATCAGCGTCAGCTCCGGGTGGTATTGCCCTCCCATCTAAACACGGCTTCGAATGTCCTTAAAGAAACAAACCCGAACTGCTGTGAGTGTAAAGCAGCCTCGGGGAGGCACTTCTCACTCTGCAAGGCATAACAGTGCAGTCAGCCAGGCTGAGGATCTGGGGGGAGCACCACTAAATCCTCTGGTTTACACTGGACTAAGGCCAGAGGAGCACCGAAGGCAGAAGCTGGGCTGTGGAAGCTTTACCTTGCAGGATCACCTCATTGAGCAGCTGCTGCAGCTGCAAGGCATCGAGACCAGAGTCCTAATGCAGGGCAGAATGCAAAGAGAGGCTTGTGAGCATAAAGCTTTGCTCCTCTGTCACTCCTGCCCAAAATGTTTCCCCTCATAGCATCACAGTATCAGTCAGGGTTGGAAGGGACCACAAGGATCATCCAGCTCCAACCCCCCTGCCATGGGCAGGGACACCCCACACTAGATCAGCCTGGCCACAGCCTCAGCCAGCCTGGGCTTAAACACCTCCAGGGACAGGGCCCCAACCACCTCCCTGCACAACCCATTCCAGGGCTTCACCACTCTCATGGGGAAGAACTTCCTCCTCCCCTCCAGCCTCAATCTCCCCACCTCCAGCTTCATTCCATTCCCCCCAGTCCTATCACTCCCTGAGATCCTGAGCAGTCCCTCCCCAGCCTTCCTGTAGCCCCCTGCAGATCCTGGAAGGCCACAATGAGGTCACCTGGGAGCCTTCTCCTCTCCAGACTGAACAGCCCCAACTCCTTCAGTCTGTCCTCACAGCAGAGCTGCTCCAGCCCTCTGATCATCCCCAGTGGCAGAAGAAGGACATCTGCTTCTAGCAGAGGACCAGCAGCAAGCCCTTGGAACCATCAAAGCCCTCCACAGTGCTGGACCACCCCTGATCCTTCCCTGCAGGGGTCTGCAGGGGAGACGCAGCTGCTGCCCTCACCATGGGCTGTTTTCAGCAGCTGGCTGACTCCACCAGCCCCTAGCTGGGGAGCTGCGGGTGGGCTGAGAGTACAGGCACTGCTGCCTCGCTCCCCTCAGAGCCAGCCTGCCTGCCTCCTGGGACGTTGCCAGGGCACTCAGCACTCGGGCTGTGCTCGTTTGCACCTCCATGCACAGATAACAGCATAAACTGCCGCGGTGCAAAGGCTTTTGGCAGGCAGATTTCTGCCCCCTCCCCCTGCCCCGGCTCAGCCTGAAGCTCTGTGTCACACTTTATTAACCATTGAGAGCATCTCCATGAACACAGAGCTTTGGCCCTGAAAGAACAGGAGTCAGTGACTCAGAAGGGGCTGACTGATGGCTGGTTACCCAGTGCCACCAGGGCAAAAGGAGAATGATGCTGATGGGAAGGAAGGGAGGCAGGGGTGGGGGTGCTGGGACACCCAAGGCTTTCTGATTGCTTTCAGCAACTCAACAAAGCAAAGGCCAAAAGGGACAGATACATAAACAAGCAACTGACACCAGCAGGCCCAGCAGCAGCACGACCACAAACCCTCCCTCCCCTGCTGCTGGACATGGGGCTGGCCAGCCCACCCCAGCCGAATGCCCTATTGTCTGGGGGAGTGTTGGCAGGCCAGTCCACGCTGCTTTCAGGCTATCCACTTGAGGATGGAGATACACTCCCCATCCCCCCCAAGCAAAGGCAAAACAAACAGACAACAGCAGCAACAAAATCCCCACCCCACTAAACCCAAACAAACCAAACCCAAACAAACCAAACCCAAACAAACCAAACCCCAACAAACCAAACCCCAAACAAACCAAACCCAAACAAACCAAACCCCAACAAACCAAACCCCAACAAACCAAACCCCAACCAAACAAATTAACCCAAACAAACCAAACCCCAACCAAACAAATTAACCCAAACAAACCAAACCCAAACAAACCAAACCCAAACAAACCAAACCCAAACAAACCAAACCCCAACAAACCAAACCCAAACAAACCAAACCCAAACAAACCAAACCCCAACCAAACAAAGCAAACCCAACCCAACCAACCAACCCCATCCCATTTCTCTGACTGGGTTTGTATCCAGATCCTTGTGGTGGGTTGAGCTTTCCCTCCCAACATAAACTTTGTCAGACCAGCTCGGCTGGTCTGTAAATCTGCAACAAGCTTTCACAGGCACAGCCTAAACACCACAGTCATAGACCTGGGAGGGGTCTGGGGGTGGGTTTTGGTTTGTCAGAGAGATGGCTTTAGCTCGGATACCTGCTTAGCATAGCGTAGGAAGAGAGCCTTGCAGGAGCTGTCCTCGTTCTGTCTCGGCAGGGCCTGCATCAGAGACAGTGCACACAGCAGCAATTCACTTGCAGAGCAACTGGAGGCAGCCAGCCCCAGACAGCACTTCAGAGAGGGCAGGGAATGCATGGCACAGGCTGCAGCTGCCTGTGACCCCGAGAGGAAGGGGGATGTGGAGCAAGGAGCAGCTACTGCAGTGAGGGAGGAAGCATGGTCTGGGTGCCAGCACACAGCAGAGCCAGCAAGGAGCAGCTCAGGAAGACAACAGAGTAAATCCAGCATGCAGTTCAACAAGCTGGGGAGGGACTTCTGAGGGTGTCAGGGAGGGACAGGACTGGGGAGGATGGAGCACAACTAGAAGTGGGGAGATTGAGATTGGATGTGAGGAAGAAGTTGTTGCCCATGAGGGTGGTGAGAGCCTGGCACAGGCTGCCCAGGGAGGTGGTGGAAGCCTCCTGCCTGGAGGTGTTTGCAGCCAGGCTGGAGGTGGCGGTGAGCAACCTGCTGTGGTGTGAGGTGTCCCTGCCCATGGCAGGGGGTTGGAGCTGGCTGAGCCTTGGGGTCCCTTCCAGCCCTGACAGCTCTGTGGTTCAGTGCAGTCAGTGTGTGAACAGAGGAGGTACAAAGCCTGATCCTTATCGCTGACCCTTGTCTGAAACCTGTGGCTTAGCACACATGAAGATCCATGTGAACCAAGAAAACAGAGCTGACTTTCCCTTTCTCTTGCACCCTCTCAACCTCAAGACAGGCTTGACTGTGCCTGAGCAATTCCAATGGCTAAGTGATTCCTGTTTGTTTCTAACCCCCTGGTGAGAGGATCCACCAGGCACTAACAGCAACTATCCCTGGCACTACAGCTCCCCCAGAGCTCCCAGCCTGAGCCCCAGCGAGGTAATTCACACCACTGAACAAAGGGAGAAGGTGTGGGTGCTGTCATTTGTCAAAGTCCCAGGCTTGGCTAATGCCAACAGATGAATACATGGACAGCTTGTCAGGGGAAGAGGAAGTAAGCCATCACTTACACTGCCCCCACAAGCCAGCTTAATTGTGGGCTGGAAAAGGAATCAGGAGGAAAGGACCTTGCTTGGTGTTCTCCTGAGGCAGATTTACACCTCTGGCTTCAAAAGCCTGCACTGAGCTTGCACTCCTACAGATAACAGCCTCTCAGCAGCAGGGGTCTGCAGGCAACTGGGGTGAGAACAGCGGGGGCTTGGAGCAGCTCTGGTGGTTTGCACAGCCAGGAAGCCACCGGATCACAGGATCACAGGATCACAGGATCACAGGGTGCTGGGGGCTGGAAGGGACCTCTGGAGATCATAGAATCATAGAATTGTTAGGGTTGCTGCTTTCACAAGATCACAGCTCATAGGATGTCAGGGGCTGGAAGGGACCTCAGGAGATCCCCAAGTCCAACCCCCTGCCAGAGCAGGAGCACAGACTCCAGCACAGGGCACACAGAACACATCCAGATGGGGCTGGAAAGGCTCCAGAGCAGGAGACTCCACAACCTCTCTGGGCAGCCTGCTCCAGGGCTCTGGGACCCTCACAGTGCAGAAGTTCCTCCTCATGCTGAGCTGGAACCTCCTGTGCTGGAGTTGGTATCTAGCAAGAGATGGCAGCTGGGCTAGACAAGCTGAAATGGGATGGAACTAGAGGCATAACCAGCCTGGAAGTGGCACTTCACCCTGATGAAAATCAGGAGGAATCTGCTTTGGGCCTCACCTCTGTGGTCTCCTGCACCTTGCAAGGTACAAGAGCTCAAAATGAAGCCCTTGCCATGGAGAAGGCAATAGGACCCCACTCCTTGGGGTGAGGTCCAACTCAAAGTGTGATTTCTTCATCAATGTCTCTCCCTCTCTCCTGTCTTTGAGGTGGCCTCCTCCCTGCTCTGTTTGGTTGGCCAAAGGGTTGGAGGTGGTGAGGTGGAAAGGACAGATGGGCAGGCTGGCAGAGGGCTTGTGTGAGGCTTGTTTGCTTCAACAGTCAGGCTCTGGAAGAGAGGCAGGTGGAGAGGAAAGGCTTGGTTGTCACTCCTGTCTCTCCTGGGAGATACCCCACTGGGCACCTGCTCTCCAAGCAAGGACATGGGGTGCTGGAGTTGAGCTCTGGCACAGACAGTGGGTGGGGAAAGGAAAGAAGAGCAGAGTGGTGTCTAGTGTGGGGGAAAGAAGAAGAGGAGTCAGCAGAGCTGGCTGCAGGATGCTCAGCTCTCTGGCAAGCATTCCCTGCTGCCAGAGGCTACCTGGGGCTTCACAGAATCTTACCATTGGCAGCACTGGGCTGGGCGGAGGGTTGGAGCTCCTAGAAAAGAGGTACAAGAGGCAAACTGGGTGAGAAAAGGCCTCCTGAGAGCAGCTGTGGCAGAAGGCAGGCACCAACAGGAGCACTCACCCAGCCTGCAGCCCCTCAGGATCAGATTGGCTGTGAGGAAGAAGTTGTTGCCCATGAGGGTGGTGAGAGCCTGGCACAGGCTGCCCAGGGAGGTGGTGGAAGCCTCCTGCCTGGAGGTGTTTGCAGCCAGGCTGGAGGTGGCTGTGAGCAACCTGCTGTGGTGTGAGGTGTCCCTGCCCATGGCAGGGGGGTGGGACTGGATGACCCCTGGGGTCCCTTCCAGCCCTGGCAATTGATTCTAGGATGCTAGGATGCTCAACACTCACACCACCAGTCTGTCCCAGTACAGCCAGGGCTGTTGCAACAGCTCTGGGTCTCTCTGTGCAAGGAGGTCAGAGTCACTGGCTGCTCTGGGGCCACTGCCTCCCCTCAGCTGGCCCTGCTGGCACCAGCAGCAGTGGAAGGCTAACTTGTCTCACTCTGAGCATGCCAAGACTAACTTCACCTCACAGAAGCTAAGGCTGCCTGGCCTTGACTCACAGAAAATGCTCACCTTGGCCTAGTCAAGAGGCCAGGAGTGACAATAGCACCTGGGCTGCGAGAAGGCAGCACCTTTTGTCCAGGAGGTGTGTGGGCATGGCTCAGTGGCCATGGCTCAGTGGCCATGGTGGTGTCACACTGATGGCTGGGCTGGATGACCTCAGAGGTCTTTTCCAACTAAAGCAATTCTGTGATCCTATGGCTGTCTGAATTGGAGCTGGGGTCACCATTCCCTCTTGAGGCTTGCTTGGTAGCAAGATTCAATGCTTGAGCTGTCACAGAATCACAGAAACAGGCTGGAACAGAGCCTCAGCATCACCAAGTCCAGCCCAGAGCCCTCCTCTGCAAGGCTCACCCCTGAGCCATAGCCCCAAGCACCACATCCAAACCACCTTAAACACATCCAGGCTTGGGGACTCCACCACCTCCCTGGGCAGCACATTCCAGTCCCTGACCTCTCTTGATGTGAAAAACCTTTTCCTGATGTCCAGTCTAAACCTCCCCAGTCCCAGCTTGAGGCCATTCCCTCTTGTTCTGTCACTAATCACCTGGGAGAAGAGACCAGCAGCAGCCTCTCACAAGCTCCTTTCAGGTAATTGTAGACAGCAATGAGGTCTCCCCTCAGCCTCCTCTGTTTCACACTGACCATCCCCAGCTCCTTCAGTTGCTTGCTCTCCAGGTTTTGTTTGAGGCAGGGACATCAAGCAAGCCAGGTGCTGTCTGAGTGCTGCAGGGACCCCCCAGCTCAGGAGGTTTTGTGAGGGTCTCCTGGGAAGTGCTGCCTCCCACGGCTGAGCTGTCCTGGGCATGACTTGTCATGCTGGAGGCAGTCAAGCCCAGGGCACACTTCTCATGTTTGCTTTCCATAACCAAGGGGTTGCCTTGGTTGGCTCTGGGTTACTGTTGCCAGGGGCCCAAGCCTAGAAAGCAATCTCATTAGTAAGATATGGGGCTGAGAGGCAAGAGCTGCAATCAGCTCCACTAAGAAGTCTTCTGAAGGAAAGCCACAGCACATCTGATGCTCGAAGGACACTTGGTAAGGCTGAATGCTGGGGCTTGCCCTCTGCCCTGGTGTTCACATGAACATGTGATACCAGCTGCCTTCTCAGCAGCTATGATACCCTTTCTTCCACTGAACTTACCCTCAAGGCCCCTCTCTTAATCACAAGTAGCCCTGCCAGGCTGGCTGGGTGAAGGGATCAGGCTTTTCACTGCTCCTTGCTTCCCTGAGCCCTGGTCTGAGCAGGATGGGGCCTGAGGCAGCTGGTGTCCCCCTGGCCTGGAAGAAGCTACCCAACAGCTGCTAGGAAGTCAAGCTCTCAGTCCTCCTTTCAGTGCAGTCAGACTCCCCCACAGCCAGGGCTGGGTGGAGAAGTGCATCTCTCATGAGTACCTCCTGCTCTGTACCAGAGCTGAGACCTTGGAGAGCTGCTGCTGCCTTGCCCTGCAGGGGCCACCCCCTGTGCATCCGACTGGTGTCCCTCAACCAGTGCTGGGCACTTGGGCTGTAGCTTCCCAGCAGCTTCCAGAGCATGCTAGAGACAAATGAGCCACATTGGTTGTCTTGACATGGAACTGTGAACTGCTGGCACACACTCTGCACCCTGAGCAACCCTCAACTTACTCCTGGTTGCCTCTGTGCTTGGTGAAGATTCGTAAGAGGAACTGGAACTGCTGCTCCTCCGCGGCAGCAGGCAGGACAGCGTAGGTCCCTGGGCTCAGGGTGAAGTAGCTGGTCACATCTCGAGCCAGGGAGAAGACTTGTTCCAGAACTTCAGAGTGGTCCTGCAAAACAAAAGCCAGACCCAGCAGAGCTGCTTACCTCCCCTTCTGCCTAAGGACATCAGCCAGTGCCCCCAGGGCAGCCTTACAGAGTCACTGAACCAACTACTGAGGCTGGAAAAGGCCTCTGAGATCATCAAGCCCAGCCTATGGCCTAACACCCCACAGCAGCTCAACCCTGCACCAAGTGCCACATCCAAGCTTTCCTTGAGCACCTCCAGGGATGGGGACTGCACCACCTCCCTGGGCAGCACATCCCAGTGCCTCATCAGCCTTGCTGGGAGGCAGTGCTGCCTAAGCCTCCCTGGGGCAGCTTCAGGCCATGCCCTCTTGTCCTCTCACAAGTTGCCTGGGGGAAGAGCCTGACCCCCCCCTGACTGCACCTTCCTCTTAGGTAGCTGTAGAGAGTGATGAGGTCTCCTCTAAGTCTCCTCCTCTCCAGGCTGAACACCCCCAGCCCCCCCAGCCTCTCCCCATCAGCCTTTACCTCCAGTTCCCATCCAGATTGGCTTCTAGGAAGAAGTTGCTCCCCATGAGGGTGAGGAGAGCCTGGCACAGGCTGCCCAGGGAGGTGGTGGAAGCCTCCTGCCTGGAGGTGTTTGCAGCCAGGCTGGAGGTGGCTGTGAGCAACCTGCTGTGGTGTGAGGTGTCCCTGCCCATGGCAGGGGGTTGGAGCTGGCTGCTCCTCGGGGTCCCTTCCAGCCCTGGCAGCTCTGTGAGTCTAAAACATTCTGCTCTGTTCTTGCAGTACTTTTTGCTGAGCTGAACCAAACCTGGGCAGCAGCTATTAGGAGGTGACATGTAAAGATAGCATAATAACAAACTCTCCCTAAACACATTGCACCCAAAGACATCAGGCTGTATAAATCCCATCTGGGATGGTGATACAGCATGGCAGAGTTATTTATGAGCCATGCCTCTGGGAGACAATAACAGAAAACTCCTGTTTGGGGAAGGAGAGAAAGCCCCAAATGACTTCTGCCACAGACAGCTGGGAGCTACCTGGGGCTGCCAAGCGTTGTGGGTCGGATCCTGAGCAGAGCAGCAGAGAGATAAATGGTGCCATCCTTTTTTGGGTGTTTTTTCACTGGTGGGGCTCATTCCACATTCCTTCTGGTGAAAAGCAGAGGCAGATTAATATCTCAGCAGAGCCAAAGCAAAGTGGGAGATAAGAATCAGCCTCTCTGCGCTGCTCAGCTCTATCACACAACATTAAACTTCCCTCACAGCCACCTATTAATGTCCCACCTCTGCCTTTAATCAGAGGCTTCCCAGAGCTATCAGATCTGTCCACTCTGGTTTGCATCCCCCCTGCCCTCCTGCCTCTTTTGTGCTTCACAGCAGCAATTTGATGCACCTCGACAGGCACCGGAGGCAGACTGAGCCTGCTGGTGAATGATGGCAGGGGAAGCCAGGCCAGGGAGGGAGGGTGAAGCCACCTGAAGCTCAGCAATTGCACTCTGCTTGCACAGAGGCCAAACCCTTGTAAGCCTTCACACACTGTGGCCAGGCACTGGACATGAACTGAGGGAGCAGTGCTGCTTCTGCACTCGCCAGGGCAGGACGCTGGGCTGGCTCTGAGAGCTGCTAAATCAGCTCTCACGGTGGAGGAGTTGGTCTGTGTCCATCCAGTCTGGTCATCCAGTTCCAAGCCCCCTGCCATGGGCAGGGATGCCTCCCACTAGACTCAGCCACTCAAGGCCCCATCCAACCTGGCCTGGAACACCCCCAGGGAGGGAGCATCCACAGCCTCCCGGGGCAGCCTGCTCCAGGCTCTCACCACCCTCACTGGAAAGGATTTCTTCCTGACCTCCAGTCCCAATCTGCCCTCCCCAAGCTTCAGTCCATTCCCTCTCATCCTGGCACTGCAAGCCCTTGCAACAGAACCTGCTGCTTGGTCCTGTACCAATATCCTTACATCATTGTGAGCTCTGGCACGACAGAGCAGCTTAACTCTCCCCTTTCCCTCACTGACCAGGTGCTCCACAGCACTCCTGATGCCTCTAAGCAATGGCCTGTCCTGGTCTTGCCCTTCAGCTCTGGTGTAGGAGACCACCTCAGACCAAAAGCCCAGACTGAGCCTGAGTGAGCTGTGGGCTGGCAGCTCGTAGCAGCCATGCCATCCAGGCTTGACACACTAACTGAGTTTCAGCCACCTTTGGGAGCACACCAAGAGTGAGGAAAAGAATAAGTGACCCCCCCTGAGCATCCACTGGAGGGGAAAAGACACAGAGCTGTCAGGGCTGGAAGGGACCCCAAGGATCAGGCAGTTCCAGCGCCCTGCCATGGGCAGGGACACCTCACACCGCAGCAGGTTGCTCACAGCCACATTGCAGACAGAAAGCAGGAGCAGGGCCAGGCTGTCCCCTAGGCTGCTTCCTGACTGAACACCCTTTCTCAAGGGAGCCAGGACCATGCCCTCTCCCAGAGAAGGTGATGGCTACTTAAGGTGGGCATGCATGGTGAAGAGCAGGCAGGGACCTCCAGTCTGGTAACTGTGGGGGGGCTGATGAGGAGGCTGGGAGGGGTGAGGTCCCTATTCACCGGGAGCAGCATCTCTTCCCAGATGGCACAGGTGGCCCCATGGGGCCCTGCAGTCCACTGGGTAAAGCATCTCCTTGTGCAGGGTCTGTGAGTTCCACTGGCTGGATGCACTCCTGTGCAGAGTACCCTAAGTGATCTTGCTTTGGTGGGGGGCTGGCCCCCATGAGCTCTTGAGGTCCCTTCCAGCCTCTAATGCGCTGTGGTACTGTGATGCTGTTTTTATTACACCTTTTATGTCTCAGGCATTGTGTTTTACGAGCTACAAAGCCACACTCCTCCTTGATGAAGAGCTCCTAGATGCATGGCATCAATTATTCAAAGTCTGAGACTAGGGCAAACCTCTCCACTGTGATCAGGAGAATGTGAAGGGAGGGTCAGAGCAATTTCTGCTTCCCTTTGTTCTCCAGGTTAAGGACAATCCCCTCCCACCCTCCTCAGCCAACATGAAAAAACACTTAGGGAGAGGCCTGGGGCTCCACTGACAACAGCTGCCCTGGGGATGGCACCCCCTGGACAGCCACCAGGAGAGGAAAGCAGAACAAAACCCCCAGGGAAATTGCAGTGGAAGCCCCAGGTGAGCTAAGCAAAGCCTCCCCTGGACTTTGCCAGTGGGTTTTGCATGGCATGTCTGTGACAGAACAGGGAGGTGAGGCAGACAGCCTCATTTTGGAGGACAAGAGGTCATTTGCTTCCCTCTCAGAGCTGGAGTGCTGCTGGAGTGCTTCTGGAGTGCTGCTGGAGTGCTGTGCTTAGTGCAGGCTCTCACAGCTTGTGCCAGGCCAGGGAGGCATGCCACCAGGACCACTGGGCACAGAGGACATTGACCTGGCACATTGGTTTGGGTTTAAGGAACTGGGATGTCTTAAACCACAGAGCAGAGACCTCCAGAGGCTAGGTAGGTCCAGGGCTGGACTGGAAAGTGCAACCTCTTGTTATGCCATTCCTGGAATGCCTGCACACAGAACACAGCATCAGCCAGGCTGGAAAAGCCCTCAGAGATCATCCAGGCCAAGCTGTCACCCAGCACCATCTGATCAGCTCAGCCATGGCACCAAGGGCCTCATCCAGGCTCTTGCTACACACCTCCAGGGATGGGGACTCCACCACCTCCCTGGGCAGCACATCCCCAGGGCCAGTCTCTCTTGCTGGGAAGAATTTCTTCCTCACCTCCAGCCTGAACCTCCCCTGGCACAGCTTGAGACTGTGTCCTCTTGTTCTGGTGCTGGGTGCCTGGGAGAAGAGACCAGCCCCCACCTGGCTACAACCTCCCTTCAGGTAGTTGCAGAGAGCAATGAGGTCTCTCCTGAGCCTCCTCTGCTCCAGGCCAAGCAGCCCCAGCTGGCTCAGTGCCTGCTGCTGGCTGTCCCAGCTCCTGGTGCTTACCTTGATGATGACAAAGCCAATCTTCAGGTTTTTTGCATCCTCCTCAGTGTGTTTTTGCATGAGTGAAATGAGCACATTGTAGGGTTTGGGGTCATCATCTGGCACTTTGAACAGATACTGAGGGTGGCTTGAAACTCCCCCTGCCAAGAGAGTGGTACCAGGTTAGGAGTGGCCACACAGATGTCCCAGGAGCAGCCTGGTTAGGTCTTGCTTGTGTGGTGCCAGAAGTAGGCACTGCTCCAAGATGCTTTCCATGGAGCAGAGCAGTGCAGGCTCCCCACGTTACCAGCAGCAGCTGAGGCATCAGGAATTAACTAATTGCACACTAATCACTCTAGATCATTCTGGCAGAGTCTTTTACCTCCATGGCACACTTACCCCAGGAGAGACAAGCAGGGACTCTTAATCAGCCACCCCACCCAGTGACTGTGGCTTGGAGATCATAACCACAGAGAAGAGAAGGACAAAATGCTCCAGAGCTGTTCTCCTCTTTCCCTTCTGTCAGTGTGGACAAAACAGGCTGGTGAGCACCAGAGGCAAAAGGCCAAGGTCTTGGTTAACAGGAAGCATCCAGCAGCTCGAGGGAGGTTCTTCTCCCCCTCTGTTCAAGCCTAGTTAGACCACATCTGGAATGCTGTGTACAGTTCTGGGCTCCCCACTTCTAGAGGGAAATACTGGAGAGAGCTCAGCAGAGGCTACCAGGATGCTGAGGGGACTGGAACATCTCTCTTGGGAGGGAAGACTGAGAGCCCTGGGGCTGTTTGCTCTGGAGGAGAGAGGGCTGAGAGGGATCTGACCAATGCTTGCAAATATCTTGAGAGTGGGTGTCAAGAAGGAGCCAGGCTCTTTCCAGGCATAGCCAGTGACAGGACAAGAGGCCATGGATGTAAACTCACTCACAGGAATCCCACCTCACCATGAGGTAAAACTTCTGACCAGTGAGGGTGCTGAGCCCTGGAGCAGGCTGCCCAGGGAGGCTGTGGAGTCTCCTCTGGAGATCTCCAAACCCACCTGGACGTGTTCCTGTGTGACCTGCTGTAAGTCAGCAGCCAGGGCTGCTGCTGCTGCTTTGTTTCTGCCTGGTACCCTGCTAGGTGCTGTAGTGGGGCAGGCAGGCATCACCAGCCGGCAGCCATCACCAGCTGGCAGCCATCACCAGCTGGCAGCCATCACCAGCTGGCAGCCAATCCATCTGCAGTTCCATGCTCAGGGAATGCAGCACCGGCAGCACCGATGGAGAGCGGGGGCCGGGCTGGCCGCAGGGAGCCTTCGTTACCTGGGGAGGAGCTGCTCCTGCCTGTGGCCAGGGCTGGGCTCCACAGACTGCTGTGCCTGTCCATGCACCACCTGGTGCAGTGCTGCTCCCCAAAGTCCAGGAAGGTTGGTGTGCTGTTACAGATGTACAGCCAGGAAAACTGCTCCTGGAAGCTCTCACAGGACATCCTGCAGAGAAGGAGGAAAAGCTCTCACCTGGCGTCTGGAGACAAGGCTCTCACCCTCACCCACCCCTGTGTCAAAGGGAGGTTCCAGAGAGCACTGAAGGCTGCAGCTGAACTGGATGGTACTTTGCAGAGCTGGTCAGCTCACCTTGCACTTAAAGCCCCAGGGAAATTGCAGGCCACGTTCAGCACTGCCTAGCTGGAGCTCTGTCGTCTCCACTGGGGCCCTGCACCTTGCTTTGCCCCTCCACAGTGTGCTGCCCCACACTCAAGGTTTGCTCTAGCTCAGTGTCTCTCTCAGCCCAGCCTGCTGTTCCTCTGCTTTCCTCAGAGCCCCAGGAGCGCAGCAGCTACCAACAGCCCTCCCAGAGCATGGCTCACACATGGCTGAACCGGATCTGAGGGCATCAGAAGGGGTGAGATGCCACAAGCACAGCCAGCAGGGCAGGGATCTCTGCTCTGCTCTGCTCTGCTCTGCTCTGCTCTGCTCTGCTGAGACCACAGCTGGAACTCTGTGTCCAGGTCTGGAGCCTCTGTGCCAGGAAGGATCTGGAGGTGCTGGAAGGAGTCCAGAGCAGGGCCAGGAGGATGAGCAGAGGGCTGGAGCTGCTCTGCTGTGAGCACAGACTGAGGGAGTTGGGGTTGTGCAGGCTGGAGAGGAGAAGGCTCCAAGGAGAACTCATTGTGGCCTTCCAGGATCTGCAGGGGGCTGCAAGAAAGCTGGAGAGGGACTTCTGAGGGTGTGAGGAAGTGATAGGACTGGGGGGGATGGAGCAGAACTAGAAATGGGGAGATTGAGATTGGATGTGAGGAAGAAGTTGTTCCCCATGAGGGTCAAATCCCACCTCAGGCTTCCAGTTTTGCACAAAGCTGCCTGCCTGTGCCCTTTGCATGTCTGCATGGGGCCTGCATGTGGGCTGCTTCTGAGGATTTGTTCCTCCTTAGAAGTGGGAAAGGGCAGTGTGACAGAACTCCTTGGCCTCAAGGAACTACAGCTTTGCTTCTCTTCTCTTCCCTTCTCTCATTGTCTTGTTGCTTTCTCTTGGCCACCTCTGTTCTTTACATCCTGTATCCTCTGAAGCCATGGGCTCAGGACAGCCTCCCCTTTGCTGTTTGCACACAGCTAACTCGGGGTGCCCTGAGCCATCATGAGGAGCAGATAGCTGCCTAAATCACTCTTTTTCCCCTCTTTCTTTTCCCCATAATGCACTCAAGCAGACAGCCTGACAGACAGGAAGGTTGGTAGGGAGATACCAGAATTCTCCATCATCCTTGTTTCTGAGCAGGGCTTCTCTGTATTGAGGCTCAACGTGGTCCCACTGAGGAGAGCTGCAAAGAGGAACAATTGAACAGGCAGCCATGAGGCACAGTTTCCCATTCCCCTGGCCAGCCCATTCCCCCAGCCACCCTATAGAATCACAGGATCAACAAGCTTGGAAAAGACCTCAGAGATCATCAGGACCAACCTCTCACCCAACACCTCCTGACAACCAAACCATGGCACCAAGTGCCACATCCAAGCTCCTCTTGAACACCTCCAGGGATGGGGACTCCACCACCTCCCCGGGCAGCACATCCCAATGGCCAATTACTCCTTCTGAGCAGAACTTTCTCCTCACCTCCAGCCTGAACCTCCCCTGGCACAGCTTGAGACTGTGTCCTCTTGTTCTGGTGCTGGGTGCCTGGCAAGTCATAAAGGATCAGAGGGGGTGAGCACCCTTTACCCTGGGCACAGGACTATGCTTGATACCTTCACAGCCAAGGCCAGCCAACAGAGCCTCGGTGCCTTTGCTGTGCCCTCCTGAGCTGCCCACCCTAGCATGGGGAATCCTCTCTCTGCCTCCAGGCTCCGGCAGCCTTTCCCCAGGCTGAGAAGGTTAATGAGGGTACCGAGGCATCCAGCACTCTGAGGTGCTGACAGTACCCTGGAGAGGGCACATGAACCACTCACGTGTGCAGCTTCCCAGCAGCCTGTGTGCAGTGAAGTGCTAATTGTACTTCCTGCAGGCTTTGAAATCAGCAAACAGGACAGGGATCAATAGTTCATTGATTTCTGCAGCTTACCTGTGAATGTCTTGCACTGGCATTTCTCCTACACTCAGCCCTCCAAACGCAGCCCTGGGAGGATGCTGGCTGAGCAGGAGCTGTGCTCTCAGCCTCAGCCATCTCTGCACAGCCCACCAGCCCATCCAGACACAACACAGCAGCTTGGCCTCCCTCAGCAGAGAGGAGAGGGAGTGATCCTAGCAACAGGGAGAGGTGGGATGCTGTTAAATCCCTTCAGAGCAGCAGAGCTCTCCCTCCTCAGGAAAGCACTGAGGCGATCACAGCAGGAAAATGAACACCTCCTCCTTCACAGGACACTGCTGCAGGGAGCTCATCCTGCCCTGTGCTCAGCACTGCTCAGGCCACACCTGGAGCACTGTGTCCAGCTCTGGGCTGCTCAGGGTAGGAAGGAGGTTGAGCTGCTGGAAGGTGTCCAGAGAAGGGCAACAAGGCTGGGGAGGGGTCTGGAGCACAGCCCTGTGAGGAGAGGCTGAGGGAGCTGGGGTTGCTTAGCCTGGAGAAGAGGAGGCTCAGGGGAGACCTTCTTGCTCTCTGCAACTCCCTGAAGGGAGGTTGTATCCAGGTGGGGGTTGGTCTCTTCTCCCAGGCACCCAGCACCAGAACAAGAGGACACAGTCTCAAGCTGTGCCAGGGGAGGTTTAGACTGGATGTTAGGAAGAAATTCTTCCCAGACAGAGAGATTGACCCTTGGGATGTGCTGCCCAGGGAGGTGGTGGAGTCCCCATCCCTGGAGGTGTTTAGGAAGAGCCTGGATGAGGCCCTTGGTGCCATGGTTGAGTTGATCAGATGGTGCTGGGTGACAGCTTGGCCTGGAGGATCTCCAAGGTCTCTTCCAGCCTGGCTGATGCTGTGCTGCTGTGAGTCTGTAATGCTGCCTCAAAGTGCTGCCCTCCCCCCGTGGGCTCTGCTGACCATCCCCATCCCTGATTCAGACTGGTGGGGGCAGCACGAAGGTGGGTGCCAGACTGCTGGGGCTTAACTGCATCTCAGCAGCCAGTCAGTGACTAGGGGCACAGCCAGAGCTTCCTCTGGGGAGCAGCAACTCTTTCATCCATCACTGCTCTGGAATTACACCGAGGAAGAGGTAAGCAGAGACAAGGAGAGGATCCCTGAGGCAGGCCCAGTGAAGAGCACACACAAAATCAGTGCTCCACTGGCTTTCCCTGGCTGTGGGCAGCTGCTCTGCAGAGGGAAACACTTGCTGTGATGAACTGATCTAGAGATGCCTGCTTCATTCTAGTGGGTGCAAGGCAGAGGTCCTCTGCCATAAGCCCTTAAAAAAGGCTTGGATGTGGCACTTGGAGCCAGGGTGCAGTCATCAGGAGGTGTTAGGGGATAGGTTGATCTCTGAGGTCTTTTCCAACCTGGTTGATTCTATGATAAGAGTGATTCCCCTTATGAGATTAAGGCTTTAAGTGCATACTTATCACTCCAGGGCCCCTTCCACTCCCCATGGCCCCAGGGGTTCCAGATCCTGATGATGTGCTTCCAGCCATTCTGGTAAGGTATCTGTAAAGAGGGAAGGAAAACATGAACTCAGCCCCAGGCCCCGGCAGTTGTAACATTAAGTGAAGAGAGAGGCTATAAAAAAAGATCCCCTCCTGTGCCCTGGGGACCTGGTTCCATTTCTGGTCTCATGTGACTGCAGCTACAAATCAGTAGTGCCTTTTGCCAGCCTGCAAGGGGTGAGGTGGGGAGCCCAAAGCCCATTGTGCTTCTGACGAGGCTGAGTCGCTGCCAGGGAGGGGAGCAGCAGCACTCCTGCCACGCTGCAGGACTTCAACAGCCCTGGGAAGGTCCAGATCCAACTCTGCACATCTGATGCTGTGAGTCAGCAACGGCAAGAGGCTTTGAAGAATGAGGTCAGCAGCCTGCCTGGCGTGAACGCCAGCAGTCAGCAGGGAGAGAGGATGACAGCCAGCAGCTGTGGCTCTGTGTCTGCAGCGCTGTGGGTTCCAGCAGCTGGCCTGCCTGGTGTTTCCCTTCCTCCTGCAGTTCCTGGTCAAAGCAGGAGGCAGCTCACTTTTGCCAGTGAAGGCCAAGTGGTGGAAGTGGAAAGGAGGAGGAAACCTTTGGTTTCTGGCTCCCCTCATGCACGCAGGCAGTGTTGGAAGCAAATGCCATGGCAGTCTCATGTCAGCCTCTGCCCAGCTTCTTCACACCACTTCCCCATGGGACCCTCCTGGATGCCCTGGCAGTCCTGTAAGGTGGGGCAAAGACCATTTCCCCTCACTAGGAAGCTGAAGCAGCCTGCTCCCTCTCCAGTGGGATTCAGGATCCTTCCACCTTGCCTTGGGGACACCAGCTAGGGCCTTCTCTGTAGCCTAGCTCCCCCCATCCTTTAGCTTTGGAGCCAAGCATCCTCACACTGGCTGTGGGCAGAGAATCACAGAACTGTTAGGGTTGGAAGGGACCTCAAGGATCATCTGCTTCCAGCTCCCTGTCATGGGCAGGACCAAGCATGCCTTGGCACGAGGGGCTATGAATCAAAGCCAGGCTCATGCAGGAAACCTCTAAAGAGAGAGGAGAGAAAACAGCTTGGGGAAAACCAAACCACTCCTTTTCCAACATACTTTAGGCTCTGAGGTTAAAATGTGTTGTAGTTATCTTGCTTGGTAGCACAGCCTTTGTTTGGTTTCCTTCTTGGCCTTGCTCACTGCTGCCTCTCCCTTGTGTGCACTACAGCTTACCAGGGCAATCCCTGTTCTGGTGGCTTTGTTTTTGATGTGTGGTAAACTGATCCTGTTTCCAGCCCTGCAGTATCAACATCCAGCCAGGAGCAGCTCTGTAGGAGTAGAACAGCCTCCAAAGAGGTGGCAAAGTGCTGGTCTTGAACCAGAGGGCTATGTACTTTTCACACAGTGATCTCTGGCAGCTTGTGATGGAGCTGAACAAACTCAAGTTTGCACCACAGGACAAATCCCACAGCTTCAGCCAGGGCTTCTGTTCCCATTTCAAACAGGAAAGCAAACTTCCAACAGAGCAGAATGGAGTGGAAGAGCCCCAGGAATGCTGCATGTGCTGCTGAAGTGTCCAAAATGCTCAGCACCTCAGCACAGCAGAGATGTGGAGGTGCTGGAGCCAGGGCAGGGAAGCTGGGAAGGGCCTGGAGAATAAATCTGATGAGGAGCAACTGAAGGAGCTGGGGATGGTCAGTGTGAAACAGAGGAGGCTGAGGGGAGACCTCATTGCTGTCCACAGCTACCTGAAAGGAGCTTGTGGAGAGGCTGCTGCTGGTCTCTTCTCCCAGGTGGTTAGTGACAGAGCCAGAGGGAATGGCCTCAAGCTGGGACTGGGGAGGTCTAGACTGGACATTAGCCAGAGTGGTCAGGGACTGGAATGTGCTGCCCAGCGAGGTGGTGGAGTCCCCAAGCCTGGATGTGTTTGAAGGTGCTTTGGAAGTGGTGCTTGGGGCTATGGCTTAGGGGAGAGCCTTGCAGAGGAGGGCTCTGGGCTGGACTTGGTGATGCTGAGGCTCTTTCCAACCTGAATGCTTCTGTGACCCTGTGACAACAGAAGGGAATTCACACTGCACTTCTCCACCTGAACATTACAGGGTTCAGGCATCCTGCCAGGTATGTGCCAGAGTCCTTCCATCTCCTGGAACTTGAACTCTCTGCTTTCAGCAACCCCTCCTCAGCATGAAGCTAATTACAGCTGCTCTGAAGGGAGCAGCAGAGTGCCTGCCCTGTGGGGGGATCACCAGTACAAGACCACCAGGCAGGAGCATGACTCTGATCTTACCTTCACAGCTCCTGTGACGGTGTAGGCATGACCCTGTACAATCCCATTTCTCAGCTCGATGTTCCTCTTGGACTGCAGAAGGGAGAGAGCACAGCTTTGAGCTCTCTGCACACTGCAAAGGCATGGCCATCAGTTCCCAGTTCCCAGAGCTGTCCTTTGGCAGACAATACAGCAGCAGCTCAGGTGTGACACCAGGATGCTGGAGGGACTGAGCACTGCCCTGTGAGGAGAGGCTGAGAGCCCTGGGGCTGTGCAGTCTGCAGAGGAGAAGACTGAGAGGGGATCTGATCAATGGCTATCAATAGCTGAGGTCTGGGGGTCAGGAGGGAGGGCACAGGCTCTGCTCAGCTGCACCCTGGGATAGGACAAGGGGCAGTGGATGGAAACTGCAGCACAGGAGGTTCCAGCTCAGCATGAGGAGGAACTTCTGCCCTGTGAGGGTGCCAGAGCCCTGGAGCAGGCTGCCCAGAGAGGTTGTGGAGTCTCCTGCTCTGGAGCCTTCCCAGCCCCATCTGGATGTGTTCTGTGTGCCCTGTGCTGGATTCCATGCTCCTGCTCTGGGGGGGGATCTTCGGAGTTCCTTTCCAACCCCTCACCTCCTGTGCTCCTGTGATAGCTGTGCTGGCTGCAGAGGACTGTGCCTGCTCCCACTGCAGCCCTGGCAGGCCAGGAAAAGGAAATCTGCCAGAACTCCAAACCTTCACTTGTGTGCAAGGTCCTCAGTGGTCCAGAGCTGATAAAGCTTCTGAGTGACCTGGACTGTGTCACTGGCAGGACTGCCCTGCCACCCACGCCTCAGCACCAGCCACCCAGCTGAGGAGCCAGTCCTTGGCATGCCTTCCCCAGCCAAGCTGTGTGTCCTGATGAACCAGGCTCCAGAGAAGCAATTTCACAGCCTTTGAAGCCTTCCTTCAGGAAGCCTTGGCAGCCCTTTAGCAAGACACCTGCTGAGCATCACAAAGCCTTTTGCAGTTTCCCACTGTTAACCCCAGGAGCCTGCAAACCATAATGCTATCCTGGCATTTTCTCACAGAAGAGGCAGGGATGCATTTGGGCCCTGCCAGAACTGATCACAAAGCTCTGAGGCCAAAATCAGCACTGCTGCAGGAGGAGACCACTCTATTGCAGTGGAGTTAGCCAGGAGAGAAGCCACAGGCTGCTTCCTGACAGCCCAATCCATCTACATCTACCCCAAAGCCTTTGTATTCCTGTCCTACTTTCAGCTGGGCTGGAGCTAATTTTTCTTCCTCCTAGCAAGAAAAGTGCTGTGCTCTGGATTCAGCCTGAGCATTGGCTGCTGGCTGGGTTCAGAGCATGACAATTCCTATTTGCATAACCCTCTCTGTGTTCTGCTGCCAGGATCTCTTCAGGTACCCATGAACTGCAACTGTTGTGCTCTGTGAGTGCCTGTGGGCTCCCTCTGCCCCTCAACCTCTGTGCCAACAGGAGAAACCAAGCCAGCCCTGCTGCCAGCCCTGCTGCCAGCCCTGCTGCCAGCCCTGTGACTCACCTGGCCTGAGGTGCTGCACCCCATCAGACACTGAGATCTGTCAGCTGCTTTCAGTATCTCCTCCAGGTCAGGAGGGGGATCCTTCAGGGAGAACTGCACTTGGACTCCTCCTGTGAAGTCTACTAAAGCATCAGAAAGGTATCCTCCATGCAAGTGCTGGTAGGAGCCCCTCAGCCTGAAAGAAAAGCCCAAAGGACCCCTCAGGAAAAGCAAAACCAAAACCCCACAACAAACCCTCTGCTATGAGGAGAGACTGAGAGTTGGGGTTGTGCAGGCTGGAGAGGAGAAGGCTCCCAGGAGACCTCATTGTGGCCTTCCAGGATCTGCAGGGGGCTGCAAGAAAGCTGGGGAGGGACTTGTGAGGGTGTCAGGGAGGGATAGGACTGGGGGGGATGGAGCAGAACTAGAAGTGGGGAGATTGAGATTGGCTGTGAGGAAGAAGTTGTTGCCCATGAGGGTGGTGAGAGCCTGGCACAGGCTGCCCAGGGAGGTGGTGGAAGCCTCCTGCCTGGAGGTGTTTGCAGCCAGGCTGGAGGTGGCTGTGAGCAGCCTGCTGTGGTGTGAGGTGTCCCTGCCCATGGCAGGGGGTTGGAGCTGGCTGAGCCTTGGGGTCCCTTCCAGCCCTGGCAGCTCTGTGACTCAAAGTTCTCATCACTCCTCCGAGTTCACTGTGCTGGAGTGCAGTAACAGGATGATAATTTAACATTGCTAACACAGCCCTTGTTGGGTTTATTGTGTGCTCTTTATTGAGGCAGCAAATAAGCTGGAACATGCTGTACTTAGAGCAGGTAGAGCATGCTGTTAAACCCCGCCATAGCTGCTGCCTTTAATGAATGTAATCAAATGAAGTCTGCAGCTAATTGTGTTCTGAAGGGTTGTCCTTGTCCTCCACTGATGAAAAGAATTTGTCATGGGCACTGGGGAAGAGAGGAAGGCTGCTCAGCTGGGAGTGCCGTGAGCAGCATCGCTGGCAGCCTCGGGGCCACAGGGGCTGGATTGGCTTTGTCACGAACATCTGACACAGCAAACTGCTGCTCAGCCTTCAGTCGACTTTTCTGAGTGCCTCAGGGCAAAATGCATCCTGCTCCTCAGCTTGCTCAGGTGCTGCTTGGACATTTGTTCCTTCCTGACCAAACCAGCCAAAATATTTGGCTCTCTTCATCAGCTGTTCCAAACTGCATGGCAAATGTTGCCCAGCCTGATGGAGAGGATGTGTGCCAGGTTCCAGCCCTGCACCCAACACCCTGCACAGGAACTTCTCTGCAGTGTCTCTAGCCATGGGCATACACCTGAAGGCTGTGAGGCCATCCAGAGAGACCTGGACAGGCTGAGAGCTGGGCAGAGAGGAGCCTCATGAGGCTCAACAAGGAGAAGTGCAGAGCCCTGCCCCTGGGCAGGAAGAATAACCTGCAGCAGTACAGGTTAGGAGGTGATCTGCTGGAGAGCAGCCCTGGGGAGAAGGACCTGGGAGTGCTGGGGCAGAACAATCATCCATGGGACAGCAATGTGCCCTGGGGGCCAAGAAGGCCAAGGGCATCCTGGGCTGCATTCAGAGGAGTGTGCCCAGCAGAGCCAGGGAGGTTCTCCTCCCCCTCTGCTCTGCCCTGCTGAGACCTCCCCTGGAATCTTGCATCCAGCTCTGGGCTGCCCAGCTCAGGAGGGACAGGGATCTGCTGGAGAGAGTCCAACAGAGAGCTGCCAGGATGCTGAAGGGACTGCAGCACTGCCCTGTGAGGAGAGGCTGAGAGCCCTGGGGCTGTGCAGTCTGCAGAGGAGAAGACTGAGAGGGGATCTGATCAATGGCTATCAATAGCTGAGGGCTGGGGGTCAGGAGGGAGGGCACAGGCTCTGCTCAGCTGCACCCTGGGATAGGACAAGGGGCAATGGATGGAAACTGCAGCACAGGAGGTTCCAGCTCAGCATGAGGAGGAACTTCTGCCCTGTGAGGGTGCCAGAGCCCTGGAGCAGGCTGCCCAGAGAGGTTGTGGAGTCTCCTGCTCTGGAGCCTTCCCAGCCCCATCTGGATGTGTTCTGTGTGCCCTGTGCTGGATTCCATGCTCCTGCTCTGGCAGGGGGTTGGACTGGAAGATCTTTGGAGTTCCTTTCCAACCCCTCACATCCTGTGAGCTGTGGTTTTACAGATGCTGAGGACCACTCTGACTGCTTCACTTCTCAGAGGATTTGTTTGAATTTATTAACTCCTTATTAAGCATTCTGAACCCTACAGTGCTCTGGGGACCCCAGTCAGGAGTCAGAGCTCTCTGTGTGAATTGAGAGCTGACCAGAGTCTCATGGGAGTGCATGTGTTGTGCCTGGGCATGTTCTTCAGTCATGCTTCCTCTCACTGCCTGCTCCAAATATCTGCATGGGCCCTGCCTGTAAACAGAAGTAATCCCTGCTTAGAGTCTGCAGTTGCAAACAGAGAGGAACATGGAAAGGAAAACAGAGACAGAAAAGGAATGGCCTCAAGCTGGGACTGGGGAGGTTTAGACTGGACATCAGGGAACATTTTCCCATCAAGAGTGGTCAGGGACTGGAATGTGCTGCCCAGGGAGGTGGTGGAGTCCCCAAGCCTGGATGTGTTTGGAGGAGGTTTGGATGTGGTGCTTGGGGCTATGGCTCAGGGGTGAGCCTTGCAGAGGAAGGCTCTGGGTTGGACTTGGTGATGCTGAGGCTCTGTTCCAGCCTGAATGTTGATTGTGTGACTGTGTGCCAGCAGGCAGAGGAAGCATTCAGCTTTGAGGAGGAGCAGAGCAGGGGTATTTACTTGGCATATGCTTTCTCCAGCAGGGCTGGCCAGAACTCGTTGGAGGTCCGGGGGTGCACAGAGAGGAAGCTGCCGTCCAGCAGTGGCAGCCGGTCGTCGATCACCACGTCCACCCAGGCTCCACACTGCCAGAACTGCAGATGGGACAAACACAAACACAAAACCAAGCAGAAACAGGAGAGAGGGAAAAATGAACCTTTTAGGAAGAGGGAATGACTGCCAGCTTGAGCAGGGAGGGCAGACTGAGACTGGGGATCAGGAAGAAATCCTTCCCAGTGAGGGTGGTGAGACTCTGGCACAGGCTGCCCAGGGAGGCTGTGGATGCCTCCTCCCTGGGGGTGTTCGAGGCCAGGCTGGATGAGGCCTTGAGCAGCCTGGGCTGGTGTGAGGTGTCCCTGTCCACAGCAGGGGGTTGGAACTGGATGATCTTCAAGGTCCCTTCCAACCCAACCCATTCCATGGATCCATGATCCTGCCAAGCAGCAGCCTCCTGAAGTGGCACAGGAACTCATTTAAAGCATGGATATGTAGCAAAGCCTCTCCTGAATTGTTTCAGGCAGGTTGCTGAGCAGGCTGCCAAGTGGCTGGACCTTCCAGTGCCATGGGAAATCACCTGGGAATATGAACAGTCCTGCAGGCAGTGGGAGGAAGGATTCAACACAGGCAGTAGGCTGACACCCTTGGGCAATAGCAAGTAGTCAAGGAGATAAAGAACACTCATGCAGTAGTGATGCTTTACTCTGCCCTGCTGAGACCTCACCTGGAGTACTGTGTCCAGCTCTGGAGCCTTCAACACAGCAAGGACCTGGACCTGAAGGAGCAGGTCCAGAGGAGAGCCACAAAGATGGCTGGGGTGCTGGAACACCTCTCCTGTGAGCACAGGCTGAGAGACATGGACTTGTGCAGCCTGGAGAAGAGAAGGTTCCAGGCAGACCTAAGAGCAGCCTGCCAGTACCTGAAGGGGCTACAAGGAGGCTGCAGAGGGACTGTTTGCAAAGGCCTGCAGGGACAGGATGAGGGGAAAGGGTTTGAAATTAGAGAAGATTTAGGCTGGAGGTAAGGAACAAGTTCTGCAGCATGAGGGTGGTGGGACACTGGAACAGGTTGCTCAGACAGGTAGTTAAGGCCCCATCCCTGGAGATACTCAAGGTGAGGCTCAAAAAGGCTCTGAGCAACCTGATCTAGCTGAAGATGTCCCTGCTGACTGCAGGGGGTTGGACTGGATGAGCTTTGGAGGTCCAAACCAAACCAAACCAAACCCTTCTGTGGTTCTCTTCTGTGGCTCAGTGAGCCTCACTCAGCTGCCCTTGGATTTTCCCTTGCAGCACAGCTCTTGGCCAGAGAGCCTCTGGGCAAGATCCAGGCTTTGGATTAGTTTTCCTCTGTGTTTCAGTTAAGACTCTGCTGTGCCGTGCAGGGGCAGAGATGGTGTAGTGACTAAAGACTGCTCTGAGGTGTTATCCATCTCCTTGATAGATGAGGAGGATGCAGGCAGTCCCTCCAGCATGTGGACAGAGCAGGTGTTTCTCCAGCTGATCCAGCTGATGAAACCTTCCAAGGGAGAAGACAGGGAAAGAGATCTGTGGGGAGGAACTAAAGGAGCCATTTCCAGAGTCATTAGCAGATTAATGTAGCTTACCATGATTCACAATCATAAGAGGCCAAGCTCTTATTTGCAGTAATGCTGAGGACTCCAGTGGAAGCAAGCCAGCAATAGATTTAGTCTAGCATGGTTTAATTTCAGCAGCTCTGTTCAATGAAAGCCCCAAAATGAGCTCTTCTGCTAGAAAAGCACAAGAAGGTATCTGGCCAGCAGCAAAGCAGCTTACAGTCTGCTAAGCCAGGAGCATGCCTGACCCTGTTCACCTTCTGCCTCACCCCCAAACTCTCACTCTCCTGCATGGCACTCTCCCTAATGGCCACACTTGCAGCCCAGAAAGCAAATCCCAGCCTGGGCTGCAGCAAGAGGAGCACAGCCAGCAGGTCAGGGAGGGGATTCTCCCCCTCTGCTCTGCTCTGCTCTGCTGAGACCCCAGAATTGTGACCAGTTCTGGAGCCCCTAACACAGGAAGGGTCTGGAGGGGCTGGAAGGTGTCCAGAGCAGGGCCATGAGGAGGAGCAGAGGGCTGGAGCTGCTCTGCTGTGAGGACAGGCTGAGGGAGTTGGGGTTGTGCAGGCTGGAGAAGACAAGACTCCAAGGAGACCTCATTGTGGCCTTCCAGGATCTGCAGGGGGCTGCAAGAAAGCTGGGGAGGGACTTGTGAGGGTGTCAGGGGGGGATAGGACTGGGGGGGATGGAGCAGAACTAGAAATGGGGAGATTGAGATTGGCTGTGAGGAAGAAGTTGTTCCCCAGGAGAGTGGTGAGAGCCTGGCACAGTTGAGGATGTCCTTGCTGACTGCAGAGGGGTTTGGACTGGATGACCTTTGGAGGTCCCTTCCAAAGCAGACCACTCTACGGTTCTGTGTTCCTCTGCTTCTATGATTCCATGACTCCATGACTCTGAGGCTGAAGCAGCTCCATCGGAGGCAGTGTGCTCCAGACCCCAAGAGGCTGGGGGGGAGCAAAAGAAGTTCCCAGCTGAAGTGTTTCTGTTAGCATATGAGATGCCTTGTTTGTGATTCGTCAGTGAGCTGAGGGCTGGTGGCTTAGCCTGTGGATGGCAGTAAAATATCTGTGATGGAATAATTGGGAGGCAGAGGCAAGCTGCATTCCCATTCCGAGTGTCTCTCTCCGGGCTTTATCGCTCAAGGGAAGCCAGAAAGAGTTGCATTGATTTGCAGATGAGATGGCAGGGGAAACCTTCTCAAGCACTGCAAGGTATTCACAGGGCTGCAGATTTCAGCTCTGCCCCTAACGGATCTGCTCAGCTCCCTCCCGAAAGCAATCGGGCTCGCACCCTCTGCGTGTGTTTGAAGAGCTGGGGTCCCTTCGCCTGCTCTGTCTCACACAGCGCAGCTCTGCATGCTGGAAAGGGGCCAGGACAGAAACAAACAGCTGGTGCCCTGAGGAGGGAGAGAGCAGAGCAGCATCCAGACTGCCTGCAAGGTAATCTCCTGCTGCTGCTCGGGGAGACCTCTGAAGGTCGAAAAGGTCTCACTTGAGCCGGAGCTCTTTGCCCGGTATTGAGCCGAGTGTAACAGAAGCGATTTGAGAGTGAAGGAGATGATGAATGGCTGAGTACTTAGCGATCCCCTCTCCATTCAGTTTGGCTCCTGGAGCTTAATGGGACTGCGAGTGCTTCTAATTCCCACAGGGCTGACGCTGCCACGAGCAAGCAGGGCTGCCAGTAACCAGCCCAAGGCGTTTCGGACGGTGTCAAGAGGGGGTGGGAAGTGAGGTTTACTGAAAAGCCTTGCTCCTCTCCTCTGAAACAAGCCGGAGAGGCACACGGTGCCCTGGTTCGGTTGATGAGATGGTGTTGAGTGATAGGTTGGACTTGATGGTCTCAAGGTCTTCTCCAACCAGGTTAATCCTCTGAACCTGTGAACTCCCTTTTCCAGCTATCAAAAGCCTGCTCCCCTGATCTGTCTCCCAGGATCTGTGATTTGCAGCCATTTATAGAGTCACAGAGCTGTCAGGGCTGGAAGGGACCCCAAGGCTCAGCCAGTCCCAACCCCCTGCCATGGGCAGGGACACCTCACACCACAGCAGGTTGCTCACAGCCACCTCCAGCCTGGCTGCAAACATCTCCAGGCAGGAGGCTTCCACCACCTCCCTGGGCAGCCTGTGCCAGGCTCTCACCACCCTCATGGGCAACAACTTCTCTTCTATGAGCTCAAAGAGCAAAGTGAGGAAAAGGGAAAGGAGTCCAACTAGATGAAGAGCACAGGAGCGCTGGCAGCCATGACAAACCATGTCACACAAAACAGAATGCCAGCTGAAACATGTGTGCACACACATCTGTCTGAACAGCTGGAGCCAGAAGGTTCAGGTAAGGGCTTCAAAGTCCTTGCAGTGTGATTGCACCACTGGGAACAGAAGGAATCCAGAGGGACCTTGACAGGCTGGAGAGCTGAGCTCATGACAACCTCATGAGGTTCAACAAGATCAAGGGCAAGGTCCTGCAGCTGGGTCAGGGCAATTCCAACACTGCTATAGGCTGGGCAGGGTCTGGCTGGAGAGCAGCCCTGAGGAAAAGGCCTTGGGGGTGCTGGGGGAGGAGAAGCTCAGCAGGAGCCAGCAGGGAGCACTTGCAGCCCAGAGAGCCAAGCAGAGCCTGGGCTGCAGCAAGAGAAGAGTGGCCAGCAGGGCAGGGAGGGGATTCTGCCCCTCTGCTCCACTCTGCTGAGACCACAGCTGGAGCTCTGGGGCCAGTTCTGGAGCCTCTGTGCCAGGAAGGATCTGGAGGTGCTGGAAGGTGTCCAGAGAAGGGCCAGGAGGATGAGCAGAGGGCTGGAGCTGCTCTGCTGTGAGCACAGACTGAGAGGTTTTTAAGGCCAGGCTGGATGTGGCTGTGAGCAACCTGCTGTGGTGTGAGGTGTCCCTGCCCATGGCAGGGGGTTGGGACTGGCTGAGCCTTGGGGTCCCTTCCAGCCCTGACAGTTCCATGACTCCATTGATCATTTGACACTTTGTCATTTCCTGCCCAGCTCTGAGCTGGGAGGCAGCACTGAAGAACCAGCAGCACTGGAGGGTGTTGAGATCTGGGAGTGCAGTTGGGAGCCCTGTGTAATGCAAGCAGCCAAGCCCAAGCAGTGCCAATAGGGCAGAGAATACATACCCTGAAATGAAAGATCCCAGCATATTGGTCCTGGAATCCTTGGTCCCTTGGCAAAACATTCTCCAGGAATTTCTTCTGCAGTGTCAGGGAGCCCAGGGCAGCCAGCATCCAGCAGTCACCTCAGGGGAGGGCAAAGAGCAGTGCCTTCAGCCACTCTTGTGGAGCACAGCTGACTCTTTGAAGAGTGGATTTCAACATCTAAGACATCTAGGAACCAGCTTGCCCAAAGAACCCAATGTTCTTCCCTCTCCCTGTGCCTCCCCCACAGTGCTGAACCACCACCTGCTGTCAACAGCATTGTCCTCTGGGACCCCCGAGCCCACCCAGCCATCCTCCACTCTCATGCTCCTCCTGTCTTTTCTGCTCATATTGAGACTTGCAGCCTAGAGCAGTGTATAGGAACTCCTCAAGACCCTCAGTGGGGTGGAAAAAGGGAAGAGATCTCTTCCTACATGGGAGCAGAGCTGCTCCCAAAGACACAGAGAGCTATGGGCCAGGAGAAGATGAAGGAACCTGTACAGAGTGCAGATATGTGACTGGGTAAGTGTCAGAAGAGAGGGACAGAAAGATCCACAGGGAAGCAAACACTGAGGGGCAGGTGAAGACATTAGGATGAAGAGAAGCACAGCCAGCAGGGCAGGGAGGGGATTCTCTCCCTCTGCTCTGCTCTGCTGAGACCACAGCTGCAGCTCTGGGGCCAGTTCTGGAGCCTCTGTGCCAGGAAGGATCTGGAGGTGCTGGAAGGTGTCCAGAGAAGGGCCAGGAGGAGGAGCAGAGGGCTGGAGCTGCTCTGCTGTGAGGACAGACTGAGGGAGTTGGGGTTGTGCAGGCTGGAGAGGAGAAGGCTCCCAGGAGACCTCATTGTGGCCTTCCAGGATCTGCAGGGGGCTCCAAGAAAGCTGGGGAGGGACTTGTGAGGGTGTCAGGGAGGGATAGGACTGGGGGGGATGGAGCAGAACTAGAAGTGGGGAGATTGAGATTGGCTGTGAGGAAGAAGTTGTTCCCTAGGAGGGTGGTGAGAGCCTGGCACAGGCTGCCCAGGGAGGTGGTGGAAGCCTCATCCCTGGAGGTGTTTGCAGCCAGGCTGGAGGTGGCTGTGAGCAACCTGCTGTGGTGTGAGGTGTCCCTGCCCATGGCAGGGGGTTGGAGCTGGCTGAGCCTTGAGCTCCCTTCCAACCACAGCAATTCTATGATTCTATGTAAAGAACATTCAGCCCTGCCTGTTGGGGCTGTGCCTTCCCACCCTGGAGAGCTGTGTTTGACTCCTGTGCTCGAAGCACCAGCCTGATCCCAGTGGGACCTCTGCTCCAGGCTTGTCCTCACACAGAAGGCAAGTGTCACGTGTAAGTGACAGAGATTAGACCTGCTGCCCTTGGGACCCCTGCTAAATACCTCCAATAAATGGTGTGAAGATTTGTCTGGGTCTGGGTTGACCTGCACTGCTTGTTCACTGCAGCTACCATGGTCCAGGTCTGTCCACCAAACAGAACACAGCAAAGCAGTCACAGGGTTACTGCTTTCCCAGGCTCACAGGGTGTCAGGGGCTGGAAGGGACCTCTGGAGAGCTCCCAGTCCAACCCCCTGCCAGAGCAGGAGCAGAGACTCCAGCACAGGGCACACAGAACACATCCAGATGGGGCTGGAAAGGCTCCAGAGCAGGAGACTCCACAACCTCTCTGGGCAGCCTGCTCCAGGGCTCTAGCACCCTCACAGGGCAGAAGTTCCTCCTCATGCTGAGCTGGAACCTCCTGTGCTGCAGTTTCCACCCACTGGCACTGCTTTGTGCCAGCCTTTCCCAAAACACCATTATGACCTTACCTATTTCCCCTTGCATGATATCGAATCTGCTGACTCCATCCACCACCAGGTGAGGGTTTCTCTGAAGGTCCTGGAGGGAAGGCAATGAGCAGAGCAGTGTGAGTGCCCAGCCTGTGCCCACAGTGTGCTCCCCCCTTGCAGACCCTTGCTTGCCTGCCCTCACTACAACTGAAACCCATTTTCCTTTGGTCCCTGCTCCTTTGTTGCCTCCCACCAGAGGAGATGCCCATTAGCAGTTCCCTGCTGGTGCCCAGCTGGGAGTGCTGGCTGACACCCTGCCAGGCTGTGCTGCCACCCAGGGACTGTCTGGAGAGCTGGGTAAAGGGCAACCTCATGAAGTTCAGTAAGTGTAGAGCCCTGCATGTGGGGAGGAATAAGAGCAGGCACCAGGCCAGGCTAAGGGTTGTCCTGCTGGAAGGCAGCTCCATGAAGGAAGACCTTGGAGCCCCAGTGTACAGTCAGTTATCCATGAGACAGCAATGTGCCCTGTTGGCCAAGAGGGCAAATGGCATCCTGGGGGGCACTAGTAACAGTGTGGCCAGCAGGGCCAGGGAGGTTCTGCTCCTCCTCTGCTCTGCCCTGCTGAGACCACACCTGGAATACTGAGTGCAGCTCTGGGGTCCCCAGCTCAGGAGAGACAGAGACCTGCTGGAGAGAGCCCAGCAGAGAGCCAGGAGGATGCTTAGGGGACTTGAAGAGAGACCTATGAAGAGAGACTGAGAGGCCTGGGGCTGTTTAGTCTGGAGAGGAGAAGGCTGAGAGGGATCTGATCAATGCCTATCAATATCTGAGGGGTGGGTGTCAAGGGGAAGGTGATGCACTCTTTTTGGGGGTGCCCAACAGGACAAGAGGCAATGCAGACAGAACACAGGAAATTCCACCTCAACGTGAGGAGAGACTTCTTTGCTGTGAGGGTGCTGAGCCCTGGAGCAGGCTGCTCAAGGGGGCTGTGGAGTCTCCTTCTCTGGAGCCTTTCAGGACACACCTGGATGTGTTCTGTGTGCCCTGCCCTGGGTGATGCTGCTCTGGCAGGGGGCTTGGACTGGGTGACCTCTGGAGGTCCTTTCCACCCCCTAATGTTCTGTGATTCATTTCCAGTCTGCTCCCAGGGATGGGGATTTGTGGCTCTGTTCTCACTGAGTTTTCATCTGGGCTTCTCTAATGTCATCAACAACTTGCAGGGCTGCAAACCCATGCAGATTCTGGGGGACAGCAAGGCAGACAAGCAGAGGTTCCCAAGCAAGTGGATCAGGGTCTGTAGCTCAGCCCAGCTCTGGGAGTGTGATACTCTCTGAGCCTTTTGTGTTTCCATGCAGGACTAATACAGATCAGCCTGGGCTGCTCACAGAGAGAGAGTTTAATCTCTGGCTGCAATGTCCCACAGGCCTGGCTGACATCTTTAATTCAGGGAGAATTTTCCTTGCATTCCTTGAGAGCCTTGCTTGGGCAGGGAAGGGAGAAACACTTCAGAGCCTGGCTGTGCCACAGAAATGTGAGACATTCTCCCACCATGGAACCACAGCATTCCTAAGGTTGGAAGGGACCCCAAGGCTCAGCCAGCTCCAACCCCCTGCCATGGGCAGGGACACCTCACACCACAGCAGGTTGCTCACAGCCACCTCCAGCCTGGCTGCAAACACCTCCAGGCAGGAGGCTTCCACCACCTCCCTGGGCAGCCTGTGCCAGGCTCTCACCACCCTCATGGGTAACAACTTCTTCCTCACAGCCAATCTCAATCTCCCCACTTCTAGTTGTGCTCCATCCCCCCCAGTCCTATCCCTCCCTGACACCCTCACAAGTCCCTCCCCAGCTTTCTTGCAGCCCCCTGCAGATCCTGCAAGGCTACAATGAGGTCTCCTGGGAGCCTTCTCCTCTCCAGCCTGCACAACCCCAACTCTCTCAGCCTGTTCTCATAGCAGAGCAGCTCCAGCCCTCTGCTCCTCCTCGTGGGCCTTCTCTGGACATGCTCATCTGGCTCTTGGTCTGAGACACTGAGTGCTCAGGTAGGAAAGGTGTGGGAATGCCCTGTGAGTAGTCCTTGGCACCTCCCCACTGGGTGAGGCTCTATTCTGAAGGAGCAATCAGCTTTAAATAGGGAAGTCCCTGCACATCTAAGACAATGAAGAGATAAAAGGGAGAAAAAGCAACTGAGCAAGGAAAAACAACGCAGCAGCTCTTCCTTGAGCAGGCCCTGGCATTCCTCCTGCCCAGCTGCTCCTGCCATGCTGCACTGAAATGAGAGCAGCTCACAACAGGGCTGGTGCCTCGCACGGCTGCCCCGGCTCAGCAGCAGCAGCGAGCCCTCTCACGGTGCTCAGACAGCCTCGTGGTGATCAAACCCCTCTAAGGAGCTTCCCTGTCAGGAGAAGATGCACTGCAGGTCACTGCTCCAGGCTGGCAGGCAGATCAGGCTCCCCAGCACCGCTGACTCCGGGGACAGCAGCCTGGGCAGGAGGCTTCCTGGGCAGGAGGCTTTGGTGCAGATACAGAATCACAGAGCCAGCCAGGCTGGAAGAGGCCTCCAAGATCACCAAGTCCAACCAATCACCCAACCCTAACTGATCAACCAGACCATGGCACCAAGTGCCTCATCCAGGCTCTTCCTAGACACCTCCAGGGATGGGGACTCCACCACCTCCCTGGGCAGCACATCCCAAGGGCCAATCTCTCTTGCTGGGAAGAACTTCTTCCTAATATCCAGCCTAAACCTCCCCTGGCACAGCTTGAGACTGTGTCCTCTTGTTCTGGTGCTGGGTGTTGGGAGAAGAGACCAGCCCCCACCTGGCTACAACCTCCCTCCCAAGAGGGAGGGCACAGGCTCTGCTCAGCTGCACCCTGGGACAGGACAAGGGGCAATGGATGGAAACTGCAGCACAGGAGGCTCCAGCTCAGCATGAGGAGGAACTTCTGCCCTGGGAGGGTGCCAGAGCCCTGGAGCAGGCTGCCCAGAGAGGTTGTGGAGTCTCCTGCTCTGGAGCCTCTCCAGCCCCATCTGGATGTGTTCTGTGTGCCCTGTGCTGGATTCCATGCTCCTGCTCTGGCAGGGGGTTGGACTCCATGACCTTCAGAGGTCCCTTCCAACCCCTCACCTCCTGTGATCTGGCCTGGCAAATAGAGAATCCCCAGATTTAACTGTAAGCCTGCCCAGAAGCCCTCTCCCAGTGAGCAGCTCTGCTGAGGCTTTGTGGCAGCTTGCCAACACTTCAGTTTTGGCTGGAGGGGAAAGAGAAGAAGGATCTCGAGGAGGCACATGGGCTCTTCTCAGAGCATCTACAAATCTAGCAGTGAAGGCAACCATATGGACTGCAAGTCAAGTGTGCTGCCAGAACTCATCCCCCCAGGACAAAGCTATCATCACTTGACTGCCCTGGCCCACTGAAGACTTCATTATGCATGCAGAGTGAAAGGGAAGTTGCAGTTCAAGCCAATTCATCCTCCAGAGAGTGGGCTTTGCACACCAGCCCTGCTTATCCAAAGGCAGGATGGAGAATTAATTGGAGAGGTGGAAGGACAGAGCCCTCTACATGCATCTGCCTCTGAAATGCCTCTGGTAATTGCTTGGCACTTCTAAGGAGGAACAGATCCCCAGAAGCAGCCCAGATGCAGGCCCCATGCAGACATGCAAAGGGCACAGGCAGGCAGCTTTGTGCAAAGCTGGAAGCCTGAGGTGGGATTTGACCCTCATGGGGAACAACTTCTTCCTCACAGCCAATCTCAATCTACCCATTTGTATTCTGCTCCATCCCCCCCAGTCCTATCCCTCCCTGACACCCTCACAAGTCCCTCCCCAGCTTTCTTGTTGCCCCCTGCAGATCCTGCAAGGCCACAAGGAGGGCTCCTGGGAGCCTTCTCCTCTCCAGCCTGCACAACCCCAACTCCCTCAGGCTGTGCTCACAGCAGAGCAGCTCCAGCCCTCTGCTCATCCTCCTGGCCCTGCTCTGGACACCTTCCCTGCTTGCAGTTTGCACTCCCAGTGTTCCCCTTGGCATCCACTTCCCTGCTTAGCACAGCTGTCCTTCCCCTGGCCATCAGTGCCCCCTTTCAGCAGGGGGCTGTGCAGCCCCCAGCCGGTGCCCGGCTCACCGTTGGCCTCTTCCACTGGATGCGCCGCAGCAGCTCTTCGGGCAGCACGCTGTGCCCGATGGAGCTGAGGTGAGCAGGGAAGGTGCTGTCCTCAAAGAGCAGCCCCTGGCTCAGGCACAAGGCTCTCAGCTGGGTGAAGTCTTGGTTGTTGAATTTCTTCAGGTTCTGGAAGCTTCCTGTGTCCCCTGCTGCCTGCCAGCCCTGATCCAAAGGCAGGGCAGAGCCCGGGGCCAGCATCGTGCACTTCTCCTGGCAGGAAGAGATGCAGACTGCCATTAGTTTCCCCCCATCCCAAGTGGTGCCTTAGTGGCAAGTGGGAGCCCAAAACCACCTCCCACCCCCCATCCCTCCACCCTGAGAGGATTGTGGAGCAACAGCTTGCAAGGCTGAGGGCAGCCACAGTGACAAAATCCTTATTAGCTGGAAATGCCTGGAGAGAGGAGTCGTCAAATCCCAGCTGCTTTATCTCAAACCAGGGCTGTCACTGCTACAAATTCAATTTGGACTCTTCCCTGAGGACACAGAGCAAAGCTGTCAGTGAGCTGCTGCGTTAGCACTGAGCTACCTCTGCCACAGAAGAGAGCCCAGGGGATGGAGCAAGAGCTGCAGATGTAGGGCAGGAGGAATCACAGAGCTGTCAGGGCTGGAAGAGACCTCAAGGCTCAGCCAGCTCCAAGCCCCTGCCATGGGCAGGGACACCTCACACCACAGCAGGTTGCTCACAGCCACCTCCAGCCTGGCTGCAAACACCTCCAGGGATGAGGCAACTCCAGCCAGAGCAGGCTGCCCAGGGACACATCCAGTCTGATTTTGAATGCCTGCAGGGACAGGGCCTCAAGCACAGCCCTGGGCAGCCTGTTCCAGTGTTCCACCACTCTCATGGTGCAGGACTTGCTCCTGATGTCCAACCTAACTCTGCCCTGTTCCAGTTTCAAACCATTGCCCCTTGCCCTATCACTCCAAGCCCTTCTGAGCAGTCCCTCCCCAGCCTGCCTGCAGCTCCCCTGCAGATACTGAAATGGAGCTCCAAGGTCTCCCCAGAGCCTTCTCTTCTCCAGGCTGAACAGCCACAATGCTTTCAGCCTGTCTGGACAGGAGAGCTTCTCCAGCCCTCTGATTACCCTTGTGGCCTCCTCTGGGTCTGCTGCAGCAGGTCCCTGTCCTTCTTGTGCTGGGGGTCCCATAGCTGGACAGAGTTCTGCAGGTGAGGTCTCACCAGAGCAGAGCAGAGGGGCAGAATCACCTCCTCGCTCTTCCTACACGCCCAGCACCACTGCTCTTGACCCAGCAGTTCCTGCCCCCAGCTCCTGGCTTCCACTTGAAGTTGTTCCTTCTCAGAAAGCAGCAGTGGAAAATCCACCACAAGCCCTGGGCTGAGCCACTCCTACAGTTAATTAACTTTGCTGGGCTCATTTCTAGCATGAGGTCAGCCTCCCTGTCAAGCCACAGCATCCTAGAGCTGCTTTAAATGTTTACAGGCTTTCCCCCCCTTTTCCTTCTAATCTGTGGCAGATGAAAGGCCTCTTTCTTAGCAGAGCAACTTCCCTGCAGAGCTGGTAGGTGCCTGGTGTGATAGAATGAGAGCAGACTGCTCCAGGAAGAGCAAAGCCCCAGCTCCTTCTCATAAATCATTTGCACACATGCAAAGCACCAAGCAGCCACTCTGAAGGGGTGATGCAGTGTGCCCCCCACGCCCCCACCCTCCACACATCTTCTTCTACAAGAGAAGCAGAGAGTTAGGGAAGCTGGAAAAGGCCTCTGAGATCATCAAGCCCAGCCTCTGGCCTAACACCCCACAGCAGCTCAACCCTGCACCAAGTGCCACATCCAAGCTTTCCTTGAGCACCTCCAGGGATGGGGACTGCACCACCTCCCTGGGCAGCACATCCCAGTGCCTCATCAGCCTTGCTGGGAGGCAGTGCTGCCTAAGCCTCCCTGGGGCAGCTTCAGGCCATGCCCTCTTGTCCTCTCACAAGTTGCCTGGGGGAAGAGCTTGACCCCCCCCTGACTGCACCTTCCTCTTAGGTAGCTGTAGAGAGTGATGAGGTCTCCTCTAAGTCTCCTCCTCTCCAGGCTGAACACCCCCAGCCCCCCAGCCTCTCCTCATCAGCCTCTCCCTCCAGCCCCCAAACACATCCAGATGGGTGCTGGAAGCCTGCAGAGCAGGAGGCTCCACAGCCTCTCTGGCAGCCTGCTCCAGGGCTGCAGCACAAGCACAGCAAAGAAGTTTCTCCTCCTGTTGAGGTGGAGCTTGCTGTGCTCCAGGCTGTGTCCACTGCTGCCTGTCCTCTCACAGGACAGCAGTGAAGAGAGGCTGCCACATCCTCCCTGACACCCACCCTGCAGGCAGTCACAGATGCTGATCACATCCCCTCCAGCCTCCTCTTCCCCAGACTGAGCAGCCTCAGATCTCTGAAGCCTTCCTCATCACACAGATGTTCCAGTCCCTTCATCATCCTCCTAATCCTCTGTTGGACTCTCTCCAGGAGTTCCCTGTCCCTCTGCAGCTGGGGAGCCCAGGACTGGACACAGTACCCCAGGTGTGGTCTCACCAGAGCAGGGCAGAAGTCAGGTTGCTAATTTTACTTAAGGTCATCACCTTTGCTGGTGCTTCAAGGCCTTCTGACACTACAGCAACGGGAGAGGGAGAGGAGAGGGAGAGGGAGGGGGAGAGGGAGAGGGAGGGGGAGGGGGAGAGGGAGAGGGAGAGGGAGAGGGAGAGGGAGAGGGAGAGGGAGAGGGAGAGGGAGAGGGAGAGGGAGAGGGAGAGGGAGAGGGAGAGGGAGAGGAGAGGGAGGGGGAGAGGGAGGGGGAGAGGGAGGGGGAGAGGAGGGGGGGAGGGGGGAGGGGGAGAGGGAGAGGGAGAGGAGAGGGAGGGGGAGGGGAGAGGGAGAGGAGAGGGAGGGGGAGGGGGAGAGGGAGAGGAGAGGGAGGGGGGGGAGAGGGAGGGGGAGAGGGGGGGAGGGAGGGGGAAAGGGAAAGGGAGAGGGAAAGGGAGAGGGAGGGAGGAGGGAAGCAAGCTGAGATGGCACTCAGCAATCACCCTCAGGCACAGCAGGGGAGAGGAGGTTCCCCCTGGGGCTTGCCTTTTCCCCACCGCTGTGCCACAGAGGGAACAGAGCTGCTGTAATGCAGCAGGACAGACAGGGGGAGGGCTCCTTCCCAACAAATGCTCCTTTGAAAGCCTGCCCAGGCCCCGTGCAGCGCTGAGATCCATTTCCTGCAACAGCATTCCAGAGGAAAAAAACCCAGCACCCAAACTGATTGCTAATTCCAAACTCAAATTAAAACTAACAGAGCTTGAAGGCTGGGCCTGACACACGAGCTGCCTCTCCTCTGACAGAGAGCAAGAGTCCCAGCCTCTGAGACTGCTTAATTATGTTGTTTAACACAGCCACAGTAAATGAAGCACCAGCCCGAAGGAAGCAAAGCACTCTGCTCTGCCCCGGCAGCCACGACTTCATCAGCACCGTGCCTGGAGGGGGCACACGCACCGGGAGAGGAGCTCCCACCCATCAGTGCCTCTGTGGCACTCTGCAGGCAGCCCATGGGGCCACATCCACCTGGATAGAGCCATCCTGGCCACCCCTCTGCCCCTCTGGAGGCAGCATCCTCAGCCCTGGGCACCCCTCTGCCCCTCTGGCAGCAGCATCCTCAGCCCTGGGCACCCCTCTGCCTCTCTGGAGGCAGCATCCTCAGCCCTGGGCACCCCTCTGCCTCTCTGGAGGCAGCATCCTCAGCCCTGGGCACCCCTCTGCCTCTCTGGAGGCAGCATCCTCAGCCCTGGGCACCCCTCTGCCTCTCTGGAGGCAGCATCCTGAGCCCTGGGCACCCTCTGCCTCTCTGGCAGCAGCATCCTGAGCCCTGGGCACCCCTCTGCCCCTCTGGAGGCAGCATCCTGAGCCCTGGGCACCCCTCTGCCCCTCTGGAGGCAGCATCCTGAGCCCTGGGCACCCCTCTGCCTCTCTGGAGGCAGCATCCTGAGCCCTGGGCACCCCTCTGCCTCTCTGGAGGCAGCATCCTGAGCCCTGGGCACCCCTCTGCCTCTGGCAGCAGCATCCTGAGCCCTGGGCACCCCTCTGCCTCTCTGGCAGCAGCATCCTGAGCCCTGGGCACCCTCTGCCCCTCTGGAGGCAGCATCCTGAGCCCTGGGCACCCCTCTGCCTCTCTGGCAGCAGCATCCTGACCCCTGGGCACCCCTCTGCCCCTCTGGCAGCAGCATCCTCAGCCCTGACCACCCCTTTGCCTCTCTGGAAGCAGCATCCTGAGCCCTGACCACCCCTCTGCCCCTCTGCCTCTCTGGCAGCAGCATCCTCAGCCCTGGGCACCCCTCTGCCCCTCTGGAGGCAGCATCCTCAGCCCTGGGCACCCCTCTGCCCCTCTGGAAGCAGCATCCTGAGCCCTGACCACCCCTCTGCCCCTCTGCCTCTCTGGCAGCAGCACCCTGAGCCCTGGGCACCCCTCTGCCCCTCTGGAGGCAGCATCCTCAGCCCTGACCACCCCTCTGCCCCTCTGGCAGCAGCATCCTGAGCCCTGGGCACCCCTCTGCCCCTCTGGAGGCAGCATCCTGAGCCCTGGGCACCCCTCTGCCTCTCTGGCAGCAGCATCCTCAGCCCTGGCCACCCCTCTGCCCCTCTGGCAGCAGCATCCTGAGCCCTGGGCACAGTTTGGCTTTCACAGGTACATCAGCAGCAGTAGAGGTGAGAGCAGCTTCTGGAGCAGAGTATCTCCTGCCTGGCTGGGGACCTTCTTGTCATAAGAGACACAGTTGTAATGCAGAGGGTGTCAGAGGTGTTGCCTTTGCCTGCTCCCTGCCATGGGGAGAGAGGAAGGGATTTCAAACACAGAAGTTGGTTCAGACACAGTGGGAAACACTGGGGAGAAGCCAGGAGCCTGACTGTCAGCTGAGGAAAGAGATTGCTCTTCAGAAGGGGTTAAACATCCATGGCCTTGGTCTCGGGATATCCTCCAACACATTTGCTTCTCTGCCACAGAGAGAGGAGCCATGCCCAGCTCTGCACACAACTGCAGATTCCTTTCCAGCAGAGAACTTCCTCTCCTTGCTCTCAGGGAACCCTTTTCTCGCTGTCTGCCTCAGTGGGGGAGGCAAATGATGAAGAGTGAGGGAGGAAAGGGGAGCAGTGGAAACGCTGCAGAGAGGAGGAGAGAAAGAGATCAGGTGTGACAGAATCACAGACCCACAGAAAGATCCAGGTTGGAAAGAGCCTCAGGATCACCAAGTCCAGCCCAGAGCCCTCCTCTGCAAGGCTCTGCCCTAAACCAGAGCCCCAAGCACCACATCCAAACCTCCTCCAAACACATCCAGGACTGGGGACTCCACCACCTCCCTGGGCAGCACATTCCAGTCCCTGACCACTCTGGCTACTCTCCAGTCTAAACCTCCCCAGTGGCAGCTTGAGGCCATTCCCTCTGGCTCTGTCACTAATCACCTGGGAGAAGAGTCACAGAATCACAGAGCTCTCAGGGCTGGAAGGGAGCTCAAGGCTCAGCCAGCTCCAACCCCCTGCCATGGGCAGGGACACCTCACACCACAGCAGGTTGCTCACAGCCACCTCCAGCCTGGCTGCAAACACCTCCAGGCAGGAGGCTTCCACCACCTCCCTGGGCAGCCTGTGCCAGGCTCTCACCACCTCAAAAGTCCTTCCCACACCCAGCTGTGCCACTCCCCTGCCCACATCCCAGAGCTGCAGGGAATAGCTCCAGAACTGTCTTGGAAGGCAGGAAGTGTGAGTTTATCAGCTGCCCCTTGCATTCAGACACAGAACCGAGCAAGAGAAGGCTGCAGAGGCAGTGCAGGGACCTGAACCTGGGTGTCCCAAGCCCCAGGGGGACAACAGCTCCTTGTGTGTGTGAAAGCCTTGAGTAGCTCAGACAGTCAGACCCAAAGCCAGGCCCCCTGGCAGCCCCCCAGGAGATCGCTGTCCCGGTGGCCTCTTGTGTGACTTTGCTCCAGACAGCCCGTGAGGTACTCCCTGCTGGCGCTTTATGAAGCCAATTTTCTCCTCATTTTGCACACACAGCACAGGACAGCTCCAGAGATTTGTTTGTTTGCTTGTGCCTCATTTAACAGCAGCCTGCAGTAACTACAGAGTCCTCCTCCTCCTCCTCGGATCTCCACTCCCACTTGATCCAATTACCCCTGACAACTTACCACTGTCCTGGGAGGCTCTCTGTGGGACAGCCAATCCATCTTCCTTCCCCTCCCGGCAGCACTGAGGGATGAGGGCTTTAATTCATGCTGTCTCTCCAGGACAAGTCCCTCTCCACGTGCCCGTGGTGCCTTCCCAGCCCCGTGAACGTAGCAAAAGAGCAGAGGGCTGTTCTTACCTGCAGTGCCTCCGGTGCGAGCCTCCAGCCTGTGCCAGCAGGGCGAGAGGCTGGCACCTGCCCCCTGCCCTCCTTTGTAGGGCAGCTCTTGCCACGCCTTCAGGAAACACAGCCAGGCTGCAGCGGAGTTGAAGCAGGGTTCAAGCCTCACTCAGGCACCACAGCTGCACACAGGTACCACAGCGTGGAGAGGCATCTGGCCTTCTGTCAGCCCCCAGCATACAGAGTGAGCCAGGCTGGAAGAAGCCCCTGGAGATGGCCCAGTCCAACCTGCCCCCCCCCACCCTCTGATCAGCTAAACCATGGCACCCAGAGCCTCACCCACCCTGAACTGTCTGCTGCTCAAGGTCGGCTGGGAGCTCCTGCAGCCAGCTGTGGCTTCAGATGTCCCCAGGACAACGCAGGAATTCTCCTTGCACCTCCCACTCTTCCATATTATCTTTTCCTTGGTGGTTTTTTCCCCTCCTCACACTGCTTCCAGCCATCACCCTGGATCCACCCTGCACAGCCTGGCAGGACTCACCTCCAGGCAAGCTGTCAGAGCTGTGTGTGATTCCCTCTGCAGCAGGAGAAGCAGCAGACGCTTGCAGGCCAAAGCATTCACACTGGGTGCAAGCTGCAGCAAGGGAAGCTGCACATGGCTGGAAAGGGCAAAAATCATTCAGAGTGGTCCAGCCCAGGAGCAGATCTTCAGAGAGACTGCAGCACCTCCAGCCTGGGAGACATCCAGCTGGGTGAGGACATCATCTAACTTGGAAGTCGACCCTGTTTGAGCTGCAGGGAGTCAAAGACCTGTCAGAGAACTGTCTCTGTTCACAGTGTCACAGGACAGGAGAGATCACCCTGTCCAACCCCACTGCCAGAGCAGCATCACCCAGGGCAGGTCACACAGAATACATCCAGGTGGGGTTTGAAAGTCTGCACAGAAAGAGACTCCAGAGCCCCTCTGGGCAGCTGCTCCAGGGCTCTGTCACCCTCACTGGAAGGAATCACACAATCAATAAGGTTGGAAAAGACCTCAAAGATCATCAAGTTCAACCTGTCACCCAAGACCTCTCTTCAAGTTCAGCTGAAACCTTCTCTGCTCAAGCTTGAACCTGCTGTTTCTTGTCTTATCAGTGCACACCACCCAAAAGAGCTTGGCCCCCTCCCCTTGACACCCACCCCTCAGATATTGATAGGCATTGATCAGATCCCTCTCAGCCTTCCCTTCTCCAGGCTAAACAGCCCCAGGGCTCTCAGTCTCTCTTCACAGGGGAGATGCTCAAGTCCCCTAAGCCTCCTCCTGGCTCTCTGCTGGCCTCTCTCCAGCAGGCCTCTGTCTCTCTTGTTTCACTGTTGATGGAGCTCATGCATCAGCATCCAGGCTGGCTTCAGGCCAGCTGGGTAGTATGCAAGTGGGACACAGCAGTTCCATCACAGAAGTCCACAGTGGTTGTTGCAGAGGTCACCTGGAAGCCCTGCATGGTCAGTGCACTTCAAGTACTGTGCTGAGGCCCCACTGCTCTCACCCCCTGAGCTAGCAAATGGAAAACCAGCTCAGGTTGTGGGTGCATCTGAGACTCTTCCTGTGCTGTGCAGGGCAGAGCTTGTGGTCCTCCCAGTACTGCTTCCAGAGCTGGTCATCTTATCTGCAACTCATTCTGAACTAAGAGCAGCCCTGAAGAAAAGGACCTGGGGGTGCTGGGGATGAGAAGCTCAGCAGGAGCCAGCAGTCAGCACTTGCAGCCCAGAGAGCCAAACACATCCTGGGCTGCATCAGAGAAGTGTGGCCAGCAGGGCAGGGAGGGGATTCTCCTCCTCTGCTCTGCTGAGACCACAGCTGGAGCTCTGGGGCCAGTTCTGGAGCCTCTGTGCCAGGAAGGATCTGGAGGTGCTGGAAGGTGTCCAGAGAAGGGCCAGGAGGAGGAGCAGAGGGCTGGAGCTGCTCTGCTGTGAGCACAGCCTGAGGGAGTTGGGGTTGTGCAGGCTGGAGAAGGCTCCTGCCTGCTGACACCTCAGGGCTTTCATTCCCTCGTGGGACCCTCATGATTTAGCAAACTCTAATGGGTGTAAATCAGAGCACAACCTGCCCTGGAGAGCAGAGCAGGGGCAGTTTGCCTTTAAGAGCTGTTTGCTACAACTGCTACATAAATAAGAGCTGATTGCACCGGGAGCAGGGGGCAAAGGCTTCCTTCATCCCGGGCTGGGAGCTGTGATAAATGCCAGTGCTGCTGGCTGCCCTGGCAGCAGGCACGCTGCTCGTCCCTCCTCTCTGGGGAAGCAGCAGGTAGCTTCCCCTCCAGGCACAATGATTCATTGTCTGGAACTGATATCTCTGCTTAAACGGGGGATTAACGTGGGTTAAGAAATATTCATTGCAAAGTTGATTAGCAGGCACCACCCCCAGCCTGGCAGGAGGTCTGGGTCCTTCCAGCATGAGACCACTTTGAGACTGGCAGCTTTTTCTGCAGTGGATGGCAACTGCAGCACAGGAGGCTCCAGCTCAGCAGGAGGAGGAACTTCTGCACTGGGAGGGTGCCAGAGCCCTGGAGCAGGCTGCCCAGAGAGGTTGTGGAGTCTCCTGCTCTGGAGCCTTCCCAGCCCCATCTGGATGTGTTCTGTGTGACCTGTGCTGGAGTCTATGCTCCTGCTCTGGCAGGGGGGTTCATAGAATCATAGACTCAACCAGGCTGGAAAAGACCTCAGAGATCATCAAGTCCAACCTGTCACCTAATCCCTAACACCACCTGACAACCAAACCATGGCTCCCAGTGCCACATCCAAGTCTTTCTTGAACACCTCCAGGGATGGGGACTCCACCACCTCCCTGGGCAGCACATCCCAATGGCCAATCTCTCTGTCTGGGAAGAACTTTCTCCTCACCTCCAGCCTCAACCTCCCCTCCAGCCTAAACCTCCCCTGGCACAGTTTGAGACTGTGTCCTCTCGTTCTGGTGCTGGGTGCCTGGGAGAAGAGACCAACCCCCACCTGGCTACAACCTCTCCTCAGGTAGTTGTAGAGAGCAATGAGGTCTCCCCTGAGCCTCCTCTTCTCCAGGCTAAGCAACCCCAGCTCCCTCAGCCTCTCCTCACAGGGCTGTGCTCCAGACCCCTCCCCAGCTTTGTTGCCCTGCTCTGGACACCTTTAAGTGTCTGTCTTAAATGGAGGGGGGAAGGGGGATAGGGGCAGGGGGTGGAGGGAAGCAGAAGTGTAAACACTGAACCTATTTCTCTCCTGCCTCTGCTCAGCTCTCTCGGGGCAGGCTGCCGGTGCGCGCAGCCAGCGGAGCAGCCTCCGGGGCAGCCGGTTTGTGTCCTGGGCTGGGGGAAGGAGGGGAAGGCAGCAAACTCTTGCAGTTCTGCAGCCTCTCTTGGGGGAGGAGGGGGAAACTTTGCCCGAGAAGAGGCGGTGGAGAGCTTCGCTTTGGCATGGAGAGAGGCAGCTCCCCTGGCTGCACCCACGGAGCTGCTGTGCCCGAGGCTCCGGGCTGCTATCTCTTGCAACGTTCCAGACACACGTCTTCACTGCTGACTTCCACTGCCTTTCCCCTGCGAAGGTCACCTTCCTTCGCAGCAGAAATCCTCCTCCTTGACGCCGTGATAAAGAGAAGGAACGGGCTGGGAAGTTCCCCACACACCGTTAGGCTTTGTGCAGAGCAGGAATCCTCCTTCCATCGCCTGCACGACTGCTGCAGTGCTTGTGTGCCCCACGGCTTTTGCACCACGGGATGAAAGGAAGAAGGGCACCACAGAGTGCAGGGGGTGGAAGGGACCTCCAGAGATCATCCAGTCCAACCCCCTGCCAGAGCAGGTCATGCAGGAACACCCCCAGGTTGGCTTTGAAAGTCACCAGAGAGGGAGACTCCACAGCCCCTCTGGAGGGGGTTGGTCTTTTGAGGGTGTCAGGGAGGGATAGGACTGGTGGGGATGGAGCAGAACTGGAAATGGGGAGATTGAGATTGGATGTGAGGAAGAAGTTGTTCCCCAGGAGGGTGGTGAGAGCCTGGCACAGGCTGCCCAGGGAGGTGGTGGCAGCCTCCTGCCTGGAGGTGTTTGCAGCCAGGCTGGAGGTGGCTGTGAGCAACCTGCTGTGGTGTGAGGTGTCCCTGCCCATGGCAGGGGGTTGGGACTGGCTGAGCCTTGAGCTCCCTTCCAGCACTGACAGCTCTGTGATTCATGATGTTCCTTCAACCAGCTCTCCAGCCTGCCCAGAGCCCCTTGGACAGCAGCACAACATTCAGGGCTCCTCACCCACATCAGTGTGCAGGTCAGGGGTTGCCCTTTATTTGCTTCCCTTCAAGAAGGTGCAGGGCAGGCCCTCAAGAGCATTATTCATAGGCAACCTCCCTTGTTCTGTCTTTATGCCCTCATGTTTCTGGCAGGACCTGCCCTTCCAAAGCACAGACTTTTATGGCCACATAAACTATTAGGCAAATAGCAAAGTCCTCCTTCAACACCTGGTTCTACCCAGCCCTCACCCACAAGCTGCCCCTCAGTGCAACCCCCCAGGAGCTGCAGCACATTGCCATGTTCACATGTGAGTCACTGGCTCATAAAGGCAGCTCCAAAGCTGCTGGAGTGAGAGGTGGCAGCTGCTTATGGGCCTGGGACACAAGAAAGACTGGAGCCCACCCCTGCTGAAAGAAGGAAAGACCATGTGATGAAGGTCTAGAGAGCAAGGGGAGAAACTGAGGCACAGAACCTGCTGGTGCCCTCCCTAGGGCAGCAATCCTGAGCAGGACAGCATCAGGACTACCCAGCCCTAGGTGATCCTGCTTTGGCAAGGGGTTGGACTCAGTGATCTCACCTGGAGTATTGTGTCCAGGTTTGGAGCCCTCAGTACAGGAAGGACATGGACCTGATGGAGCAGGTCCAGAGGAGGGCCATGAAGATGATCAGGGGGATGGAGCACCTCTACTGCAAGGACAGGCTGAGGGAGCTGGGGGTGTTCAGCCTGGAGAAGAGAAGGCTCTGGGGAGACCTAGTAGCAGCCTGCCAGTACCTGAAGGGGCTACAGGAAGGATGGAGAGAGACTGTTTGCTGTCCTGCAGTGACAGGACCAGGGGCAATGGCTTCAGACTAGGGCAGAGCAGATTTGGGTTGGATATCAGGAACAAGTTCTGCACCATGATGGAACACTGGCACAGGCTGCCTGGGAAGGTGGTTGAGGCTCCATCCCTGGAGATACTCAAGGTGAGGCTGGACAGGGCTCTGGGCAGCCTGCTCTAGTGAAGGATGTCCCTGCAGAGGGGGGTTGGACTGGATGAGCTTTGGAGCTCCCTTCCAACCCAGACCATTCTATGATTCTATGATCTCCAGAGGTCCCTTCCAACCTCTGCCATGCCATGATTCTCTGTTCAGCACATGCCACTGCAGCAGCCTTGAAGAGGAAGGACTTGTCCTGATTCCCCAGCCCGCGGCCACACAGCACCGGGCACGCTGGCTGGCCCTCGCCGTTCCCCACCCTGGGCCTTGACTCTCTCCCTGCCCTGTGCTGGCAGCAGGCTCCTATTGTGTGCATGAGCAGCTTCAGAGCAGCTCCAGCCCTGAGCTCCTCTTTGTCAGGATGAAAGTCTCCTCTCAGAGCTGCGGAAGGCTCTCTGATAAGGCAGGGCTGCTGTGCCGGCTCTGCGCTATCGGCCTGCAGAACAAAGAGGATTGCTGCTGGATCTGAGCTATTAATTAAATACCTCAAACAGATAGATAAGGCATTTAGCCAGGGCTCAGCACGAGTGGGGAGAGCAAGATAGCAGTGCAGGGAACAGCATATGGGCCCCAGTGAACGTGTCTGACACTTTTCACTGACATTTCAACTAACGTGCTTCCTGGGTTGCTTCTATCCTGCACTGGATTAGGGAAGCACAGCACAGGTTGCATTGAACTTCTCCATCCAAGCTGCTCTCTGTGTCTGAGCACCTGCTGCTGCTTGGGAGAGGAGGAAGGGGAGGACTCAGCCCTGGGAAATGTGGCCAGGCACAGGAGGCTACAGGTAACAGTCACAAACCAATGCCGAGGAGGGCAAGGGAGCTGGGAAGGGCCTGGGGAATAAATCTGATGAGGAGCAACTGAAGGAGCTGGGGATGGTCAGTGTGAAACAGAGGAGGCTGAGGGGAGACCTCATTGCTGTCCACAGCTACCTGAAAGGAGCTTGTGAGAGGCTGCTGCTGGTCTCTTCTCCCAGGTGATTAGTGACAGAACAAGAGGGAATGGCCTCAAGCTGCACCAGGGACATCAGGAAACAACCAGGAGACTGGGCATCAGGAAACATTTGTTCCCATCAAGAGTGGTCAGGGACTGGAATGTGCTGCCCAGGGAGGTGGTGGAGTCCCCAAGCCTGGATGTGTTTGAAGGTGGTTTGGATGTGGTGCTTGGGGCTATGGCTTAGGGGAGAGCCTTGCAGAGGAGGGCTCTGGGCTGGATGTGGTGATGCTGAGGCTCTGTTCCAGCCTGTTTCTGTGATTGTGTGAAATACAGACCAAGAATGTAAGAGAAGGGCAAAGCCTCAGGGACTGCACAGAGGATCACTCTGTGAAAAGAATTCCCTCCAGCAAGAGAGTGGAAAATGTGAGGCGATGGCTGCAAGAGAAGAGGGACACTGCAGGAGTGGAGAAGGCTCAGCAGGAGTGGCCCAGGGGTGAGACAGACCTGGAAATCCTAGAATCAGAGAATGGTTTGGGTTGGAAGGAACCTCAAGGATCATCCAGTCCCAACCCCACTGCCATGGGCAGGGACACCTCCCACCAGCCCAAGTTGTTCAAGGCCTAATCCAACCTGGTCTTGAACACCTCCCCAGGGTGACCTGTTCCAGTGGCTCACCATCCCTCAGTAAGGAATTTCTCCCTAATCTCCAGGCTAAATCTGCCCTCTTCCAGCTCACAGATATTGCTCACTGCAGGCCCTTGTGGGAAAAGAAATGGTTGCTGCCCACTGAGGTGAGCAAACCTGCTACGATCAGCTGGGCAGCACCCAGGAGAGTCTGAAAATAGAGTGGGAGGCAAGCTCAAAGTGCCTCACTTGGTGGTGTGGATTTAGTCTCTGCTTCCTCTGGAACTGAAGAGGTGAACTTTAATTTTGGATGGGAGCTGCCACACTGCCCTCAGCCCACCTGGTGAGCAAGCTCTGACCCAGTCCCCTGTTTTCCTCCAGCTGCTGTGCTGATGCTGCTGAGCCATGGAGGGGCAGGGAGGGAGCAAGCATGGAACAGAGCTCACCAAGGCAGCTCTCCTGACTCACCAAGGGCAACACCATCCTAGCAGCTCTGAAAGACCACCTGAGAGACCTAGACAGCACCACAGTGAACCATCACAAGTTTGTCCTCCGGAGCAAGGAGATGCTTGGAGCTCAAAGCCTCTCTGTACTGCCACATGCTGTTCACTCATGAGGGACAGGACTGTGAGGCAATATTGAATCAAGTCCTTTGCTGCCTGCATCCAAGACAAAGCTCTGAGGATGTGTGTGATGTGCTGAAAAGAAGACTAAGCTATTTCTCTCCTGCAGTCTGAATTGCAATTACTGAGCTTGTTGCAGTGCACTGAGACCAAGCCTGGGTAGCCATTAGCTGGAGAATCAAACTTTAATGTCTTTGACCCAATATACGTCCTCCTGAGTGACAGAGGCTGGTATTGAGCAGGAAATACTGCAGGCTGTGATAGATCAGATTGTGGAACAAAGAATTACCTTCCTCTGCTCCACTCCCTTCATATCCTCTTCTCAAATCACTGGAGACAGTCCTATTAAATATGGGCTGCAGAGAACAATGCAGCACAGAACCATAGAGCTGTCAGAGCTGGAAGGCACCCCAAGGATCAGCCAGCTCCAACCCCCTGCCATGGGCAGGGACACCTCACACCACAGCAGATTGCTCACAGCCACCTCCAGCCTGGCTGCAAACACCTCCAGGCAGGAGGCTGCCACCACCTCCCTGGGCAGCCTGTGCCAGGCTCTCACCACCCTCCTGGGGAACAACTTCTTCCTCACATCCAATCTGAATCTCCCCACTTCTAGTTCTGCTCCATCCCCCCCCAGTCCTATCACTCTCTGATACCCTCAAAGTCTCTCCCAGCTTTACTGTAGGCAGGGACTGGCTTGAGAGCAGCCCTGAAGAAAAGGATTTCGGGGTGCTGGTGGATGAGAAGCTCAGCAGGAGCCAGCAGTGAGCAGCCCAGAGAGCCAAGCAGAGCCTGGGCTGCAGCAAGAGAAGCACAGCCAGCAGGGCAGGGAGGGGATTCTCCCCCTCTGCTCCACTCTGCTGAGACCACAGCTGGAGCTCTGGGGCCAGTTCTGGAGCCTCTGTGCCAGGAAGGATCTGGAGGTGCTGGAAGGTGTCCAGAGAAGGGCCAGGAGGATGAGCAGAGGGCTGGAGCTGCTCTGCTGTGAGGACAGACTGAGGGAGTTGGGGCTGTGCAGGCTGGAGAGGAGAAGGCTCCCAGGAGACCTCATTGTGGCCTCCCAGGATCTTCAGGGGGCTGCAAGATAGCTGGGGAGGGACTTGTGAGGGTGTCAGGGAGGGATAGGACTGGGGGGGATGGATCCAAGCTAGTGGAGGGGACATTTAGATTAAAGATTAGGAAGAAGTTGTTGCCCAGGAGGGTGGTGAGAGCCTGGCACAGGCTGCCCAGGGAGGTGGTGGAAGCCTCCTGCCTGGAGGTGTTTGCAGCCAGGCTGGAGGTGGCTGTGAGCAACCTGCTGTGGTGTGAGGTGTCCCTGCCCATGGCAGGGGGTTGGAGCTGGCTGAGCCTGGAGGTCCCTTCCAGCCCTGACAGCTCTGTGACTATTTCTCATGTGTCCATGCCTCATGCAACAAGACTTTGGTCCCTGAGTGTTGCTCCTAGGAGCTCTGCAGTCCAAGCAGTACCAGCAAACAATTGTGTCAGAGCAGTGACTGGTTAGAAGCATTTCCTTGTGTGTTGGCCCTTTGGTAGCTCTGTGTGTGCCTATAGAAACCAACGAGGAAGTTTCAGAACAGTTAATCTTTAATTGGTTTTGCTTTGCTTTTGTGTTTTGGTTTCTTTCCTTATTAACCAAACTGACTTAATAAACCCCGAAGCATTTGGTTAATGAGCAGAGCTCAGTGCTGGGGAGCAGCCAAGTGATTATCATAAAGATTATGCTTTATGAAGATCACTAAGCCTTTGTTTCACTCCCTGTGCTACCAGGCCTGTGACACAGAGCTGCAGCACAGCTGTGCAGTCACCTTTGTACCTCCTGCTCCTTTGGAGTCCAAACCCTTTGTCACTTTTGTCCTTACCACCTGTGGCAAGTTTAGAGGCAGGTTAGACCCTGCTGCCTCGCTCGACTCTGAGCCGTGAGTGAAGAGCAGAGCTCAGCAGCTCCTCATCACTGTGGCTCCCAGGGCTGCCTACCACTGTTTGTCACCTCAGCAACTGCAAGGAGTTTGAGCTCTGGGCTTTACATCCTTTTGTGGTTGTTAACTCTCCTGGGAGAGAGATTTTACTGGTGAAGCCTTCACAGAGAGGCAATCTAAAGCAAACCCAGAAAGCATGTAGCTGGAAAATGAACTCCTATCCATAACTCAGGAGTCCACATCAGAAGCACACCTGAGATTCCCCAAGCAGGGGTGGGCTGGAGGCCTGCATTTCCAGAGGAAATGATGCACTGCTGCTTTCAGGAGCTAACCCAAAGGGCTTTGGTCAGTGGGACAGATGATCAGCATGGGCACGTTCATGAGGGGCAGGTCCTGCTTAATGAACCTGATCTCCTCCTGCAAGAAGGTGATCCCCTTGGTGGATGAGGGGAGGGCTGTGGATGTTGCTTACCTGGACTTCAGTGAAGCCTTTGGCACAGTTTCCCTGTGAGCATCCTCCTGGCTGCTCATGGCTTGGATGGGTGGAGGATTTGCTGGGCTCAGGGCTGGCTCCCAGGCTCAGAGTGGTGGGGAATGGAGTTAAACCCAGCTGGTGACCAGTCACTAGTGGTGTCCCCCAGGGCTCAGTGCTGGGGCCACTTCTCTTTCACCTCTGCATCAATGATCTGGAGCAGGGAATTGAGTGAGCCTCAGTAAGTATGCAGATGACACTAAATGGGGTGATGGGGTGGGGGTGTTATCTGTTCGAGGGTAGGAAAGCTCTGCAGAGAGGTCTGGATAGGTTAGGTCAAGGGGTCCAGGCCATATGAATGAGGTTTAATGAGGCAAAAAAAGGTAATGCTGGAAAAGTCAGTATTTGGCAGGTCCAGGAGCAGTGACTGTGCCTGCTGGGCTGCTTCCTCTTGGTCACCGAGGCAGTGGCACCGCGGCACAGCCAGAGCTGACTTGTGTGCTCTCATCCTCTGCAGCAGAGCCTGGACCGTGCTGCACGAAGACTGACAGCTCATGCAACACCCAGAAAGCCTCACTGGCACCAAGGCAAGCACTCAGGCTCCAGCCTGACCTCAGGTTTGACTCACACCCCCATCTGTTTACTCCTGGTTGTTAAACCTCCTACAAACATCTCCAAACAGCCCTGCAGCCCAGAGAGCAGAGCAGGGCAGGGCAGGGCCAGGCAGGGCTCTGCCTCAGTCACACCAGCACCCCTGACCTCACAGAGAGGTGCTCCAGGTCTACACCCCACCTTTGCACAGCACCAGTCATCTCCCACTGATTTCTCTATCACTTCCCCAGTGACCAAGAGACGACAGCTGGGTGGTGCCAGGCTGGGAGTGCCCTCTGCAACGGCAACAGCAGGGCAGTTCAAGGCTGAGGCCATCCCTGCTTGAACGGTCACAGGGTCACAGTGTCACAGCTGGAAGCGACCCCCAGAGATCATCCAGTGCAACCCCCCTGCCAGAGCAGCATCACCCAGGGCAGGCTGCACAGGAATGCATCCAGGTGGGGCTGGAAAGGCTCCAGAGAAGGAGACTCCACAACCTCTCTGGGCAGCCTGCTCCAGGGCTCTGTCACCCTCACAGTGCAGAAGTTTCTCCTCATCTTGAGCTGAAGCCTTCCATGTTCCAGTTTGTGTCCATTGTTCCCTCTCTTGTTACTGTGCACCACCCAAAAGAGCTTGGCCCCCTCCCCTTGACACCCACCCCTCAGATATTGATAGCCACTGATCAGATCCCCTCTCAGTCTTCTCCTCTCCAGACTAAACAGCCCCAGGCCTCTCAGTCTCTCTTCATAGGTCTCTCTTCAAGTCCCCTAAGCATCCTCCTGGCTCTCTGCTGGGCTCTCTCCAGCAGGTCTCTGTCTCTCCTGAACTGGGGAGCCCAAAACTGGACTCAGTATTCCAGGTGTGGTCTCAGCAGGGCAGAGCAGAGGAGGAGCAGAACCTCCCTGGCCCTGCTGGCCACACTTTGCCTGATGCCCCCCAGGTACCATTGTCTCTCTTGGCCCCCAGGGCACATTGCTGCCCCATGCAGAACTTGCTGCCCACCAGCACTCCAAGGTCTTTCTCCATGGAGCAGCTCTCCAGCAGGGCAGCTCCTAACCTGTCCTGGTGCCTGCTGCTGCTCCTCCCCAGGTGCAGGACCCTGCCCTTGCCCTTATTGATGGGTCACTGGGTGGCATTCAGTGCAAGAGGCTTACACCCCCCTTGGTTTTCTGAGGATTTAGCTTCATTCTCTCTTTTTTTTCCCCCTCAGAAGCTTTGTTGGGTTTGTGTTGGGTGTGGGTTATTCCCAGGTTCCTGCAGCTCTCTTCTCACTTGTCTACCAATCTGCTCCTCAACCATTTTGCTGGCAGGAACACACTCAAAACAAAGGAAAAGAAGACCCTGAGCAAGGCTTTCAGCCTGGCTGCTGTGCAGAATCCCTGCAATCAGGCTGAGACTCTGTCACTTGAGTGAAAACACACAGAGTTTCCACACCACAGACTGCTGCAGTGTCCAGCCTGGAGCTAAGGAGCTGCAGAAAGCTTTGCTGGGAGCAGTCCTTATTAGAGCAGGCATTCACAGCAAACCAAAGCAGCCCCTTCCACCTGCCTCTGCTGCTGTTCAAAGGGAAGGAATTGCACGTGGCAGAGGTTGGCAACTGAGCTCAGGGTGCTTCTGCAAGCTGCTCAGACATGGCAAGGCAACAGAGGGATGGAAAATGCTGTCCCCTGCTGAAAGAAGCTGGAGGAGAGTCCACTGCTAGCAGCAAAGCTGGGGAGGGGTCTGGGGAGAGCCCTGTGAGGAGAGGCTGAGGGAGCTGGGGTTGCTTAGCCTGGAGAAGAGGAGGCTCAGGGGAGGCCTCATTGCTGTCTACAACTACCTGAAGGGAGGTTGTAGCCAGGTGGGGGTTGGTCTCTTCTCCCAGGCACCCAGCAGCAGAACAAGGGGACACAGTCTCAAGCTGTGCCAGGGGAGGTTTAGGCTGGAGGTGAGGAGAAAGTTCTTCCCAGAGAGAGATTGGCCCTGGGGATGTGCTGCCCAGGGAGGTGGTGGAGTCACCATCCCTGGAGGTGTTTAGGAAGAGCCTGGATGAGGCCCTTGGTGCCATGGCTGAGTTGATCAGATGGTGCTGGGTGACAGCTTGGCCTGGATGATCTCCAAGGGCTTTTCCAGCCTGGCTGATTCTGCACTGTGCATTGATCAATAAGCAGCCCACAGCTGCTCCTGCCAAATTCTGGATCATGCTCCTAAGGCACAGGCCCAGCACTAAGGGTTTCACTGACTTCTCACTTTTAGTAGCACAAAACATTTAAAGGTCAGGCTCAGAAAATAGCAACACATCACCCACCAGAATAGCTTCCAGCCAGCTAATCAACACATCAGCACAGCCAGGGCTCTGAATCCCAAACACCTCACTCCCAGCTGCTCACAGGCTGAGAAAAGCACCCAGATCCATTAGCCAGAGATGACTGATGGCCCTGCTCAGCAGCTCAGCTCAGGCAGAGGATGCACTTGAGCAGCCCTCAGTCTGTCCAGAGCAAGATCAGAGATGGTAAGGTAGGGGTAGGTGACTTTGGCTGTCCTCTGGGAAACGATTCACCCATGAGAAACTCTGCTTGCTTGGCTCCCAGCACACCGGTCCTGAGCAGCTGGGCAAGCCTGGCTCCAGCTCAGGGCTTGCTCCTGGCAGCAGTGGGAGCTGTCCTGCAGAGAGCATCAGGAGGAGTTTGGTGGGAGCTCTCCTGCTTACTTAGAAAGAAAAACAACCAGGGAATCTCTGTCACTCCATCTCCTGTGTTGGCTCAATCCATCAGGAAAAGAAACATCTGCTCCTGCAGTGTCTGCCAGGTCTCTCTGCTGGACCTCAGCCGTGGCAGCAGCAAAGCATTATGAGGTTTGCAATTGAAGTTGCTGAGAGAGTGAAGTCAGGCAGCCCCTCAGCAGCAGCTGCTGCAAAGCTGGGTACCCTCAGTGAGCAGCCAGCCACCAGCACTCCCAGCACAAGCCCTGCAAGGGGACTCCCAGTCTTCAGCTCTCCTCCCTGGCTGCAGAGGAACCACCAAAGCACAGAGCATGAGAGGCTGGGAGGGACCTCCAGAGATCACTCAGTCCAACCCCCCTGCCAGAGCAGCATCACCCAGGGCAGGCTGCACAGGAATGCATCCAGGTGGGGCTGGAAAGTCTGCACAGAAGGAGACTCCACAGCCCCCCTGGGCAGCCTGCTCCAGGGCTCTGGCACCCTCACTGTAAAGAAGTTTCTCCTCATGTTGAGCTGAAACCTTCTCTGTTCCAGTTTGTGTCCACTGTTCCTTCTCTTGTTACTGTGCACCACCCAAAAGAGCTTGGCCCCAGTTCTGTGACTGTGTGACAGAGCAGCTCTGGTGCACACCAGCCTTGTGCTTCCTGAGTACCATCCAGCACCCAGCTTCTCCTCCTGCTTCCCCAAGCAGCCTGTGGGCAGCCAAGAGAGCAGCTCCAGCAATCAGCTCCCTCTGACCTGGGAGAGATCACCTCCCCAGGTTTGTGCCTGGGGCACAGAGCTGTTGGCAGGCAGCCACCAGCCTCGAGGAGAGCACCAGGCTGTCCTGCACCACTCAGGGCTGGTTCCAGCTGGTGCCACCCACAGGACCCAGGCAGCCTCTCAGCTATGCTGGTGGCAGCTGGGGCAAAACATGCTGAAGGAAGGGTGAAATGCCACAAACACAGAGAGAAGTGAGCACAAAAGTGAGAGAAATGCCCCTGCAGAACATGACCAGAGGAAGGGAGGAAATGCTGCAGGTTCTGGACCCCCTTCCTGCCTCCCTTGCTCCCCTTCCTGCTGCTCTCCCAGATCACTCAGCAGGGAGAAAGTCCTTCAGCAGCCAAAGTCCAATCTACCTCTGGCTCTCCAGGAGGGACTGCCTGGCAGGAAGGGAGGCCAGGGCATTCCCACCACAGGGTAGCTCAACACTTGGGAGTCCTGCTCTAGTGGAAGGTGTCCCTGCCCATGGCAGGTGGTTTGGAACTAGATGATCTCTGAGGTCACTTCCAGCCCAAACCATTCTGGTTCTACAGATCCCCATGGTTTCAAGGGCAGCACCCTCCCAGCCCCTGCCAACTGCCACACACCCCACAGCCCTTCCTAGAGCCAGGAAAGTGACTTTCTGTTTACCCACCCACGTCCCTCTCACAGGAGGTAGGGTACAGATGACTGCACACATTCAAGTCACAGGCATGGAGCAAAGATCTCCATCTCCACCAGCCCCAGGCAAGCTGCCTCCACACGAGTGAGATGGTGTGTGCAAGGAGGTCCTAGAGGGTAGGGGGGCTTTGCAGAGGCACCTAGACAAGTTAGACCCATGGGCCAAGGCTAATTGCATGAAGTTCAACAAGGCCAAGTGCCAGGTCCTCCACCTGGGTCACAAGAACCCCATGGGGAGCTACAGGCTTGGGGAGGTGTGGTTGGAAAGCTGAGACTCAGAGAGGGACCTGGGGGTACAGGTTGATAGCTGACTGAGTATGTGCCCAGGTGGCCAAGAAAGCCAATGGCATCCTGGATTGGGAGCACTGTGCCAGCAGGAACTGGGAGGTGATCATCTCCCTGTGCTCAGCTCTGGGCTCCTCACTCCAGGAAGGACACTGAGAGGCTGGAGCATGTCCAGAGAAGGGTAACAAGGGTCACAGGTAACAAGGGATGAAGGGTCTGAAGCACCTGGGCTACAGAGAGGTGCTGAGGGAGCTGGGGGTGCTCAGGCTGGAGCAGAGGAGGCTGAGGGAGACCTCATTGCTCTCTACAGCTCCCTGAAGGGAGGTTGGAGGGAGGAGGGGACAGCCTCTGCTCCTTGGTGGCAAGAGACAGGAGCAAAGGAAATGGTTTCAAGCTGTGCCAGGGGAGGTTCAGGCTGGATGCTAGGAAAGATTTCCTCACAGAGAGGGTTCTCAAACCTGGGAATGTTCTGCCCAGGGCAGAGGTGGAGTCACCATCCCTGGAGGTGTTCAAGCAGCCTGTGGAGCTGGTACCTGGGGACATGGCTTAGTGTTGACCCTGCAGTGCTGGGTGGAAGGTTGGACTGGATGAGCTTGGGGGCCCCTTCCAGCCAGATAGATTCTGTGACTCAGGAGAGCCAAGCTGCCAAGCACACAAGGACCATGGCACACCAAGCTTTGGTGCTGGGTACAGACTTTACTCAGTTTAAGAAGGACATCGAAACACTTGAAGGTGTCCAGAGAAGGGCAACAAAGCTGGGGAGGGGTCTGGAGCACAGCCCTGTGAGGAGAGGCTGAGGGAGCTGGGGTTGCTTAGCCTGCAGAAGAGGAGGCTCAGGGGAGAACTCATTGCCCTCTATAACTACCTGAAAGGTGGTTGTAGCCAGGTGGGGGTTGGCCTCTTCTCCCAGGCAGCCAGCACCAGAACAAGGGGACACAGTCTCAAGCTGTGCCAGGGGAGGTTTAGACTCGAGGTGAGGAGGAAATTCTTCACCGAGCGAGTCGTTCGTCATTGGGATGTGCTGCCCAGGGAGGTGGTTGAGTCATCGACCCTGGAGGCGTTCAAGGGGAGATTGGATGTGGCACTTGGTGCCATGGTCTGGTCATGGGGTGTGTGCTGATAGGTTGGACTCGATGATCCTCGAGGTCCTTTCCAACCTAAGTGATACTGTGATACTGTGATACTCTCAGATGCTCTCTAATCACCTGAGCTGTTTTGCAGGCCCCTTCCTCCCCCTCCCTCCCTCCCTCCCTCCCTCCCTCCCTCCCTCCCTCCCTCCCTCCCTTCCTTCCTTCCTTCCTTCCTTCCTTCCTTCCTTCCTTCCTTCCTTCCTTCCTTCCTTCCTTCCTTCCTTCCTTCCTTCCTTCCTTCCTTCCTTCCTTCCTTCCTTCCTTCCTTCCTTCCTTCCTTCCTTCCTTCCTTCCTCCCTCCCTCCCTCCCTCCCTTCCTTCCTTCCTTCCTTTCCTTCCTTTCCTTTCTTTTCCATCCCCCCCCCCCCCTTTTTTTTTTTCTCCTCATTTTCCCTCCTCTTTTTGGGGCTGTTTTGTCCAGGCCCTCACTCTGCTGGCAGAGTTCTGCTGGGCTCCTGGGCCAGTCACTCACCCCCCAGTCTGTAGATGCCACAGACAGAGGCTTTTCGCTGGAGTTCAATGTAATTGCCAGCATTCATCACTTTAATAGCCTAATGAAGGTGAGGTGTAATTGGAGAGGGTGTCAGCTGGAGTGTGGAGTTTGTTTTACAATTACATGTACAGTGGCTAACCACTGGCACAGAACAGTGCCTCTTAAGAAGCTGGCAATAGGTGCCATAAATGTTCATCACCGGGCTGACTTAATGTGACCCAAAGCCACGAGCTCTAATTGCTGCCTTTCTTCCCAGGTGCTTGAAAGCAAACACAAAGAAGGCTGAGCCCTTCCCAAGGCAGCTCCTTTCCCAAGCAGCCTGGATGGTTTGCATCCCTGCAGCTGAGCCCAGGTAGCTGTCACCCCAAACCCCATTCCTGCTTGCAGAGCGGCCAGCAGTGATTCTGCTTCAGTGATTCTGCTTCAGTGATTCTTTTGCCTGTGTGAGCAAACTCAAATGAGTGAAACAAGAACAACTCTCAGCAGAGCCATTGCCAACCCCCCCAAAACTCTCCAGAGGCTCACATGCCAAGAAAAGCCAATCACAGAGTGGTCTGGGTTGGAAGGGATCTCCAAAGCTCATCCAGTCCAAGCCCCCCTGCAGTCAGCAGGGACATCTCCAACTGGATCAGGCTGCCCAGGGCCCTGCCCAGCCTCACCTTGAATGTCTCCAGGGATGGAGCCTCAGCCCCCTCCCTGGGCAACCTGTGCCAGTGTTCCACCACCCTCACAGTGCAGAACTTGTTCCTAACACCCAGTGTAACTCTGCTCTGCTCTAGTTTGAAGCCATTGCCACTGCAGGCCTTGGCAAACAGTCTCTCTCCATCCTTCCTGTAGCCCCTTCAGGTACTGGCAGGCTGCTATTAGGTCTCCCCAGAGCCTTCTCTTCTCCAGGCTGATCACCCCCAGCTCCCTCAACCTGTCCTCACAGCAGAGATGCTTCAATCCCCTGATCACCTTTGTGGCCCTGCTGGGCTCCATCAGCTCCGTGTCCTCCCTATATTGAGTGCTCCAGACCTGGATGCAGTACTGCAGGTGAGGTCTCACCAGAGCAAAGTGGCAGAATCCTCTCCCTGGCTCTGCTCTCAATGCATCTTTTGATGCAGCCCACACCAGAAAAAAGAGGATTGGAGAAAAACAAACAAAATAAACCAACAAAGAAGAGCAACAACAACAAAATCACTGAGAATGAAAACAAACCCAGCCCAGGAAGTTGCCTTCCCTTCTGCTTCACTCGAAATAGAAGTGTTGATACTCGGGGGAGAGAGAGTTGTGTGCAGTTAAGAGGATGGCTGACCCTTATTTAAGGCAGCACAGGCGAAAGGCAGGAAGAACACTTCTCCTGGATAACGATCTCCTGCTGCTAAATAAATAGCAGGGTTCGTTGCCTGATGGATATTGTGCTGTGCAGTAACTGCTGGCTGATAGTGCTGTTAGCAGAGAGCTTAACAAGGCTGAGTGGGAGACGGAGGGGGGTTGAGTCAGTCAGAAGCCTCCTGTGCCCAACGAGCAGGGTACAAAGGATGGCTTCTCCTCAAGAGTTAATCTTGTTTCTGACTAGCAGAGTGTGGTTTCCCTCTGTACAGTCTCCGCAGGGCTGGTCAGATCGCTGGCAGAGTGATTACTTCAGAGGGAGAAAGCCTTTCCTCCTCAGAACGGAGGTGTGGGGCTGTGGTCCTTGGCTACTGCCAAGAGGGCACTCAAGTCCCAGCAGCTTCTCGAGGAGCTAGAGCTGGAGGATTAATATCCTGTTGTAGCAGCATCCTCCTGACACTATCTAAAATGAATTGTAACTTAGTGCAGAAGCCTAACACGAGGTCACATTGAAGACTTCAGCCCAGAGGCTCAGGAGCTGTAGCCTGCAGCCGCAGCAGCTTGGGCTTTGACCAGTGCCTCGGTTTTGGGGCAGACAGGAACTTGCCTTACCCCTTCCCAGAGGAGTGAAATGAGGATGATCCACACACAGGGCTGGGAAGTCAGATGGAAAGGCCACCCAGACATGTTTACACACAGCATCAACCAGAATCAATTCTCCTCTCCACCACTTCCAGTACCTGTTGGCTCAGCTGGGTTTCTGCACTTGAGGAAGAGCCTTCTGCAGCACTACGAGGCTGGGTGACACCCCCAGAAATACACCTGGGAAGCCCAAGCCCACCCCACCTTCTGCATCGAGCAACTTAACAGCCAGCAGCAAAGGGGGGGTGTGTGTGTGTGTGTGTGTGTGTGGTGCTTCCTCTCCCTTTCTGCACTCCTTCACCACGTCAGACAAGCAGCAGTTATCATCAGGTGCTCAATGCTGGCAAATGTTACTGGCAGCTACAGAATACAGAACTGAACAGGTTGGAAAAGACCTCTGAGATCACCAAGTCCAACCTCTCACCCAGCACCATCTGATCAGCTCAGCCATGGCACCAAGGGCCTCATCCAGGCTCTTCCTGAACACCTCCAGGGATGGGGACTCCACCACCTTCCTGGGCAGCACATCCCAATGGCCAAGCTCTCTGTGAAGAATTTCTTCCTAACATCCATTCCTAACCTAACATCATTCCTAACACAAACCTCCCCTGGTGCAGCTTGAGACTGTGTCCCCTCCTTCTGTCACAGGTTGCCTGGGAGAGGAGACCAACCCCCTCCTGGTGGTCTCTCACCCATACAAAATACCCAAATTCACATTCAGCCAAGGACAAATCCTTCAGCCTGGGCTTGCAACAACCTCATTAAGCCAAAAGCCTTCCAAAACCTCCCCTCTATCCAGGACTCAATGCCAACCTCAATGCTCCACCTCTCCATACCTCTCTGATTCCACCCCCCCCAGCCAGGCCAGAATGGCACAGGAAAATTTTGCCTGGCTGTTCAAGGTCAAAAGCCACAACTCCCCCATCCAGACCAGAGAGAGAACAGCCCAGAGTGCTGGGGGAAGAGAGGAAGAGGAAAAGGGGGAGAACAGCCAGAAGTGCTTATGGGAATGACTCACACAGGAATCACAGGGTGATAGGGGCTGGAAGGGACCTCAGGAGATCATCCAGTCCAGCCCCCTGCCAGAGCAGGACCACCTGGAGCAGGTTGCACAGGGAAGCATCCAGGTGGGCTTTGAATGACTCCAGATGTGGAGACTCCACTACCTCTCTGGGCAGCCTGCTCCAGTGCTCCACCACCCTCAAACTAAAGAAGTTCCTCCTCATGTACAGATAGAACTTTTATGTTCAAGGGAAGTTTAGGCTGGAGGTGAGGAGAAAGTTCTTCCCAGAAAGAGTAATTGGCCATTGGGATGTGCTGCCCGGGGAGGTGGTGGAGTCCCCATCCCTGGAGGTGTTCAAGAGGGGACTGGATGTGGCACTTGGAGCCATGGTTTGGTTGTCAGGAGGGGTTAGGCATTAGGTCATAGGTTGGACTTGATGATCTCTGAGGTCTTTTCCAACCTGGTTGACTCTGTGACTCTGTGGCTTGGTGTCTGTTACCTCTTGCCCTGTCACTGGGCACCACTGACAAAAGCCTGGCCCCATCCTCCTGGCACCCAGCCTGTGAGAGCACTGATAAGCATTGAGAAGATGCCTCCTCAGCCTGCTCCTCAAGTGCAAGCAGAGGTCTGTGCTCAGAATAACAAAGGTTCCACTTTTCTGGGTCTCCACCCCCCTGCACCTCTCTGGTCCTTGGATGGCTTCACTATGGTTAAGACCTCCAGTCCTAAACCCACAACCCCCACAAAGAGAGCTGATTCCAGAGGCCATGAAAAAATGACCATTCCAGAGGGTCACACTCTGCACTCACCTTGCAGGGTGTTATTGCCTTCAGAAAGGATTAGCAGCAGCTCTGGTGCTTTCTCTTGGTCACTGAACATAGATCTTTGGTATCCTCAGTGGAAGCCTCCTCCTGCTTACAGCAGACAATTGGATTTGTCATCTGGGGATCCTGGGTTTGTTTTCTCTGTGGACATCTCATGCATGAGAATCAGCAGAGGTTGCCCCAACAGATGGGAGCCTGCAGAAGTGGGAGTCTGAGAGAATGTGGAGGCCACAGGATGACCTGGAGGTGTTTGCAGCCAGGCTGGAGGTGGCTGTGAGCAACCTGCTGTGGTGTGAGGTGTCCCTGCCCATGGCAGGGGGTTGGAACTGGCTGAGCCTTGAGCTCCCTTCCAGCCCTGACAGTTCTGTGGCTCTATGACAGTGATGGCTCAGAGAAAGTGATGCTGCTAATTGCAGCAATTGAATGGTAATGATATAATTAATGCAAAAATATTATGCATGGCTCCAGTCCAGGCTGATGGAGTGCAAGAGGAATTCATCACGGCCAGGGGAAAAGGATTCTTGTTGAGATGATATCCAGTCTGCTTTTCCAACTTGACCATGGGTAATGGTCAGAGGGAATTCGGGGAACAGCAGCAGCAGTAGCTGGTGGGAATGTCAATGAGACACAAAAGGACTGCACAGCTGACTGGGTGAAGTCAGCAGCGAGGGTGAGGCAAACGGAGGAAGCCTTGCTGTAGCCAGACCCAAACCCATGCCCCAAACAGCAGAGCTTATCACAGCACCACAGAATCACCCAGGCTGGAAAAGACCTCAGGGATCATCAAGTCCAACCTATGACCTAATCCCTAACCCCTCCTGACAACCAAACCATGGCTCCAAGTGCCACATCCAATCCCCTCTTGAACACCTCCAGGGATGGGGACTCCACCACCTCCCTGGGCAGCACTTCCCCAGGGCCAATCTCTCTGTCTGGGCAGAACTTTCTCCTCCCCTCCAGCCTAAACCTCCCCTGGCACAGCTTGAGACTGTGTCCTCTTGTTCTGGCACACATAGCCAGATGCAGAGTTGGCCTCAGATGCCAAAACATTCAAATGGACCTCTCACAGTATGGCAGGGGGTGGGAGGGACCTGTGGCCATGAGGTAGCCCAACCCCACTGCTAGACCAGCTTCACCCAGAACAGGTTGCACAGGATGGCATCCAGGCTCTTGAATGACTCCAGAGATGGAGACTCCACCATGTCATTTATCACAGACTCACAGAGCTCTCAGGGCTGGGAGGGACCTCAAGGCTCAGCCAGCTCCAACCCCCTGCCTTGGGCAGGGACACCTCACACCACAGCAGGTTGCTCACAGCCACCTCCAGCCTGGCTGCAAACACCTCCAGGGCTGAGGCTTCCACCACCTCCCTGGGCAGCCTGTGCCAGGCTCTCACCACCCTCCTGGGCAACAACTTCTTCCTCACAGCCAATCTGGATCTCCCCACAGATTTGATGGGTCTGGCTGTAGCAAGTCTGGGACCTTTAACCCAGCTCTCAGCTCATTCTGTAGTCAGCTTCTACATGTTGAAAATCCACCTTGTCATGTCTCAAGGCCTCTCCCAGCAGGGCTGTTAGGGAGGACATGTTAAAAAATGTGGCCAGGAGGCTTCATCAATTGCAAAGAAAACATTTTTGGTGATGTTCCAAATGGTGCCAGGCAACAAACACAGGCAGCAACACCAGTCAGGCTCACAGATGGCATCAGGTTGGAAGGGACCTTCAAAGGTCATCCTGGCCAACCCCCCTGCACTCAGCAGGGACCCCTCCAACTGGATCAGGCTGCCCAGGGACACATCCAGTCTGATCTTGAATATCTGCAGGGATGGGACCTCAGCCACATCCCTGCCCAACCTGTTCCAGTGTTCCACCACTCTCATGGGGCAGAGCCTCCTCCTTGATGTCCAACCTAAATCTCCCCTGCTCCAGTTTCAAACCATTGCCCCTGACCCTATCCCCACAGCCCCTTCTGAGCAGTCCCTACCCAGCCTGCCTGTAGGTCTCCTTCAGATGCTGAAATGCAGCTCTGCTGTCACCCTGCAGCCTTCTCCTCTCCCTGCTGAGCAGCCCCAATTCTTTCTGCCTGTCCCCCCAGCAGAGGTGCTCCAAGCCCTCTGCTCATCACTGCTGGGTGTTTGTGGGTCCTACAGAAACGTTTTGGAGTTGCCAGGCTGGGCTGAGCACGTGGCCAGCCCCAAGCCCTTGCCACAAATGCAGCCTGAAATATGAGTGCAGTAAGTGGTAGTTTACTGGAACAGGATTATTTATGCCTCCCTATTGGATACTCTCATGCAGCAATAAACAACATGGAAACGCTTGTGCTGGATATATTTCACTGATGAGTCTCCTCATGGACAAGGACAGGAGTCTCAAGGAAAAGAGAAGGACTCTGAGCAATCACCACAGCTGAAAACAGAGCACAGAGGAGAGCAGCCCAGCTGCTGGTGCAGAGTTTTGTACCATGGCACACACATCATCACGGTTCACCAATGCCTCTGCTGTGAACCCAGAATCCCCTCACTGCTTTCTCACCAAGTCAGTAGGGAGTTACAGGATCACAGAACGGTCTGGGCTTGAAGGGAGCTCTGAAGGTCATCCAGTCCAACCCCCTCTGCAGGGACATCCTCCCCTGGATCCCCTGGATCACCTTGAGTATCTCCAGGGATGGGGCCCCAACCACCTCCCTGGGCAACCTGTTGCAGTGTTCCACCACCCTCACAGTGCAGAACTTGCTCCTAACCTCCAATCTCAATCTGCTCTGCTCTAGTTTGAAGCCATTGTCCTCATCCTGTCCCTGCAGGCCTTGCCAAACAGTCTCTCTCCATCCTTCCTGTAGCCTCTTCAGGTACTGGCAGGCTGCTATTAGGTCTCCCCAGAGCCTTCTCTTCCGCAGACTAAACACCCCCAGCTCCCTCAGCCTGTCCTTGTAGTAGAGGTGCTCCAACCCCCTGATCATCTTCATGGCCCTCCTCTGGACCAGCTCACCAAGGTCCATGACTCCAGACCTGGATGCAGTGCTCCAGGTGAGGTCTCACCAGAGCAGAGTGGCAGCATCACCTCTCTGGATCTGCTGTGAATGCCTCTTTTGATACAGCCCAGGATGTTATTGGCCTCCTGTGCTGCAGGCTCACACTGTCTGCTCCTCTCCAGCTCCTCATCCCCCAGCACCCCCAAGTCCTTTTCCACAGGGCTCATCCCCTGGTCTGTATTGACAGTGAGGATTGTTCCAGCCCAGGTGCAGAACCCTGCCCTTGCTCTTTTTGAACCTCATGAGGTTCCCCTGGGCACCACCTCTCCAGCTTGTCCAGCCCCCTCTGGATACCATCCCATCCCTCTGAGCACCACTCAGCTGGATGCCATCTGCACACTTGCTGCTGGTGCACTCGACCCCCCTGCCTGTATCATTGATAAAGATATTGAACAGCAGAGCTCCCAGCTCTGAGAGTCAGAACTGGCTTTGTCCTCCAGTAGCTTCAAACCAATTTGGTCTCTTTGTCTTTAGCTACAGACAGAAGCCCTGAGGCCCAGCACAGAGGGCCTGGTGCTCACCTCCCCGCAGGCATGCAATCTCTCGGCCCTTGGTTTTATGAACATCCCTTGTTTGGTGTCTAAAGAGGAGCAATGGCTCTCCATTTAGACTGTGGAGCCTGCTGCTTAATAATAAACACCCTCCTGACAGTGCTAAATGATAGCCTGCTTCTAATAAACCCCATGCTGATCCCTGTGCTGGTGAGAGTCAGCAATTCATCTTCCCGTGCTGCTGAAACCTGAGCTGGGGTTATGGAGAGCACAGGAATCCAGGCACCAGCAGCATCTCCCCTGCTGCTGGGCTCATTTTCTCCCCATAACAAAGCCCTGGCCAGCTTCCTCCCTCTCTTGCAGACCTTGTTAGTAGTTGATTTCATTATTAATCACCCTTAAGGCTCAGCAGGATCTCTCCAGGCATGTACAGGAGGGATCCACAGCAAAAGAGCACCCTGCTTTCCTGCTCCCGTTCCTGCCAGGTCCCTTAGCTGTAATCCTGTTGGGCTGCTGAGCAAAGAGCCTGCAGCCACACTCTTGACTCCACAAGGACGAACTCAGTGCTCCAATTTTCTCCTTGATTTGCTACCAGGGAGGAAAGGAAGGGAGGAAGGGAAGGGAGGAAAGGAAGGGAGGAAAGGAAGGGAGGAAAGGAAGGGAGGAAAGGAAGGGAGGAAAGGAAGGGAGAAGGAAATTCATAAGGGGAGGGGGAAGAATCTTATCATACCCCAATCTAATTATGCCCCCAAAGGCCTCCAGGGATGGAGCTTCCACCACTCCCCTGGGCAGTTCTGTGTCCACTGAATGGTCCTCCCATGGAAGCCATCCTGCAGCAGGCTGCAGACCAGGATGTGGTGTGGGACAGTGTCAAAGGCTGTGCTCAGGTCCATGCAAAGGAGGTCAGCTGCTCAGCCTTCATCTATTGATGTTGTGACCTTGTCACAGAAGGCCACCAGGCTGGCCAGGCAGGACCTGCCCCTGGTGGAGCTGTGCTGACTGCACCCAATCACCTCCTGTGCTGTGTGGGGTTTGTTTATTGATCTTATCATTGGCCTCTCAAGACCCTGCTGGGGCTGCCAATGAATTCTCTCCTCTCCCAGAGGAGTGCAACAGCCTGGGAGCAGCCACATGAAGCACCCAGCAATCACTGCAAGCCAACAATTCACACCTGAATGCCATTTTAATCTCCATTCTGTCTCAAGAGCACTGGTTTCACACCCTGCCCCTTTGCCACCCCTCCCACCCCAATTTCCCCCTTTTTCCCCTCAAACCCAGGGCACCTGGGCTCTGCTGGTCTCCTCCCACTCCAATTTCCCCCTTTTTCCCCTCAAACCCAGGGCACCTGGGCTCTGCTGGGCTCCTCCCACCCCAATTTCCCCCTTTTTCCCCTCAAACCCAGGGCACCTGGGCTCTGCTGCAGTCTCCTCCCACCCCAGGGGCGGCCACTTTGCCCTCCCCACCCTCTCCACTATTTAGTGCCTCCCGGGAAGGGCAGCAGCCCTAAGCTGAGCCCTTCGGGGCTGAGGATCCTCCTCTCACCTCAGGTCAGTGCCCACGGTGCACACTGGGTGATGGTGGTGGTGACAAAAGGCCGGGGGGCCTGCTGGCCCCCCGGTTGTTAGGGCCAACATTGACTCCCCCCATCCCCTCCACGGGTGCTGGCTGGGGCTCCTCAGTGGGGCAGAGCTCTCATCATGCCCACTGATACCCTTGGAACTCCCAAGGGCTGCTGCAGCCCCTTTCACTTAGCTGAGAACCTGCCAGGCAGGCTGCAGGATGGAGCAGACAGCCAAGTGCCTGAGGAAGAGCAGCCTCCAGCTGGACACAACAGACCTGGACTCTGGCTCAGTCCCCCAAGGTAAGTGAGCTGCCCCTGGCTCTGCTGGGGCTGGCCCTGGACCCTTCAGGAGGAGGGATGTCGTGCAAGGGGGGTACAGCACAGCCAGGGCAGGCACAGCTCCCCACTGCTGACCCTCCACAAGCTATCAGCTTCCCCCCAGGCCTGGGGAAACCACAGACTCACAAAGGCTGGGAAAGCTCTCACAGCTAACCCTGAGCTCAGCAGTCCCCCCAGCACCACCATGGCCACACAGTGCTGGAACACCTCCAGGGCAAACAACCAGCAGTGTGTGGGTTCAGCCTGGATGTTGGGGAGAAGCTGGGCAGCTCTTCAGCCCCTCTGAGCCAGGGCTCCCCAGCCCAGCCCTGCACGCTGGACCACACAAGCCACACGGTTCAGAAAGCTCCTCCTTGCCTCCCCTCACCACAGCTCAGGGCTGACCTTCCCCATCCCAGCCTGGGTGGTGCAGAGTCCCTTCACACCCACCCACAGCCCTCATCATGTGCTGCAGAGGTTTGAGGTCAGGCTGTGTGGAGATGCTTTCCCACTGCCCCCCCTCAGCCCAGCTGCTCTCTACCATAGCCAGTTGAGGCTCCCTGAACTTCTCCTGTCCCTTCTGGGTGCTTGCACTTTCAGGACCCTTGTGACAGCTACCATTAATTATCATGATTCATTAACATGGCACCTTTCATTTCCACAGCTGCCTGGAGGCCAGCCAACAGGGGATTGGCTTTCTGCCACCGAAGGCAACAAGCTCAGCTCTGGAAGTCACCCTGTGCCCTGCAGAACAATCACTGCCTGCTCCAGGCCTGCTCAACACAGGGACAACCTGAGAGCCTATCTGCCCCTGCTTGGTGATGAATTCTGCCTGCTCATCAGCCAAGGTGATACTCCTGCCACAGAGAGCAGCAAGGCAGGACCCACAGGACGTGCCCAGCCTTGGCACAGCTGGGGTTGGCAGCCTGGTGCTGAGGAAAGAGAGAGGATGGCTCCCAAGAGGAGCTGAGCTGCAAAACCACCTCCACATCTCCAGCACCAAAGCAGTGCCCTGAGCCTGCTGCCTCCTGGAGACCCTCACAGTGAGATGTTAACACTCAACAGGCAAATCTGTTAGGGAAGAGCAAGAGAGAAGAGTGAGGAGGGAGGGCAAGGTGATGGCTTTATTGTTTGCTTTGTTTCTCACTGCTTTTCCCCTTTAAAGCATCCTCTCTGCTTTGCTGTTTGCCTCCTGAGGGAGGATCTGAACAGGCACCAGCTGAGGACCAGCCTGGAAGGACAGATGTGCCAGAGGAGGGAAGGACACAAGCCACTGGATCTCTCCAGAGAGAAAAGCAAGCTGCACACCTGGCCCTGCAGAGCCACCACCTACCTACTGGCAGCGAGGAGTTCCTCCTCGTGTTGAGGTGGAACCTCCTGTGCTGTAGTCTATATCCATTGCTCCTCAGCCTGGTCACCATGTCCCAGCACTCAGCAGGGACACCTCCAATGGATCAGGCTGCCCAGGGCCACACTGAGTCTGATCTTGAATATCCCCAGGGATGGGATCTCTGGGCAACCTGTTCCAGTGTCTCACAGCTCTCATGGGGCAGAGCCTCCTCCTGATGTCCAACCTAAACCTCCCCTGCTCCAGTTTCACACCATTGCCCCTTGTCCTGTCACTCCAAGCCCTTCTGAACAGTCCCTCCCCAGCCTGCTCCCCTTCAGGCACTGAAAGGCAGCCCCCCAGCTGGCCACAGCACTCCAGGTGAGCCTCTGCAGTGTCTGGAGCCCCCCCCAGCTGCCCTGGAGCAGAGTAGCTGAATGCATCTCATTGCAGAGCCACCTCACGGATGGGTAGAGAGAGATCAGCTGTAAGAATTGCCTTTTATTGTGCCACTTGCTATTCACAGGAGGGTGAGAATGGCTTCAGAGGTGATCCCACACACTCTGAGAGATATCTTCTTCTATCTAATGTGGTTTAGACAACCCAAAAATTGGCTGCTTTTTTTTTTTGCTTCAAACATCTCTCAGCAGAAGAAAATCAATTTCCAGACACCAGGGCTGTGATCTCTCAAGCTAAGGACCCATTCTGCCGAGCTGCTGAGTGTTTGGCAATGCAAAGCTGCAGAGGCAGGACAAGGGCTGCACATTATCAGCAAATGCACCGTGTCCACATCAAGGTTTCACTTCCAAGGCAGTGAGTAATTCATTGCCACTCTCACAAACAGTTGCACCAGCAGGAGTGGGAAATAGGTTGTCAACAGAGAGGCAAATTCCTGTGAGCCCCTGCAGCATCCTGGGCCAGCCATCACAAGGCAAAAGAACAGGAGCCCCATCCTGAAGGGGCAGGGTGCTGACCCAAGGACTGCTCAGAAGGGCCTGTGGGGATGGGACAAGGGGCAATGGTTTGAGAGTGGAGCAGGGGAGACTGAGGTTGAACACCAGGAGGAAGTTCTGCACAGTGAGAGTGGTGAAACAGTGAACAGGTTGAGTCCCCCTCACTGGAAGCATTCGAGATCAGACTGGCTGTGTCCCTGGGCAGCCTGCTCTGGCTGGAGTTGTGCTTGCTGAGTGCAGGGGGGTTGGACAAGATGACCTGTGAGGGCAATGCAATCTGTGAAGATGCCACCCCCAGGCTCTCTGCACTCCTGCAGTCTTTGAGCCCAGATGATTTGTAACATCCTTACTTGCTCTCCAGTCCCCCCTGGCCTGCCCCTGCAGCAGCAGCCTCTCCTGTACACAACTCCCTGTGCCTCTTGTGAGCCCTCCTGCCTTGTCCTCCAGACTACCTGCCACTTCTCACCACTGTCAGACCTCCAGCAAATCCTCCTTTCACCTGAGCTTCTGCACAGCCCTAGCAACAGGACCCTGGGGAAGGGCTTGAAGCTGAAGGAGAGAAGGTTCTGACTGGATCTTAGGAAGAGAGCTCTTCAGTCTGAGGCTGTGGGACTCTGGAACACCAGGGCTCCAAGGTCCTTCCCTGCAGAGTCACTCTCCAGCAGGGCAGCCCCTAACCTGTACTGGTGCACGGGGCTGTTTCTCCTCAGCTCCAGGACTCTCCACTTGCCCTTGTTGAACCTCCTTAGGTTCCCTTTGCCCAGCTCTCCAGTGCCTTCGGGTCTTGCTGGAGGGCTGCACAGCCTGATGGTGGTGTCAGCCAATCCTTCCAGTTTGCTGCCATCAGCAAACCTCTGCTACCATTCCTCAGGATGCATGCAAGCTTTCCATCGTCCTCTTCCTTGCCTTTTCTCTTTCCCCCCTCCTTTGCTAGTTAATGGGGAACTTAACCCTGCGTGGCAGCAGCCTCTTGTCTGTCACAGGGTGAGAGACGTGAACTCCCTGTGGAGAACAGCTGATGGGCAATTACCAGACAAACAAACCCTGACTTTGAAATCCTTTCATGTCACACACAAGCAGCTTGGATTTCCTCAGTGACCAAGGAACACTAGGGAACACCAACCAGCCCTCTACAGCACAAAAAGCAGCATTTCTGACCTAAAAATAACCTGCTTTCTCTCAGCTGGAAGGCAAAATGCAGCTCAACTCGAAACTCAATGGGAGAGGCAGTAGCTTTGGAGCAGGGTTTTAATCTTAGAGGGTTCTGAAGGCACTCCCAGTGAGTAACAGGAGAATAGAGGTATAGAAATACCCCCAAAGCTGGAATAGTTCCCCTGGATTTCAGCCCTTGGGTTGCAGTGTAAGCTGGACACCCAGAGCAGCCTTCCCCTCAGCAGCTCAGCCCTCTCCAGCACACATGCAGTGTTAAAACTGGAGCTAGGCTGCTAATGCAAAATTCATTCAGCCAGAACATTAATGAACTGCAGCTTCTGCTGCTGCCTCCATCGAATCTCTTTGATTTCTGCTCCCTTTTGCACTCCTACAAAGGATTCTAGCCTGTGGCTTTCCACTGAAGCTTTCAAGATCTGGAAATCAAGCAGGGAAGTTCCTACTGCACAGCTGTGCTCAGAGCCCAGGGCATGAGCAACAGCAGCCTGTGATGCTCCAGCCCCTGTGGTGGGATGAACCTGGCCCCTTCCCACCAGGCAGGAGGAGGGAAAGAGTCAGAATGGCAGAAGGGAGGAGAACTTGTGGGTCAAGATGAAGAGGATCCAATGTTTTGGGCACCCCACAGACTGCTGTGAGGAAAGCTGATTCATAGAGCCACAGAATGGGTTGGGTTGGAAGGGGCCTTAAAAACCATCCAGCTCCAACCCCCACATTGCCAGGGGCAGGGACACCTTCCACCAGCCCAGGCTGCTCCAGGCTTCATCCAGCCTGGCCTTGAACACTTCCAGAGGGGGGCTGTCCACAACCTCCTTGAGCAACCTGTGCCAGTGTCTCACCACCCTCACTGGAAAGGATTTCATCCTAATCTCCAGTCTGAACCTGTCCTCTTCCAGCTCAAAGTCATTCCTCCTCATCCTCTCACTACAAGCACTTGTGAAAAGTCATTTCCCATCTCTCCTGCAGCCTCCCTTCAGGTACTGGAAGGCTGCTGTGAGGTCTCCCTGGAGACTAATCCAGGCTGAACAGCCCCAGCTCTCTCAATCTGTCTTGTTCCTACTGGAACACAGATATCATGGAATCATTAGGGCTGGGAGGGACCCCAATGCTCAGCCAGCTCCAAGCCCCTGCCACGGGCAGGGACACCTCACACCACAGCAGGTTGCTCACAGCCACATCCAGCCTGGCTGCAAACACCTCCAGGCAGGAGGCTTCCACCACCTCCCTGGGCAGCCTGTGCCAGGCTCTCACCACCCTCCTGGGGAACAACTTCTTCCTCACATCCAGTCTGAATCTCCCCACTTCTAGTTTTGCTCCATCCCCCCAGTCCTGTCCCTCCCTGACACCCTCACAAGTCCCTCCCCAGCTTTCTTGGAGCCCCCTGCAGACACTGGAAGGCCACTTTGGGAAGAAGGGGAAGGCTGTGGTGCCTTTTTGGGTTGTTTTCTTTTTGTTTGGTTGGTTGGGTTTGGGTTTGATGTCTTTGGTTGGTTTGGTTTTGCATAGCCTTGGTTGCTCTTTCAAAGCCAGCAGTGGTTCCAGCCCTGAGCTTCCTGCTCTGCCTGTAACTTCCCCAAGGCCACAAGAAGTGACTTCCAAGAAGGTCACAAAGGCTGTCACACAGCTCCCAGCCAGGGTTGGCACCTCATTTCCCCACTTCTGACCTTTCAAGTCAGTGCAAAATGTCACCACGAATAGCATCACTGCCAAATGACATCAGGGCTTAGGAGCTGCAGCAGCCCATCCAGATCCACCTGTCGGTGCCACATGCATCTGTTCCCAGCAGGATGAGAGAGGTCCAGGCAAGGAACAAACACAAAGCAAACCAAAACAACCTTCCTCTGTCTGCAACGTGCTCCAAGCAGTGAAAGAACCCTCAAGGTTTGGACTGCAGCAGCAGTTAACCTTTCCCCTGACACCATCCAAGGTCTCTCTGCTGGGGCTGCAGGCGGCAGATCTGCTCAAAGCCCCATGGGCATTGCCAGCTCATCTGGCTGCTGATACAAAGGCTGCCAGGAGCCAGGCTGATACCCTCAGGCTTCTCTGAGAACACTGCTGATCCCCACAGCTAATCTCCTTTCTCAGACCACGAAATGAGTCTGAGGGTTACAGAATATGGATGCATGAGACACAGACACCGGATTCCCAGTGCCAGGTAGTGTGCCCAGAACATCCAGGGAGGTTCTCCTCCCCCTCTGCTCTGCCCTGCTGAGACCTCCCCTGGAATCTTGCATCCAGCTCTGGGCTGCCCAGCTCAGGAGGGACAGGGATCTGCTGGAGAGAGTCCAACAGAGAGCTGCCAGGATGCTGAAGAGACTGAGCACTGCCCTGTGAGGAGAGGCTGAGAGCCCTGGGGCTGTGCAGTCTGGAGAGGAGAAGACTGAGAGGGGATCTGATCAATGGCTATCAATAGCTGAGGGCTGGGGGTCAGGAGGGAGGGGACAGGCTCTGCTCAGCTGCACCCTGGGACAGGACAAGGGGCAGTGGATGGAAACTGCAGCACAGGAGGTTCCAGCTCAGCATGAGGAGGAACTTCTGCCCTGTGAGGGTGCCAGAGCCCTGGAGCAGGCTGCCCAGAGAGGTTGTGGAGTCTCCTGCTCTGGAGCCTTCCCAGCCCCATCTGGATGTGTTCTGTGTGCCCTGTGCTGGATTCTCTGCTCCTGCTCTGGCAGGGGGGTTGGACTGGAAGAGCTCCAGAGGTCCCTTCCAGCCCCTAACATCCTGGGATCCTGTTAGACACTTGGTGGCTTTGGGACCTGCAAGAGACTTACCTGAATGATGCCACCCTCTGGCAGGGCACACACCATGCCTGATGTCACCTTCCCCACTGCCTGCCTTTCACTGCCCCAAGGTTCTGGTTTCTTTTGCTTTGGAACAGCAAAACACAGGCTGCCCAGGGAGGTGGTGGAAGCCTCCTGCCTGGAGGTGTTTGCAGCCAGGCTGGAGGTGGCTGTGAGCAACCTGCTGTGGTGTGAGGTGTCCCTGCCCATGGCAGGGGGCTGGAGCTGGCTGAGCCTTGAGGTCCCTTCCCACCTGAGCCACCCTGCAGTGCTGCATTACCTCTGGAATGTTAATATGCTGTTCACCAGACCTCTTTTATGCATGTTCTTCTGTCCCATCCTCCTCTGGCAGTCACCTCACTCCCACACAGGGGCAGCTCCTGCCCTGACCCCTGGTTAATGACTTCTCTCCAAAGGCTGAAGAAATCACTCCTGCCATGTCTGCTAAAGCTAAATGGCTTTGGGAGAGGTCCTTTGTGACCAGGGTCTCCTGACAGGGGGGAACCCCAAACCTTTTCTTCAGTACTTCACATCTTGAGGTACACCTTTGGGAAGCAGACCCAGGTCCTATCACTTTCCCTTTCTCAGAGCAGTCTCCAGTTTTCATTCCCTCCTCTGCTCCTCTTGTAGCAAGAGCACTTCATGGGGGTCCCCCCTGCCTCTGTGGCTGGGAAGCTGGGGAAGAGGAATGATGACACAGTTGCCTTCAGTTAGCCAAAATATTGCTTTATGGAAGAAAAGTGAAAATCTTGACTTATTCCAGGCCTGAAGCAGTGAGAGAGACACTGTGAGATTACAGAGGACTCTGCAGTGGCTGAGGCTCACCCCAGGGCCTTCAGGGAAGAAAGTCATCACATTCCTGCCTTTCCCCCTGGCTTCACAGCACTTTGCATCCGTTCATCTCACCCACTCAACTCTCTGTTTGCTTGGGCTTTGGCTGTTCAACAAGTCCCCCCTGCAGGTGGCACAGAGCAGGGCTCCCCCCAGTGCTTGCTGGTTTGACCCTGGCCACAGCCAGAAGTGCCTGCCCTGCCTCAGTGCACACAAAGGTGTAGGTGGATCAGACACAAACTCAGATGTGCACAGGGCTCTACTCCTGCTGCCTGTAGAAGACAAACTGCTCTACAGCAAGGGAAAGGGCAAAGACAGTTTGGTGCTTTCCACTTGGCCCCAGGGGATGTTTCTTAGCATCCCTTGGAACATCCCTCCTTGATACCTGCCTCACCCCTCAGAAGCTTCCCTTGCTGAGTCCAAGCCTCCTTTTGTTCTCCAGGGCTCTTCTACCCCATGTTTCCACAGAGATGAAACAACACTGTGCACACTGAGCTTCTGCAGGGCCCCTCAGGAGCCCTGGTATGCCTCTAAAGCACTTCAGTCTGGGTTTGGGGTGTGTTGCCATCCCTTCTCTTTGTGTGTCTGACCACCACCAGTCCAATGCCAGCTGCATGGCCTGCAGGCAACATCCACTGCTCAGCCTGGAGCACCAGGTGCTGGTTGTTATTCCAAGGGCTGCCCTCCTGTCCCACAGCACTCAAAGGCTCCCAGCGGTGTGGAGCTCCGTCTGGTGCCTCTCGGCTGCAGGCAGCAGCACCTCAGTGCCCATCCTCCACCGTGGAAGTGCTGCAGGAGTCATGACATCAGCATGTCCCAGCGCTGGCTCATGGCTGTGCTCTCACAGGGGTTGATGACAAGCTCTTTGGTACTCTCATTCGTGTCCCCAACTGCCTCAGTGTCCAAGCAGAAGCGGGAAGCGATGTGCTCGATGCGTGACCCAACCTTGCCCCAGCGCTGAGGAGACACAGGAGAAAGAGAGGTGAACAAACTCCAGCCAGAGTGTGCCCAGCAGAGCCAGGGAGGGTCTCCTCCCCTCTGCTCTGAGGCTCCTCCTGGAATACTGCATCCAGCTCTGGGCTGCCCAGCTCAGGGGGGACAGGGATCTGCTGGGGAGAGTCCAGCAGAGAGCTGCCAGGATGCTGAAGGGACTGCAGCACTGCCCTGTGAGGAGAGGCTGAGAGCCCTGGGGCTGTGCAGTCTGCAGAGGAGAAGACTGAGAGGGGATCTGATCAATGGCTATCAATAGCTGAGGGCTGGGGGTCAGGAGGGAGGGCACAGGCTCTGCTCAGCTGCACCCTGGGATAGGACAAGAGGCAATGGATGGAAACTGCAGCACAGGAGGTTCCAGCTCAGCATGAGGAGGAACTTCTGCACTGTGAGGGTCCCAGAGCCCTGGAGCAGGCTGCCCAGAGAGGTTGTGGAGTCTCCTTCTCTGGAGCCTTTCCAGCCCCATCTGGATGTGTTCTGTGTGCCCTGTGCTGGATTCCATGCTCCTGCTCTGGCAGGGGGTTGGACTGAAAGAGCTCCAGAGGTCCCTTCCAATCCTGTGATCATGCTTTTCATGGGCTGTTCCAGCATCAAGAGGACAGTGGTCACCAAGGCTCTGCAGCCTGATGCTGTGAAGCACAGGGTCCCCAGGCCCACACTGGGCAGAGCATATGCTGAGCATCTCTCCCCTCAGAAGCACACTCCTGGAAGCTCAGCCTCTGCCAGCTTCAGGCAGATAATATCTTGCTAACAGCTTTTCCCCAGGTCAGTGGTTCAAATGCCGGCCTGCTGATTAACTGCAGGGAAGTGCTAACATCTGCTGGCTGACTGGCAGCCCCTGTGAATTAAATTGCCAGGTTGGGTTTGACTTCTGCAGTTAAGTACCCAGCTCAGCACCCCTGCTAATAGACATCTTTATCAACACTCTCATTTCAGAGGCAAAGGGCTGCAAGGCCAGGGGCTGTGCTCCCAGGCAGCCTTTGCTTCCCAGAGGGATCAGATCAGGGAACAGAGGAGATTTATAGACTCAGAGCATTGTTAGGGTTGGAAGGGACCTCAAGGATCTTCCAGTCCCAACCCCCTGCCATGGGCAGGGACACCTCACACCACAGCAGGTTGCTCGCAGCCACCTCCAGCCTGGCTGCAAACACCTCCAGGCAGGAGGCTTCCACCACCTCCCTGGGCAGCCTGTTTGATTTGATGTGCAGTCAGCCCATGCTGAAACAGAGGGGACACCACAGAAGGTGGAGGTCAATCCAGGCTCACCTGCTTGTTGTCAGCTTCTCTGCAAGGTGCCAGCAGCACCTGGGACCCGGGGAACAGGGTGTGCACAGCCAAGCACAGCTGCTGCTGCCGGACGTGGTGGTTGTAGGTGTATGTCCACTCCTGCAAAGGGGAAGAGAAACAGCAGAGAGGTGGCAGACCAAGGATGGAGAGCAGCCCTGGGAGTGGGCAAATCATCCATGGGACAGCAATGTGCCCTGGGGGCCAAGAAGGCCAAGGGCATCCTGGGCTGCATTCAGAGGAGTGTGCCCAGCAGAGCCAGGGAGGTTCTCCTCCCCCTCTGCTCTGCCCTGCTGAGACCTCCCCTGGAATCTTGCAGCCAGCTCTGGGCTGCCCAGCTCAGGAGGGACAGGGATCTGCTGGAGAGAGTCCAACAGAGAGCTGCCAGGATGCTGAAGGGACTGCAGCACTGCCCTGTGAGGAGAGGCTGAGAGCCCTGGGGCTGTGCAGTCTGCAGAGGAGAAGACTGAGAGGGAATCTGATCAATGGCTATCAATAGCTGAGGGCTGGGGGGCAGGAGGGAGGGGACAGGCTCTGCTCAGCTGCACCCTGGGACAGGACAAGGGGCAGTGGATGGCAACTGCAGCACAGGAGGTTCCAGCTCAGCATGAGGAGGAACTTCTGCACTGGGAGGGTGCCAGAGCCCTGGAGCAGGCTGCCCAGAGAGGTTGTGGAGTCTCCTGCTCTGGAGCCTTTCCAGCCCCATCTTCAAAGATGAAGTGGTAGTGGTGGAGCAAGGAGGAAGAGGGTGGGCTAGCAGAGCAGAGCTACCAGCTGCACACCACAACCCCCAGTCCCCTTCCTCCAAAGCCCTCAGACAACAGCATCTCCTCTCTGAGCCTTGTGACTGCTTTGTACAAGGCCCCAGCATCATCTGAGCAGGCACCTGTCACTGCTGCTCAGCATCACTGTGAGCTGAGGACACTGCTCTCAAATGTGACCTTTGGATTGGCACAGCCTGGCTGGCAGAAGGAGGAAGGAGCCCCTCAGCCCAGCAAGGAGCCAGCCCCATGGCAGCCCAGCTCTTCTGGGACAGAGCTGCTGCTCACGAGGTCAGCCATGCCCTAAGGCTGGGGTAGGAGCTAGAGGAAAGTGTCTCTGAAGAAGCCAGCAACAACCTCAGCTCTCAGTTATCTGTTTTAAATCTCAGGGAAGGACTTCCCAAGGCACCTGGCTGCGTGGGTCACCTAAGGACACTCAAGTGCCTCACTCAAGGAAAGGCCCTGGGGTGCAACTAGCACTTAAACACATCTCAGGAGAGGGGAAGCAAAGGACAAAAGCTGCCCACAGCAGCCTGGGTGCAGAGGTGGCACTGCTGCCAGGCACCCTCTCTGCTCTGCCAGCTCAGCTCAGCTCCTGCAGCCAGGGCAGGCCATGCCTGTGAAGAGTGACAGCTTGTGAGGGAAGGAATCACTGAATAATAGGGGTTGGAAGGCACCTCCAGAGATCATCTAGTCCCAGCCCCTGCTGAAGCAAGATCACCTACAGCAGGCTGCACAGGGATGCATCCAGGTGGCTTTGGAAAGGCTCCAGAGCAGGAGACTCCACAACCTCTCTGGGCAGCCTGCTCCAGGGCTCTGGCACCCTCCCAGTGCAGAAGTTCCTCCTCATGCTGAGCTGGAACCTCCTGTGCTGCAGTTTCCATCCATTGCCTCTTGTCCTGTCCCAGGGTGCAGCTGAGCAGAGCCTGTCCCCTCCCTCCTGACCCCCAGCCCTCAGCTATTGATAGCCATTGATCAGATCCCCTCTCAGTCTTCTCCTCTGCAGACTGCACAGCCCCAGGGCTCTCAGCCTCTCCTCACAGGGCAGTGCTGCAGTCCCTTCAGCATCCTGGCAGCTCTCTGTTGGACTCTCTCCCTGTTCCTCTTGAGCTGGGCAGCCCAGAGCTGAAGGCAGCTCTCTCCTTTCCCCCTGCAGAGCTAGTCCTGGGTGTGCCCAAGAACTGGAGCTGCCCTCCAGTGGGGAGGTGTTGACCTGCTGCAAACTGCTGCAGCCAGCATGGGAAGTTTCCTGGCTTGAGGGATGCCACAGGCTTCCTCCTGCACAGAAACGTCAGGGCAGAATGTTTGAGGGGAATGGAAGACTCCCACTCGCTGCCAGGACACTTCTCCTGCTAAAGCACCACATCTCAGGCTGCCTGTTTCAGAAAGGCCAAAGCCAGTTCCCTTTCTGACACCACCTGCAGCAGCATCTTCCCACTTGTATTTCCTCACTGCTTTGAGGGGGTTTGGGTGGTTTTTTCCTTGGTTTTGTTCTTCCCCCCCCATCCAATTAATTGCAAGCTGCCACTCTCACTGGAACTCTGCTGTGTGTTTCCTTCAGCAGAGCTGACCCTGCAAAACCTGAGAAACAGCCCTGGGCTCCCCAGGTCCAGAGGCACAGGGAGCTGTGGGAGGCAGTTCAGTGGAGAGCTGTGAGGATGGCTAAGGGACTGCAGGAAAGGTTGAGAGCCCTGGGGCTGCACAGTGGGGAGAAGAGAAGGCTGAGGGGGGATCTGAGCAGTGTCTACAAACATCTGCAGGGTGGCTGTCAGGAGGATGGAGCCAGGCTCTGCCCAGTGACACCCAGTGACAGGGCAAGGGGAAATGGAAACTCAGCCACAGGAAATTCCAGCCCAAGAGGAGGAAAAAAAACTTCTTTCCTGTGAGGGTGCTGGAGCCCCAGGGCAGGCTGCCCAGAGAGGGCAGAACAGAATTAACCAGGTTGGAGCAGACCTCAGAGCTCATCCAGTCCAACCTGCCACCTAATGCCTAACCCCTCCTGACAACCACACATGGCTCCAAGTGCCACATCCGAGCCCCTCCTGAACACCTCCAGGGGTGGGGACTCCACCACCTCCCTGGGCAGCACATTCCCAGGGCCAATTACTCTTGCTGGGAAGAACTTTCTCCTCACCTCCAGCCTAAACCTCCCCTGGCACAGCTTGAGACTGTGTCCTCTCGTTCTGGTGCTGGGTGCCTGGGAGAAGAGACCAAACCCCACCTGGCTACAACCTCCCTTCAGGAAGTTGTAGAGTGCCAGAAGGTCTCCCCTGAGCCTCCTCTTCTCCAGGCTAAGCAACCCCAGAGCCATCCACTCTGGGCTGGGGCTCCTGCACCATCCCCTGCTGCTGCTGCCCAGGGCTCCCCTGGAGGTGAGGAGGATTTACCAGGGTTTAGTTCCCTGCTGCCTTAGGCAAGGGGCTGGCAGAATGGATAATCCCCTATCAGAGCTTTAGCACACCTAGGAAACGTGGCTCCTGCCCCAGAGCCCATCCTGGAGACAGGCAACACAGCTTACCTGTGCTGTTGCTGCTGTGCCTTTGCTGCTGCTGCAGGGACTTAAGCTCAGGATGGGGAACTCTTGGCCTTCAGGTTTGTGTGACTCCAGGCAGCTCTGCCTTTGCCTGATAATCCCAGTCTGGTACAGAGACTCCTCAGGAATCCTGTGGGAACAGCATGAAATCAACATCACCATGAGGAGGAACTTCTGCCCTGGGAGGGTGCCAGAGCCCTGGGGCAGGCTGCCCAGAGAGGTTGTGGAGTCTCCTTCTCTGGAGCCTCTCCAGCCCCATCTGGATGTGTTCCTGTGTGCCCTGTGCTGGAGTCTCTGCTCCTGCTCTGGCAGGGGGTTGGACTGGAAGAGCTCCAGAGGTCCCTTCCAATCCTGTGATCATGCTTTTAATGATCCCCACTCCCCCAGACATGTGGAGTACCCCAAGGGAGGCTCAGTGGGGAGTAGGGAGGGAGCAGTCACACCATTTCCCCTTCAGAAAATGAGGGGGGCAAGAGCTGCCAGAGCACTGAACCACTGAGAGCAAAGCATGGGCAGGGGTGCTGCCAGCAGCACTCAGAGGTGGCTGCCTGGCTCTTCTAACAGCTGAAAAACTTCTCCCCATGAGGGTGGTGAGAGCCTGGCACAGGCTGCCCAGGGAGGTGGTGGAAGCCTCCTGCCTGGAGGTGTTTGCAGCCAGGCTGGAGGTGGCTGTGAGCAACCTGCTGTGGTGTGAGGTGTCCCTGCCCATGGCAGGGGGTTGGAGCTGGCTGAGCCTTGAGCTCCCTTCCAGCCCTCACAGCTCTGTGGCTCTGTAAAACCAGCACAGAATTCACTGTGCCCCTCTAGGAGTGAGTGTGCTGCTGGGGAAGGTGGAGGTGCAGAGGGAAGCTCTGAGGTGCAGGAGGGATGGGGGTGCCCTGCACCCATACCGAAGCTCGGGGTAGACGTTTTCCAGGTACCACTTGAAGCTGTGGCACTTCAACCTCTTCCGCAGCTCCACTCTGCTCTGGATGCTGTGGGAAGAAAACAATCACAGATGAATGATGGAAATCATGAAGGTAAGACCACAAAGGGAGGCTGAGAGACACCCAGCAGACAGCCTGCACAGACAACAAATGCAAGAGCAGCAGCAGCTCTGTGCTCCGCTGTCTGCTGCGTGAGCCTGGAGGTCATGGCTGCAAGCTTGACAGGAGAAGGTTTCAGCTCAACATGAGGAGAAACTGTGGGGGTGACAGAGCCCTGGAGCAGGCTGCCCAGGGGGGCTGTGGAGTCTCCTGCTCTGGGGACTTTCCAACCCCTCCCTTCTGTGGGGGTGACAGAGCCCTGGAGCAGGCTGCCCGGGGGGGCTGTGGAGTCTCCTGCTCTGGAGCCTTTCCACCCCCACCTGGATGCATTCCTGTGCAGCCTGCCCTGGGTGATGCTGCTCTGGCAGGGGTTGGCCTGGGTGATCTCTGGAGCTCCCTTCCAACTCTGACACTCTGTGATTCTGTCCCTTTGGTCTCTGGCTGCAGCTCTCACTTGGTGAGACAGGAAGGTGACACCTTGCCACTTGGCCATGGAGCATGGTGGATGAAGTGGCTGGGGGTAAACAAGGAGTCAGTGTCTGTCACCAGACAGGGCTGGGGGTGTGTGGCAGTCTGCAGAGCCCTGAGCAGAGGGGAGAGCCATGAGGACTCATAGAAGGGCTTGGGTTGGTAGGGATCTTTAAAGATCATCTAGTTGCAACCCCCCTGCCATGGGCAGGGAAACCTCTCCCCAGCCCAGGCTGCTCAAAGCCTCAAGGAAAAATGCAGTTATTTAAAGCCTGTGTGCTGTCTCCTGCATGCAGTCACCATCAACTCATCCCATTAGTACATGAGGAGATCAATACCTGCTGTTGGAGTGAACAGATCACCCAAGGCTTTGATTCCCAAGAGCACCTCAACACACCCTTAGGTCAGCAGGAGTTGGTCACACAGTGCAATTGTTCTTTGTTGCCTTAACCAGGGTAACATTCCCACTGGGGGGGGTCACACAAGCCTCCAAAGCTCATCCAGTCCAAGCCCCTCTGCAGTCAGCAGGGACATCCTCAGCCAGAGCAGGCTGCCCAGAGCCCTGCTGAGCCTCACCTTGAATACCTCCAGGGATGGGGCTCCAACCACCACCCTGGGCAGCCTGTGCCAGTGCTCCACCACCCTCCTGGTGCAGAACTTGTTCCTAACATCCAACCTAAATCTGCTCCTCTGGAGATCCCCCTTCCAGCCCAGCCCATTCTGTGACTCTGCCCCAGCAGGGGTGGCCTGGTGAAGACCCTTGGCAGCAGGCAGGGCACAGGGCAGCAGAGGAAGCCACTTACTTGCCATAAGGCCTCCCTTGGGCTGCTGGCCGGGCTGCGTAGTAGTACTGCTTGAACTCATCCATCCAGACCTCCGCCGTGCGCTTGGTGTTCCTGCAGGGCAGAGGGCAGACAGCTGACAGCCGGGCAGCCTCCGGGGCAACACTCCCCTGGCACCAAGGCTGATGCCTAGGACAATTTTCCACAGGTTGAGTCATAGAATGGCTTGGAGTTGGAAGGGACAGATGGCCTTCAGGTGCAAGCCATGGCTTTGAAAATGAGTGCTTGTGATGTGCTGAAATCCTGGGCAGCTCTCACTGAGAATCCTGTGGGCAAGCTGCTCAGAGAGCCAGGCCTGACTGGCATCAGCTGCTGGGGAGCAGCAGAAGGCTAAGAAGTGCAGGGTGTGAGGATCTCAGTGAGAATCATAGAGTCATAGAACTGTCAGGGCTGGAAGGGACCTCAAGGATCATCCAGTCCCAACCCCCTGCCATGGGCAGGGACACCTCACACCACAGCAGGTTCCTCACAGCCACCTCCAGCCTAGCTGCAAACAACTCCAGGCAGGAGGCTTCCACCACCTCCCTGGGCAGCCTGTGCCAGGCTCTCACCACCCTCCTGGGGAACAACTTCTTCCTCACAGCCAATGCATTTGCTTTGGCACAGGAGATTCCCGCCCAAGGATGTTTCCCAACCAGCCTTTCCCCTCCTCTCTCCTCCCTCCCTGCCTCCTTCCCTGCCTCCCCCCCAGCTCCCTCCCCCCCAGAAGCCTTGTTCCCCTGAAGCAGAAGCAAGCCAGCAGAGAACACCTACTTAATGTAGGTGTTGGCATTGCCCTCTGGGAAGACGTAGGGATGCTTCTTCCTGAAGACGTGGCCGACGCGGCTGCAGGGCACGATCTCCAGGCTGCCTCCACACATCCACACACGGAAAGAGATCTCTGCAAGGAAAGCAGCTTCAGCTCTTTGTGCCTCTGCCCTACAGCAGGATGGATCCTGGGGTTTGTCACAGTGTCACAGGACATTACAGGTTGGAAGGGACCTCCAGAGATCACTCAGTCCAACCCGCTGCCAGAGCAGCATCACCCAGGGGAGTCCACACAGGAACACATCCAGATGGGGCTGGGAAGGCTCCAGAGAAGGAGACTCCACAACCTCTCTGGGCAGCCTGCCCCAGGGCTCTGGGAGCCTCTCAGTGCAGAAGTTCCTCCTCATGCTGAGCTGGAACCTTGTCTGTTCCAGCTTGAACCTGTTGCTCCTTCTCTTGTTACTGTGCACCACCCAAAAGAGCTTGGCCCCCTCCCCTTGACACCCACCCCTCAGATATTGATAGCCATTGATCAGATCCCTCTGAGCCTTCTCTGCTCCAGACTCAACAGCCCCAGGGCTCTCAGCCTCTCCTCACAGGGGAGATGCTGAAGTCCCCTGAGCATCCTCCTGGCTCTCTGTACCTCTCGCTTCACATCCTCTGCCACACTGAACTGGGGGAAATCAATTACCAGCAGGCACAAGTGCCTTAAAAGCTCATTTCAAAGCTTCTTGTGATCTGTTTGAAGTCAGTGCACTTGAAACCTGCCTACAGCACAGCAGGTGCCAGCACAGTGGCAAGAGTGAGGAGGCAAGGAGGGTCCCTTTCCCTGCAGCCCTGCTTACAGCCACTTTGCTGCTCCCACAACTGCCTCTGCACTGCCTGGTCCAGAGCCACTTCTCTCTACAGGGATGTCAGGCTCCCCAGGGGAGGCCAGGGGTCTTGTTAGTTACTGACTACACCTGTCATTCTCTCTCTGGAGCCACCACTGACTCTCCAGAGGGAGCAGAGAGCTCTGCACCCATCACCTGGCTGACAACGGAGAGGAGCTGACCCTGCCGAGCACATGCTCCGGGTCCTGAGCGCCAGCAGCTTCACTCAAGCAAAGGCCAGTGGTGGGGAGGATTGTCTCCCACATCTGCTGAGCTGGCAGTGCAGGGAGCCCCAAGCTGCTCCCTGGGTGGCTCATGGGACCCTGCTGGAGGAAAAGTGACAGCAGAAGTCCCGGGGCTGTTGGCAGGGGGCTGGATGAAAGCCTAGCTGGCAAGGCAGGACAGGTGAGCAGAATGTCTGATCCAAAGGCTCCATCTGGTCCTTGTGAAGCTGAGAGTCTGCAGCTACACTGTCAGCAAGTCATGCTCAGGCAGGGCCAGCATGGACAAGCCAGGACATCAGAAAGAAAAGGCCTCTGCAGTGGCTCTTCACATCCCACAGAACCACAGAATGGGCTGGGCTGGGAGGGACCCCCAAAGGTCATCTGCAGCCAGCAGGGACATCCTCAGCTAGAGCAGGCTGCCCACAGCCCTGTCCAGCCTCACCTTGAGCATCTCCAGGGATGGGGCCCCAACCACCTCCCTGGGCAACCTGTGCCAGTGCTCCACCACCCTCCTGGTGCAGAACTTGTTCCTTACATCAATCTGGACCTGCTCTGCTCTAGTTTGAAGCCATTGCTCGCATCCTGTGGCTGCAGGCCTGTGTAAGCAGTCTCTCCCCACCCCTCAGGCTGCCCATCTGTTCAGTGCACAGCTACACACAGCATACATTCACTCCAAGAGTGACAATGCCTTTTCACTCTTCCCCCTCCCCCATCCTTAGCCACAGGAGTCAAGAGAGGCCTCCTGTCCCCATTGTCACCTCCTGCTGCTGGCAGTCCCCTCACATGAGCCAGCACAGGGACTGCTTGTCTCCAGGCTGGATCTTGGCAAAACAAGGGGAGACCTTACTGCTCTCTACAGCTACCTGCAGGGAGGCTGCAGCCAGGTGGGGGTTGGTCTCTTCTCCCAGGCACCCAGCACCAGAACAAGAGGACACAGTCTCAAGCTGTGCCAGGGGAGGTTTAGGCTGGAGGGGAGGAGAAAGTTCTTCCCAGACAGAGAGACTGGCCACTGGGATGTGCTGCCCAGGGAGGTGGTAGAGTCCCCATCCCTGGAGGTGTTCAAGAGGGGATTGGATGTGGCACTTGGAGCCATGGTTTGGTTGTCAGGAGGGGTTAGGGATTAGGTCATAGGTTGGACTTGGTGATCTCTGAGGTCTGTTCCAGCCTGGTTGATTCTGTGAAGGCCAGCTGGGTAGGATGGACAGGAGTCCTCCTCCTCCACCTCCAGCTGCCATCCCTCTGCAAACAGCTCAGCAGCTTCAAGGGGCAAAGGAGAAGGACATCCTGGCCACCAGGCTGGAAAAGTATGGCCTGGGGCGGTGGAGCACTCACAGGAGCCTTGAGCCCATCCCCCAGAGGGGGCCAGCAAAGGCTGGGGGGAGAAAGCAGAGTGGGGAGCAGAGGGATTTGTTTGCAGAGATCCCCTGCCCTTCCCAGCTGTGTTTACAGGCAGGAGCTGCTGCAGCTGGAGCCTCCCCGGGCTCCCCAGCGCTGGGATTAACCAGAGGTGCCCTTGGGCCACCTCCTGGGGCTATATTGGGAGCAGCCTTAATCACAGCTGCCAGGAAAGGAGATTAGGGCAGGATGAGGCCGCTCTAAGATGCTGTGCTCAGCTCCCCTCACGCCTGGCTGCTGCTCTCCTTTGCCTCTCTCACCCTGCTGGCCACACTGCCAGCCCTGCTGGGGACATCAGGAGGGTGTCCCAGAGAGGAGACCACACTGCCAGCCCTGCTGGGGACATCAGGAGGGTGTCCCAGAGAGGGGACCAAGCTGCCAGCCCTGCTGGGGACATCAGGAGGGTGTCCCAGAGAGGAGACCACACTGCCAGCCCTGCTGGGGACATCAGGAGGGTGTCCCAGAGAGGAGACCAAGCTGCCAGCCCTGCTGGGGACATCAGGAGGGTGTCCCAGAGAGGGGACCAAGCTGCCAGCCCTGCTGGGGACATCAGGAGGGTGTCCCAGAGAGGAGACCAAGCTGCCAGCCCTGCTGGGGACATCAGGAGGGTGTCCCAGAGAGGAGACCACACTGCCAGCCCTGCTGGGGACATCAGGAGGGTGTCCCAGAGAGGAGACCACACTGCCAGCCCTGCTGGGGACATCAGGAGGGTGTCCCAGAGAGGAGACCAAGCTGCCAGCCCTGCTGGGGACATCAGGAGGGTGTCCCAGAGAGGGGACCAAGCTGCCAGCCCTGCTGGGGACATCAGGAGGGTGTCCCAGAGAGGAGACCACACTGCCAGCCCTGCTGGGGACATCAGGAGGGTGTCCCAGAGAGGAGACCAAGCTGCCAGCCCTGCTGGGGACATCAGGAGGGTGTCCCAGAGAGGGGACCAAGCTGCCAGCCCTGCTGGGGACATCAGGAGGGTGTCCCAGAGAGGGGACCACGATGCCAGCCCTGCTGGGGACATCAGGTGTCCCACCACCCCTGGAGGTGTGCAAGAAACCTGTGGACATGGCACTCTGGGAGGTGGTTTGATGTCTGTGGTGGTGTTGGGTCGGTGGCTAAGGATCTTCCCCAAGCCATCTCCCTGGTTCTGTGGTGCAGCCAGGCAGGAGTGCAGCAGCAGCCATCACACTTTGTCCCCTGCCTGCAGCGTGCCCAGGGAGCTGCTGTCGCAGGCACTCTGCAGATCCAAGGAGGCCCTGAGGGCTCAGCTCCTGGCTTTGAACTGCTGTCATCAGACAGCATTTCTAATGAGAACTCTAATGACAGGATGTTAATGAGAAAAGGAAGCTTGGGAAGGGATGGGGGGAGAAGGGAGGGTGTGTTCTCTGATCTGGGGGGAACACCCCAGCTGAAATCTCCATGGGTTAGGGTATTTCCCTAGGGAAAATCACAGCAGCAGGGAGGGCAGGGGACACCCCGGTGCCAGCAACTGCCCCCTGTCCTTCACCCATTTAGCAATGGGGAGTGGAACAGGCTGCCAGGGAAGTGACTGAGGCCCCATCCCTGGAGGTATTCAAGGTGAGGCTCACCAGGGCAACCTGACCTGGCTGAGGATGTCCCTGCTGACTGCAGAGGGGCTTGGACTGGATGAGCTTTGGAGGCCACCCCAGAGCACTCTGTGCTTCATGATTGTTGGATTCCTTACTCACTTGAGCCATGAGCTTGAGTGTAAGGGAGGGAAACCATGCAGAGCATTCACAGCCAAGCCCAGAGTGACCTTGCACCCAGCTGGCAGGCTCAGGAAGAGAAGCCAGGACAGGCAGGCATGAGGAGGGCAGCAGGAGGCACTCACCAAAGTTCTCCCCACCCCAGATGTCCATGGCACTGTCGTACTTCCCCAGGTGGTTGAACCAGGCTTTGTCGATCACAAAGAGCCCCCCAGCAATGATGGGAGTCCTGCAGGGAGGGAAGAGGCAGCACACTCAGGCACTGCTGCAGCACACTCAGACACTGCTGCAGCACACTCAGACACTGCTGCAGCACACTCAGACACTGCTGCAGCACTTGCATGCACACAAGCAGCTCCCCTCTTGGCCTCCCACTGTCAGGACATGACCTGTGGTCACAGGCTGAGGACTGGGTGTTGTACCAGGGACTAGACAGCCCAGGGGGAGGCAGAGGGTACTGAAATCTGTGTTATTGCAGGAGAGGGGTTAGGGGCTGGAAGGAACCCCTGGAGCTCTTCCAGTCCAACCCCCTGCCAGAGCAGGAGCATGGAATCCAGCACAGGGCACACAGAACACATCCAGATGGGGCTGGAAAGGCTCCAGAGCAGGAGACTCCACAACCTCTCTGGGCAGCCTGCTCCAGGGCTCTGGGACCCTCACAGTGCAGAAGTTCCTCCTCCTGCTGAGCTGGAACCTCCTGTGCTGCAGTTTCCATCCACTGCCCCTTGTCCTATCCCAGGGTGCAGCTGAGCAGAGCCTGTGCCCTCCCTCCTGCCCCCCAGCCCTCAGCTATTGATAGCCATTGATCAGATCCCCTCTCAGCCTTCTCCTCTGCAGACTGCACAGCCCCAGGGCTCTCAGCCTCTCCTCACAGGGCAGTGCTGCAGTCCCTTCAGCATCCTGGCAGCTCTCTGTTGGACTCTCTCCAGCAGATCCCTGTCCCTCCTGAGCTGGGCAGCCCAGAGCTGGCTGCAAGATTCCAGGGGAGGTCTCAGCAGGGCAGAGCAGAGGGGGAGGAGAACCTCCCTGGCTCTGCTGGGCACACTCCTCTGAATGCAGCCCAGGATGCCCTTGGCCTTCTTGGCCCCCAGGGCACATTGCTGTCCCATGGATGATTTGTTCTGCCCCAGCACTCCCAGGTCCTTCTCCCCAGGGCTGCTCTCCAGCAGATCACCTCCTAACCTGTACTGCTGCAGGTTATTCTCCCTGCCCAGGGGCAGGGCTCTGCACTTCTCCTTGTTGAGCCTCATGAGGCTCCTCTCTGCCCAGCTCTCAGCCTGTCCAGGTCTCACTGGATGGCCTCACAGCCTTCAGGCTATCAGCCAAGCCTCCCAGCTTGGTACCATCAGCAGCTCTTGAATGTCTCCAGAGAGGAGGTCACAGCCCATTCCCCCTCCTCTCTGCTCCCAGCATGACAACTCTTACCCCTTTGGTTTGCGAGGGAGCCTACAGCCTCCTGCAGCCTTGGCTGGCAAACTGATTTCTTGCTGTGCAGGTCCTGAGTACCCCCAGGGAGGAGGCTCCCCAAGCCCCTCGGCAGCCTGCTGCAGGACTTTTCCTTTCACCTCCAGTTCCTTGGGGGAAGTCCTCTCTGCCTTGTGTGCCCTGGGCAGCTCCCAGGAGGACACCTCTGCATCTCCTGCTCACCAAAGGAGGACACCTCTGCATCTCCTGCTCACCAAAGGAGGACACCACACCTCTCAGGCAGACAGCATCAGAGCCTTTCTCTCGGCTTGCCTGGGGGATTTTGTCGCTGTCAGTCACCGCATTGCCTGGCACTTAATGACCAGGCTAATGCACAGCTCCTCCGAGCCCCGAGGTCGCAGCCCTGATTGTAGGCTTCGGCATCACAGCGGCACTTAGCGCTCGGGGGGGGCTGTTCACTCAGAAGGGCTCTTTGCCTGCAGCCAGCCCCATTAAGAGACCACTCCAGCGGGGAGAGGAAGGCAGAGCCGATTCAGAAGGGCCTTTGAAAAGCCGTGGCTGGCTGTGCGATGGGGATTTCAAAGCAGAGTTATTTTTCACCCTGCAGAGCAGCCACGAAAAGCAGGCAGAGAAAGCCGTGGAGGAGGGGAAGGCAGGCCCAGGGGATAGCCAGAGGAGACTTGCTGGCACCAGCCCCATCTCCATTCCCTGGCAGACTGGGTAGGTGCCTCAGTGGAGGCTTGGGAGAAGCTGGGGTGGCTGCTGTGCCCAGGCTGGCTTCACAGTGCCCTACATGGCTCTGACCTTGGCCACAGCAACCCCAGGCAGCGCTGCAGGCTGGGGGCAGAGTGGCTGAGAGCAGCCAGGCAGAGAGGGACCTAGGGGTAGTGGTGGACAGCCAGCTGAACAGGAGCCAGCAGTGTGCCCAGGGGGCCAAGAGGGCCAATGGCATCCTGGCCTGCAGCAGGAGCAGTGTGGCCAGCAGGAGCAGGGAGCTCATCCTGCCCTGTGCTCAGCACTGCTCAGGCCACACCTGGAGTCCTGTGTCCAGTTCCGGGCTCCTCAGGTTAGGAAAGATGTTGAGCTGCTGGAAGGTGTCCAGAGAAGGGCAAGAAAGCTGGGGAGGGGTCTGGAGCACAGCCCTGTGAGGAGAGGCTGAGGGAGCTGGGATTGCTTAGCCTGGAGAAGAGGAGGCTCAGGGGAGACCTTCTTGCTGCCTACAACTCCCTGCAGGGAGGTTGTAGCCAGGTGGGGATGGAGCAGAACTAGAAGTGGGGAGATTGAGATTGGCTGTGAGGAAGAAGTTGTTGCCCATGAGGGTGGTGAGAGCCTGGCACAGGCTGCCCAGGGAGGTGGTGGAAGCCTCCTGCCTGGAGGTGTTTGCAGCCAGGCTGGAGGTGGCTGTGAGCAACCTGCTGTGGTGTGAGGTGTCCCTGCCCATGGCAGGGGGCTGGGACTGGCTGAGCCTTGAGGTCCCTTCCAGCCCTGACAGTTCCATGATTCTAACCCTACACACTCCCCTTCTGTCTTTGCAGCACCCTCAGCCTTCAGTGTTGGGAGGAGAAGCTGCACTGCAAAACTCAGGCCAGGCAGGTGCTGAGCAGAGGCATCAGCTCAGAGCTGTCCTGGAGGGAATATCCCACTGCCATGCTGCATGGTGGCACAGCTGAGGTCAGATGGGAGGCCTGTCACAGCCTGTGCTTCAGCAGTGCCTCCTTCCTCCTCTTGACTTACTTGATGGGCTCGGTGGGATCCAGTCGTTTGCCTTTCTGCTCTGGGGAAAGCTGCTCCCACTTGAAATGCAGGCTCCAGTCAAAACCTGAAAGCAAAGGAGAGAAGTGCCATGGGGAAATCAATGTGTGTGCATGGGGAGGCAATATGGGCTGCAGAAGACATGCTTGATGGAGTATCTCCCCCACTTCCAAATGAGAAGCCCTGCAGCTGCAGGGGTTGGGAGAAGAACAGCACAGCCAGCAGGGCAGGGAGGGGATTCTGCCCCTCTGCTCCTCTCTGATGAGAGCACAGCTGGAGCTCTGGGGCCAGTTCTGGAGCCTCTGTGCCAGGAAGGATCTGGAGGTGCTGGAAGGTGTCCAGAGAAGGGCCAGGAGGATGAGCAGAGGGCTGGAGCTGCTCTGCTGTGAGGACAGACTGAGGGAGTTGGGGTTGTGCAGGCTGGAGAGGAGAAGGCTCCCAGGAGACCTCATTGTGGCCTTCCAGGGTCTGCAGGGGGCTGCAAGAAAGCTGGGGAGAGACTTTGGAGGGTGTCAGGGAGGGATAGGACTGGGGGGGATGGAGCAGAACTAGAAGTGGGGAGCTTGAGATTGGATGTGAGGAAGAAGTTGTTGCCCATGAGGGTGGTGAGAGCCTGGCACAGGCTGCCCAGGGAGGTGGTGGAAGCCTCCTGCCTGGAGGTGTTTGCAGCCAGGCTGGAGGTGGCTGTGAGCAACCTGCTGTGGTGTGAGGTGTCCCTGCCCATGGCAGGGGGTTGGAGCTGGCTGAGCCTTGAGCTCCCTTCCAGCCCTGACAGCTCTGTGGCTCTGTGGTCTAATGACTAACATTTTCCCACTGCCTAGGGACCAGGAACAGCACACTGCATGACAATGGCAAGGTCAAACACTCCAAAGGCAGGGAAAGTCAGGATGAAAGCTGCTGCTGCAGCCTCTCTTTGTCCCCCTGTGCACAGGGACATGCACACTCCTGGCTACTGCCTGCCCCACGCCGCACAGGCGTGCTAATGGGGGCCACGGTGACAGCCTCCATCTCCTCTTGCCAGCAGCCCAGCTTTCAGTGCTGCCAAGGGTGGCTTCACCATGACCCTTCTTTGCTGCTTGACTGCCTCCATCCACTGGAGCAAACAGCTCTCCCCAGGCCAGGCTCACCTGCCTCTGAAACAGCCTGAAAGCACCCAGCAGGGAGCAGGCAGCGCTGCCTCTGTGCTTTGGGCAGCAGCAGGAGCCAGCAGCTCCCCTGCCACTGCAGGTTCACCCCACAGGATGGGCACCCACAGGGCAGCCTGTGGCTTGGACTTACCCCCTCTGAGGTCTGATGAGGCTGCCACGTAGGCAAAGGTGTCCAAGTTGATGATGTCAATAATGGGGCTGACCACTCGGGTGGGATCCTGGAAAGCAGAAGAGACATGAGCCATGACTTCAGACCCTGCTGCTCACACAAGGGGTGCTCTAAGCTCCTGGAGACACCAAGTGGCTGGAAATCTTTGGGACAAATGGCAAAATGCCACCTACAGGAGCACACTGAAGAGGGTGAGGCTTTGGGGGTGATCCCAGAATCACAGAATGCTGGGGGCTGGAAGGGACCTTGAGAGATCATCCAGTCCAGAGCAGCATCACCCAGGGCAGGTCACACAGGAGCTCATCCAGGCAGGTTGGAATATCTCCAGAGAGGGAGACTCCACAGCCCCCCTGGGCAGCCTGCTCCAGGGCTCTGTCACCCTCACAGGGAAAAAACCTTTCCTCCTGTTCCCATGGCACTTCCTCTGCCTCAGCTTCCACCACTGCCCCTTGTGCTGGCACTGGGCATCCCCCAGCAGAGCCTGGCTCCAGCCTCTGGGCACTCACCCTGCACATCCTTATCAACATGAATGGGGTCACCTCTCAGTCTCTTCCAAGCCAAAGGGACCCAGCTCCCTCAGGCTCTCCTCATGTCACGGACCAGTGCCCATCACCACCTCCACCTCCTGAAGCCATCAATCCAACCGAGGCAGTAACAGCAGCACCAAGTGGCAGAGACAGTGCTGGGAGCCTGGGGAGGCAGGCACCATCTCTCCTGGGAAGGAGGAAGGGGCTGCTGAGGCAGCATCTCACCAGCACTGGCTTCACCCCCAGTCTCTCCCCCCACAGGCTGTGCATGTGCTCAGCACTGGGCTGGACACGAGGCTCGGGCTGCCCTCCATCCACTCACTGACAGGTTCCCCTTCCACCTCTCCTAAATACTTCTCACTGGGTTTCAGAATCACAGAACTGTGCTGCTGGAAAAGACCTCCAAGATCATTAACTCCAGCTATCGACCCATGGCCATTAAACCCTGTCCCCAGGGGCCATGGCCACAGCTTCCTTGACCACCTCCAGGGATGGGGACTCCACCACCTCCCTGGGCAGCCTCTGCCAGTCCCTGACCACTCCTGCAGCAAAGACATTTTCCCTAATCTCCAAACAAAACCTCTCCTGGCACAACTTCAGGCCATTTCCTCTCCTCTTATCACCTGACATTAGGGAGAAGAGACCAACCCCCACAGCCAGCCATACAGGAAGACAGTCAGTCACACATAGAGAATGGTTTGGGTTGGAAGGGACCTCCAAAGGTCACCTAATCCAACCCCCTCTGCAGCCAGCAGGAGCATCCTCCACTACAACAGGTTGCTCAGAGCCTTTTGGAGCCTGACCTTGAGTATCTCCAGGGATGTGGCCTCAAACTACCCCTCTGTGCAGTGTGCTTCAGTGTTCCACCACCCCCATGGTGCAGAACTTGTTCCTCACATCCAATCTCAAGCTGCCCTGCTCTCATTTCAAACCATTGCCCTCATCCTGTCCCTGCAGGCCTTTGCAAACAGTCCCTCTGCAGCCTTCCTGTAGCCCCTTCAGGTACTGGCAGGCTGCTGTTAGGTCTCCCCAGAGCCTTCTCTTCTCCAGGCTGCACACCCCCAGCTCCCTCAGCCTGTCCTCACAGCAGAGGGCTCCCAGCCAGCCGATCATTTTCATGGCCCTGCTCTGGACCAGCTCCATCAGGTCCACGTCCTTGCTGTGTGGAGGGCTCCAGAGCTGGCTGCAGCCCTCCAGGCGTTCAGACCTCTGGGACACAATTGCAGTTTTGTCCAAGGTGTGAGAGGGTTAAAAAAGAAATCATCTGCATTCTCTTGACTATCTTGGGGGTGATTCAATTAACATCTTGTTAGGGGCAAAGAGATTGCACAAAGAGTTAAGAAGGAAAAGTGCTGCAGGAGGAAGAGGCTCCAGCAGCTTTGCCTGCTCTCTTATCTCCCTTTTTCCTTTCAAAACCCCCAAACTCCAATTATAGCTCAAGCTCCAAGCTTCTCCCCTCCCCCAGATCAACCCGCCTTTCACAGCCGGCCAAGGGAAGCCGCCTGAGCGCGCACAGGGGGCTGCAGAGGACCTGGGGTTTGGAAATCAGCCCTGACAAAGAAGTATTCAAATGCAGCTGTAGGAAGAGTAACCAAAGGACCCGAGCTGGGAGCCGGAGCAGAGCTCCGCATGAGCATGACAAAGGCTCGGCATTTCCATGACAAGCCGAAGGCGTGGAGGAGCTCCAGCCGCGTCCGAGCGGGATGAGCCTCTCAAACCCAGCAGCGCAGCTGCTGCCCAGCGTCCCCCAGACTGCCACCGCCCCACCGCCCGGGCAGCCTTTGTCTGACCGAGGGCAGGGGAAGGGTTTTAAGCAGAGCACCTCTGGCTGCCTGCTGCACACTGCAGGGAATAGAAGCACAGAATTGTCAGGGTTGGAAGGGACCTCAAGGATCATCGAGTCCCAACCCCTGCCATGGGCAGGGACACCTCACGCCACAGCAGGTTGCTCACAGCCACCTCCAGCCTGGCTGCAAACACCTCCAGGCAGGAGGTGAACGGTAGGGGTTGAAAGGGACCTCTGAAGATCATCCAGTTCAACCCCCCCTGCCAAAGCAGCATCACCCAGGGCAGTTCACACAGGAGCACATCCAGATGGGTGCTGGAAGCCTGCAGAGCAGGAGGCTCCACAGCCTCTCTGGCAGCCTGCTCCAGGGCTGCAGCACAAGCACAGCAAAGAAGTTTCTCCTCCTGTTGAGGTGGAGCTTGCTGTGCTCCAGGCTGTGTCCACTGCTGCCTGTCCTCTCACAGGACAGCAGTGAAGAGAGGCTGCCACATCCTCCCTGACACCCACCCTGCAGGCAGTCACAGATGCTGATCACATCCCCTCCAGCCTCCTCTTCCCCAGACTGAGCAGCCTCAGATCTCTGAAGCCTTCCTCATCACACAGATGTTCCAGTCCCTTCATCATCCTCCTAATCCTCTGTTGGACTCTCTCCAGGAGTTCCCTGTCCCTCTGCAGCTGGGGAGCCCAGGACTGGACACAGTACCCCAGGTGTGGTCTCACCAGAGCAGGGCAGAAGGGAAGGAAGTTCAAAGTGGTGCTCCAGGGGCACCTCCACGTGTGCCCATGGGGGTGGCACTGTGGCACATACAGGGCCCAGCATTTTCCACCATGGGAAGCTGGAGGAAGAGCTGCTCTGCCCATGAGAATAAGAGACAGCAACGTCTGGGATGGCTGCTGGGGGCAAGAGACACTTGCTGCTCCTTTGCTTGAAGCTTCAACTGAAATGGCTCAAAGCTGACAGCTCCTGGGAGCAACCTGGTACGGAAATGGTTTTCCTGGGCAGCGAACGGTGCTGGAGGCGGTGGGACAGGGCAGCCTCCTCCGAAGCACAGCCTGAAGGTGGCAGCAGCAACATTTCCTACACTTGGATGATCAATATTTTAACCCTGATGGAATGGAGGAGGAAGCCAAGCAGCCCCGAGGCCCTCACCCAGCAGCTTCTGCGAGGAGCTGCAAAGCAATCAAGCAGGACTGCACTTGCTGTGGAGTCCTCAGTGCTCTTCACAGTCAGTCTCCCTCCCTGCCTGCGCCGCGAGACACTGCAGGGTAAGGGCAGCAGAAGGGCAGCAGTGCAAGCCTGCAGCCTGCCCTACTTCCAGCTGCAGAGAGCTTGAACCCAGAAGAGCAAATTAAGAAGTTGTTCCTGGAGGTGACCTACATTTGATGCTATATTCAGCCCATGATGCAGTGAAACTCCTGCAGCACAGCACACCTGGCAGCTACATTCCCCCACCCCAGGGGCACTGGAGGTGGGGCACAGCCCTGGAGCTGCACAGCAAAGCAGCTCTGCCTGCCCCTTCCAGCTGCCACCACTGCCCTTCTCACAGAGCCACACAACTGACCAGGCTGGGAAGGACCTCAGAGATCATCCAGGCCAAGCTGTCACCCAGCACCATCTGATCAACTAACCATGGCACCCAGGGCCTCATCCAGGCTCTTCCTAAACACCTCCAGGGATGGGGACTCCACCACCTCCCTGGGCAGCACATCCCAATGGCCAGCCTCTCTCTCTGGGCAGAACTTTCTCCTCACCTCCAGCCTAAACCTCCCCTGGCACAGCTTGAGACTGTGTCCTCTTGTTCTGGTGCTGGGTGCCTGGCAGAAGAGACCAACCCCACCAATGAGCAATGAGGTCTCCCCTGAGCCTCCTCTTCTCCAGGCTAAGCAACCCCAGCTCCCTCAGCCTCTCCTCACAGGGCTGTGCTCCAGACCCCTCCCCAGCTTTGTTGCCCTTCTCTGGAGACCTTTCAGCATCTCAACATCTTTCCTAACCTGAGGAGCCCAGAGCTGGGCACTGGACCCAGGAGATTGGATGTGGCACTTGGTCTTGGGTGACAGGTTGGACTTGATGATCTTTGAGGTCTTTTCCAGCCTCACTGATTCTATGATTCTATGGCTCAAGGTGTGGCCTGACCAGCACTGAGCACAGGGCAGAATGAATTCCCTGCTCCTGCCAGAGCTCCACCTGGCAGGGAGGCAAAGCAGTGTGAAAAGCAGAATGCCTTGGATGAGGGCACCATGAACAGCAGGCAAGCAGGTCCCTCCATGGCCCAGCAGCTCAGCTTGCCCTTGCTGCAACTAAATTCATTAGCTTTAAAATGACTGAGAAATGAATGGGAGCACTCAGGAGCCAGAGGTGTAGCAAGGCGGGGAGGAAGAGGTACAGCAAGAGGAAAGGACCATAGCACAGGGTGAGAGGGTGAGAGGATGGGAGGGTGAGAGGATGGGAGGGTGAGAGGATGGGAGGGTGAGAGGATGGGAGGGTGAGAGGGTGAGAGGATGGGAGGGTGAGAGGATGGGAGAGTGAGAGGATGGGAGGGTGAGAGGATGGGAGGGTGAGAGGGTGAGAGGATGGGAGGGTGAGAGGATGGGAGAGTGAGAGGATGGGAGGGTGAGAGGATGGGAGGAGGGGAGGGTGAGAGGATGGGAGGGTGAGAGGATGGGAGGGTGAGAGAATGGGAGGGTGAGAGGATGGGAGGATTGGAGAACCACAGGATGGGAGAACCAGAAGAGGACAGAACCCCAGAACCACAGAATGGTTTGGGTTGGAAAGGACCTCCAAAGGTCATTTAATCCAACTTCCTCTGCAGGGGTCAGGGGCATCCTCAACTAGATCAGGCTGCCCAGGGCCCTGTCCAGCCTCACCTTGCATATCCCCAAGGATGAGGCCTCAGCTACCTCCCTGGGCAACCTGTTGCAGCGTTCCACCGCCCTCATGGTGCACAACTTGTTCCTGACCTCTGATCTAACTCTGCTCTTCTTCTCCACACTGGAGCTGAGGGCTTCATCCCCTGCACCATTCCAGCAGGTCACCAACACCCATCTCCCTCTGCCTGGAGTGCCAAGGGGCTGGGAGGCTGCCTGCACACTGTCTGGTGAGGGACGTCGCCCGGGGCGGCTGTCACTGTCTGCTCCCCAAATCAGCAGAGTTGAAATCCTATTAAATCAATTTATTAGCACTTAATTTGCATGAAATTAAATTCGGCCCTGCTCAAGGAGCTGTCACCTCCTTAAATCATCAGCACCGAGCCCTCTGCAGCAGCCCAGCTCAAACCTCTGCTGCAGCGCTGTCCAGCTGCTGCGCTGTCACCACTGCCCCTGGGCTGGCCACGCAGTGCCTCACTGCCCCGGGAGGCATCTGCTCCCCCCCACCTGCTCCCCACCCCCCTCCTGCTCCCCCAGGCAAGGAGACAACCCCACCTGGCTCCTGGTGGGGCCAGACCAGCACAGTCACTTTACACAGATCCACAGAACTGTCAGGGCTGGAAGGGACCCCAAGGCTCAGCCAGCTCCAACCCCCTGCCATGGGCAGGGACACCTCACACCACAGCAGGTTGCTCACAGCCACCTCCAGCCTGGCTGCAAACACCTCCAGGCAGGAGGCTTCCACCACCTCCCTGGGCAGCCTGTGCCAGGCTCTCACCACCCTCATGGGGAACAACTTCTTCCTCACAGCCAGTCTCAATCTCCCCACTTCTAGTTCTGCTCCATCCCCCCCAGTCCTATCCCTCCCTGACACCCTCACAAGTCCCTCCCCAGCTTTCTTGGAGCCCCCTGCAGATCCTGGAAGGCCACAATGAGGTCTCCTGGGAGCCTTCTCCTCTCCAGCCTGCACAACCCCAACTCTCAGGCTGTGCTCACAGCAGAGCAGCCCCAGCCCTCTGCTCCTCCTCGTGGCCCTGCTCTGGACACCTTCCAGCCCCTCCAGACCCTTCCTGGCACAGAGGCTCCAGACCTGGACACAGAGCTCCAGCTGTGGTCTAATCAGAGCAGAACAGAGGGGGAGAATCTAGGCTACAAGTGCTCCCTGCTGGCTCCTGCTGAGCTTCTCATCCCCCAGCACCCCCAAATCCTCCTCTTCAGGGCTGCTCTCCAGCCAGTCCCTGCCCAGCCTACATTAGTGCCCAGGATTGCCCTGACCCAGCGGCAGGACCCCGTATCTGGTCTTGTTGAACCTCATGAGGTTGTCCTGGGCCCAGCTCTGCAGCCTGTGCAGGTCCCAGGACTGACCCCTGCCAGCCAGCCCATGGGGATGGCCTTCAGGCACTGGCCAGGCAGGACCTGCCCCTGGTGGAGCTGTGCTGACTGCACCCAATCACCTCCTGTGCTGTGTGGGGTTTGTTTATTGATCTTATCATTGGCCTCTCAAGACCCTGCTGGGGCTGCCAATGAATTCTCTCCTCTCCCAGAGGAGTGCAACAGCCTGGGAGCAGCCACATGAAGCACCCAGCAATCACTGCAAGCCAACAATTCACACCTGAATGCCATTTTAATCTCCATTCTGTCTCAAGAGCACTGGTTTCACACCCTGCCCCTTTGCCACCCCTCCCACCCCAATTTCCCCTTTTTCCCCTCAAACCCAGGGCACCTGGGCTCTGCTGGTCTCCTCCCACCCCAATTTCCCCCTTTTTCCCCTCAAACCCAGGGCACCTGGGCTCTGCTGCAGTCTCCTCCCACCCCAGGGGCGGCCACTTTGCCCTCCCCACCCTCTCCACTATTTAGTGCCTCCCGGGAAGGGCAGCAGCCCTAAGCTGAGCCCTTCGGGGCTGAGGATCCTCCTCTCACCTCAGGTCAGTGCCCACGGTGCACACTGGGTGATGGTGGTGGTGACAAAAGGCCGGGGGGCCTGCTGGCCCCCCGGTTGTTAGGGCCGACATTGACTCCCCCCATCCCCTCCACGGGTGCTGGCTGGGGCTCCTCAGTGGGGCAGAGCTCTCATCATGCCCACTGATACCCTTGGAACTCCCAAGGGCTGCTGCAGCCCCTTTCACTTAGCTGAGAACCTGCCAGGCAGGCTGCAGGATGGAGCAGACAGCCAAGTGCCTGAGGAAGAGCAGCCTCCAGCTGGACACAACAGACCTGGACTCTGGCTCAGTCCCCCAAGGTAAGTGAGCTGCCCCTGGCTCTGCTGGGGCTGGCCCTGGACCCTTCAGGAGGAGGGATGTCGTGCAAGGGGGGTACAGCACAGCCAGGGCAGGCACAGCTCCCCACTGCTGACCCTCCACAAGCTATCAGCTTCCCCCCAGGCCTGGGGAAACCACAGACTCACAAAGGCTGGGGAAGCTCTCACAGCTAACCCTGAGCTCAGCAGTCCCCCCAGCACCACCATGGCCACACAGTGCTGGAACACCTCCAGGGCAAACAACCAGCAGTGTGTGGGTTCAGCCTGGATGTTGGGGAGAAGCTGGGCAGCTCTTCAGCCCAGAGGATGGGGCTTCATGAAGGGGCTCACTAGGGTGTCAGGTAATGATAGGAGACCTAACTCCTAACTGTGGCCTTCCAGGATCTGCAGGGGGCTGCAAGAAAGCTGGGGAGGGACTGAGGGTGTCAGGGAGGGATAGGACCAGGAGGGATGGAGCACAACTAGAAGTGGGGAGATTGAGATTGGCTGTGAGGAAGAAGTTGTTCCCCAGGAGGGTGGTGAGAGCCTGGCACAGGCTGCCCAGGGAGGTGGTGGAAGCCTCCTGCCTGGAGGTGTTTGCAGCCAGGCTGGAGGTGGCTGTGAGCAACCTGCTGTGGTGTGAGGTGTCCCTGCCCATGGCAGGGGGTTGGAGCTGGCTGAGCCTTCAGGTCCCTTCCAGCCCTGACAGCTCTGTGATTCTATTAAAGCCTTCCTTGTCTTCATGCCCACTAATACCCTTTGATCTCATGTGCTGATAAGGGCTTGTCGCAGTCACTTTAAATTAGCTGATAATATGCTGATAAGTCTTGGAGCTTTCCTTTCTCCAGACTGCACAACTCCAACTCTTTCAATCTATGTTCAGCAGAGCAGCTCCAGCCCTCTGCTCATCCTCCTGGCCCTGCTCTGGACACCTTCCAGCACCTCCAGATCCTTCCTGGCACAGAGGCTCCAGAGCTGGCCCCAGAGGTGCAGCTGTGGTCTCAGCAGAGTGGAGCAGAGGGGCAGAATCCCCTCCCTGCCCTGCTGGCTACTCTTCACCCTGAAAGCTCACTGCTTTCTTACTCAGATGCCTGCATGCAGTTGGTTATCTCATCAGACCACAGAACACAGAGTGGGGTAAGTGAGTGTGCCTGGCAGGCTGTGCTTCAGCACAGGAGAAGGTGTTCAGATCTTGCACCCCTGCCTGTGCCATGGTCCTTGTGTGCTTGACAGCTTGGCTCTCCTGACTCACAGAATCTATCTGGCTGGAAGGGGCCTCCAAGCTCATCCAGTCCAACCTTCCACCCAGCACTGCAGGGTCAACACTAAGCCATGTCCCCAGGTACCAGCTCCACAGGCTGCTTGAACACCTCCAGGGATGGTGACTCCACCTCTGCCCTGGGCAGAACATTCCCAGGTTTGAGAACCCTCTCTGTGAGGAAATCTTTCCTAGCATCCAGCCTGAACCTCCCCTGGCACAGCTTGAAACCATTTCCTCTGCTCCTGTCCCTTGCTACCAAGGAGCAGAGGCTGTCCCCTCCTGGCTCCAACTTCCCTTCAGGGAGCTGTAGGGAGCAGTGAGGTCTCCCTCAGCCTCCTCTGCTCCAGCCTGAGCACCCCCAGCTCCCTCAGCACCTCCTCACCAGCCCTGTTCTCCAGACTCTCCCCGGCTTGCTTGCCTCTCTCTGGACACACTTCAGCACCTCAATGTCTTTTTGGTAGTAAGGCAGGCCCCCAAAACCCAGTATTTGATGTTCCTGCCCCACTGCTGCTGGTCCGAGCCTCAAAGATCACCCAGTTCCAACCCCCTGCCGTGGGCAGTTTGCTTTTGTTTGGATTAGAGGAAGCTGTGTTTAGTCTGCAGCTGAGAGAGGAAGGCAAACACCTTGAAACTGACAGAGAGAGAGGGCTGGCCCTGGTTGGATGTGTTGCAATCTTGTGCTGTTGTTTTAACCTCCTGTGTACCTTAATCACACACTTGCCAGCAGGAAATAGCCGATGCGACACCTGTGCTGCCACAAAGCCTTTGTAACCTTGCTGTGTGACACAACAAACATCTCTGCCTGCTTACCTCTTGTCCTGGATGCTGTGCTCGGGGTGGGGAGATCAGCTGTGTGACCACAGGCTCTGTCCTCATGCCCATCGGGAGGGAAAAGGAATCACAGGATGCTAGGGACGGGGAGGGACCCTGAGAGATCACACAGTCTGACCCCCCCCTGCCAGAGCAGCATCACCCAGGGCAGGTCACTTCCAGGTGGGTCTTGAGTACCTCCAGAGAGGGAGAACCCCACAGTCCCCCCAGGCAGCCTGCTCCAGTGCTCTGCCACAGTGTTCTGAGCTGGGCACCAGCCACAGCCCCCCTGGGGGTGGCCCTGCTCTCTTCGGAGCACTCACCTCCTTGATCCTCTGCAGCAGAGGGAGCAGCCAGTCTTTGTTCACCTCGCAGTGACTGTCCAGGAAGGTCAGGACCCCTGCTTGCGCCACCTCCGCCCCTCGGATGCGGGACCGGATCAGACCTGCTCAGGGACACATCGCATCAGCTGCCCCCCAGCCGGGTGGGCACTGTCCCTGGGCTCCTCCAGCACTGCCTCCTCGCCTGCACACCTCCCATCCAAACCCCGTTTGGGTGAGGCCCAGCTTGGGTTCAGTGCCTCCTCCTCCTCAGCACTGCGAGGCACATCAAGCTGTTTCCCAAGGTCACCAAAGCAAATAAATGGCTCCAATTAGATTAATGATTTATGGCATTTATGCCAATCCTTAATTTGTGCAATTACTTCTGCTGTCACCTTCTGGGGCAAAACATGACCTGAAATGCTTCTGCAACCCCTTCCAGGTAATAAATCTAATGCAGACCACAGCCAGTGAGACATGAGGCAGGGGAGCTGAGGATGGGATCACAGCAAGCCAGAACCAGGATGACTTTCCCTTGCTGTCCCCCTGCCTTTCCCTGCTCCAGGGTCCCCCCAGATCCCTCCCCCCAGCCTGGAAGCACTGCTGGCCTGCAGCTCTGCAGGAGCACCTTGCCCACAAAGGAGAGAGGGTCATCTCTCAAGGTCCTTAGAGCCTGCTTGGCTCACCAAGGCCCTGCTGGTGAATTTAGTGTCCTTCAGAGCTGGAGATGGATGTGCTGCATGTGCTTGTGAGAGAGGAAGCTGAACTGAGATGGAGGTCGTGGAAAACAGCTGCACACAGGGGCTTTACACCAGACTCCTTGACAAAGGATCACTGCTTTTAAAGATGCTCTGTGTCTATTTATACAGGAGCCAGCCAGCTCTGCAACACTCCTGCCAGCAGTCCATGCTCCAGTGAACTGCAGGGCAAGAGCACAAACAAGCTCTGGAGGACAGAGTTTGGCAGACAGGAGGCCAGGCAGGCTGCTCAAGGGGAGCAGAGCTGCTCAATGAAGAGGAAAAAGTGTCAGGATGAGGAGAGCTGGGGGCAGATCAAGAGAGATGGAAGCACTGGGGGAGCAGCCACACCTCTGGTCCATGAAGGTGGTCAGTGACCTTCATTTAAGAACTCCCTAGAGGAAAAGGGCCAACAAACAGCCTCTGAGCAGGAGGGAGAGGAGCAGGAGGATGAAGCCTGGAGCAATCTGCAGGTTGCCTCCAGCAGTGAGGTTGTTTCTGCATCTTTCTCTCTTCAACTTCTAAACCCTCCTGAGCAGGCACAGCCTCCTGGATCCTCCTCTGCCCTCCCCAAAACTTCTCAGGTCCCAAGGACACAGCTTCAGCAACCTACTAAGTGAGGCAAGTCCTGCAGCCTGGATTTTCAAATCCTGGCTGACTCAAGAGCATCAACACCTCCAGGTGCATGCAGTGCTAGGGGTGAGCACATATGCACCCCAACATGGGGATAGAGCACAACTAGAGGTGGGGAGATTGAGATTGGCTGTGAGGAAGAAGCTGTTGCCCATGAGGGTGGTGAGAGCCTGGCACAGGCTGCCCAGGGAGGTGGTGGAAGCCTCCTGCCTGGAGGTGTTTGCAGCCAGGCTGGAGGTGGCTGTGAGCAACCTGCTGTGGTGTGAGGTGTCCCTGCCCATGGCAGGGGCTTGGAGCTGGCTGAGCCTTGAGCTCCCTTCCAGCCCTGGCAGCTCTGTGATTCTGTGCTACCCTAAACAGCAGACTTGGGGAGGTGAAATGTACTGAAAGAACCCATGGACAAACCCTGTGTCCCTCACTGTCCCCAGCCTGGCAGAGTCCTGGGCTCCTGCCTTCAATTTTCAGCATGAATAAACTTTTGTTGGACTTGGAAGCACCTCTCCAGGCTATGAGGGGCTGGGAAAATCATGGAATCACTGGAATGACTGGAGGAGACCTTTAAGATCCAGTCCAGTCATTAGCCCAGCACCAGCAGCTCACCACTAAACTGTGTTATTTCAGCACCACATCTTCATGGCCTTGAAACCATCCCAGGGGTGGTGATTCCACCACTCCCCTGGGCAGCCTCTTCCACAGCCTGCTGACCATTATGGGGAAGACACTGATTCCTCATAGTGATTCCTAATATCCAATCCCAACCTCTCCTGGCACAGCTCAAGGCCATTTCCTCTTGTTCTGTTGCTTGTTCCCTGGGACAAGGGTGGCCCAGCCTTGCTCCAGCCTCCTCTCAGGGAGCTCCAGAGAGCATTGAGGTCTCCCTCAGCCTCCTCCTCTCCGGACAAACCACCCCAGCTCCCTCAGCTGCTCCTCCCCAGCCCTGTTCTCCAGACCCTTCTCTGGACCTGCTCCAGCCCTCAGTGTCCTTTCTTGCAGACACTGTCCCCAGTACTCAGGCTGTGACCTGCCCAGTGCCACGTACAGGGGCACAACCACGAATGCCTCCAGCAGCAGCCCAGCAGGGCACACCTTGAACCTCCTTCTTCAGCTTTCAAATACAATGAATTAAAATAAGCCAGAACCCCACCTCCCCCCAGCCCCCCCAAGCAGCTGGAGCAGAGCTCATCTCTTCCATTAGAGCAAACATCTTCAAAAGTAAGACCTGGGGCTTTGTTTTGCCTGCTCTAATTTTCTGGCTAATAAGCTAGAGCTGAGCCTCAATGGATATCTTAATAGTCCCTTCCTTTGCAGCTAGAGAGGGGAGGATGCACCTCAAATCCCAGCCCTGCATCATATTGGATTAGGAACACTGTGGCCAGGAGGGACAGGGAGGTGACCATCCCCCTGTGCTCGGCACTGGGGAGGCCACACCTCGAGTGCTGTGCTCAGCTCTGAGCTCCTCACTCCAGGAAGGACATTGAGGTGATGGAGAACGTCCAGAGAAGGGCAACAAAGCTGGAGAAGGGCCTGGAGCACCTGGGCTACAAGGAGGTGCTGAGGGAGCTGGGGGTGTTCAGGCTGGAGCAGAGGAGGCTGAGGGAGAGCTCACTGCTCCCTACAGCTCCCTGAAGGGAGGTTGGAGGGAGGAGGGGACAGCCTCTGCTGCTTGGTGGCAAGGGACAGGAGCAGAGGAAATGGTTTCAAGCTGTGCCAGGGGAGGTTCAGGCTGGATGCTAGGAAAGATTTCTTCACAGAGAGGGTTCTCAAACCTGGGAATGTTCTGCCCAGGGCAGAGGTGGAGTCAGCATCCCTGGAGGTGTCCCAGCAGCCTGTGGAGCTGGTGCTGAGGGACATGGTTTGGTGCTGACCCTGCAGTGCTGGGTGGAAGGTTGATCTATGAGGATTTCTTCCAGCTGGGTGTTTTCTGTTTCCTTTTATCAGGGTTGTCCCACCCCCAGGAACTGCTACCCTTCCTGTCAGCCCACTCCCTGGAGGTGTGCCACCCCCCTGAAGTCCCCCAGCCGGGTGCTGGGCAGGCAGCTCTTACCTTCTCGCCGTCCGTTCCGCAGGCACTTCACCTTGGGGAGCTTGCCCAGCAAGCGGCAGTCATCGGCTTGGAAGAAGCACAAGGGGAGGACACGTCACCCAGCAGCCCTCAGTGCTGCCTCCCACAGCAGGAAGGGCTCCCAGGGGAAATGTGGAGCCCGTTGTGGACTGGCTAATGGCTTTGTTAGGGCGCTGCTGGGGCACAGCAGGCAGCGCTCTGCTCGCAGGGCGGCAGCCGGGCGGCAGAGCAGCGGTTTCCATGGAACTGGTGCAGCCCCCCAGCAGCTTTACACCAGGAGCAGCTGGATGGTGGCCTAAGGCTAGAGCAGAAGAGCTGTAGCTGGGCTCAGGGTATTGCACAGCAATGCAGATGGCCATCTCTGGTAGCTGCAAAGCCACACACAGGCTGCTGCCCGTCTGCGCGGCGGGGCAGGGGCCTCCCAAGGTGGTCTACCAGCCCTGAGTGAGGAGTGGGGGTTGGTCATGCTGTGGAGCACCTCAGGGCTCCTCATGCCCAGGACAGCAGCTCCGTGAAGCAGCAAGACCTCACAGCCTCCCGCACCCGAGCTAGGGAGGTCCTGCAAGCCCACGTGCAGTTGCTGTTCATGGTGCTCTAGAACCACAGAAGGGTTTGGGCTGGAAGGGACCTCCAGAGGTCATCCAGTCCAACCCCCCTGCAGTGAGCAGGGACAGCCTACACTAGGTCAGGCTGCTCAGAGCCTTGTCCTGCCTGACCTTGAATATCTGCAGGGATGTGGCCTCTAGCCCCAGCAGCCCTCCTTAGGGCACATTTCTCCCAGCAAGAGCTGGGTCTGCTACCTACCCACTCCACAATCCCCTTAAGCCTCCCACCACGTCTCTGCCTCTTCCTCCATGGCACTATACACACAGAGGCATGTGCCCCATGCCAGCCACCTCCCCTCTGCACCCCACACCCCTCCAAGGGCTTTCCTCCACGAGAGCCCTCACCCTACCCACACCCTGCCAGCTCGGGAATGGAGCTGCTGTGGCACCAAGGCAGCTGAGGGGCAGAGGCTGGCTGCAGATCCACGATGGGAACTGGCTGGGAAGAACAGGAACCCAGGTGCAGAATGACTGCATCCCAGTGAGCAAAGGTCAGAGGGCAGACAGAGGTGAGACATGAGACACCATCAGGCACAAAGAGGAAGGCACCAAGGGCTTGGGCTGGGCGGCCGGGGGGGGGAACCCAGCCCGTGTGTGTATTATGCAAATGTATGCATTTTATGCTAATGTATGCAGAGGAGATGCCAGGAGGCTCAGACTATCATGGGAGAGGAGATGTAAGAGCTGAGAAGTGCTGATCTCGAGTAGCTGAGGGGCTGCTCTCAGGCAGGAAACAGCCTCTCCCCTGGTGCCCCTGCAGCCAGAGGAGTTTAAACTCAGCCCTGGTTCCTCCTCCTCGTCCTCACCACGGAGTGTGCTGGGGCAGGGAAGCTGCACTCTCACAAACCCCTCCTGTCAGGAAGGCAAAAGCTTTGTCTGGTTAGCCAAACACCCAAGCACTCACTGCCCCCACCTCGGGACACCACTGCTCTGTACCAGGGCATCTCCAGCCCCTTCCTCCACCAGAGCTGCTCTGCTGGTCCCCAGCCCTACCTAGCCTGGCTTCCACATGCTGGAGATGCTCCAGAGCTCACCATCACCACTGCAACCCTTGCCCCTGGCTCCAGTGACCCCAGGGAGGCAAAAATGGGGCTTGTGGAATCTGTCCCTAGTGCCTGTTTAGGACTTCCAAAGGACACCCCAGAGCAAAGCACAGATCCTTTGGTTGGGTGTGTTGGGCTCTTTTAAACCTCTCTGCCTTTGTTCCCCCCCATCCTTTTTTTCTTCCCCTCCCCCTTTTTTCCTCTTCTTCCCTCCCCTTTTTCCCTCCTCTTCCCCCCCTGATTTGCAGCTCCTTGAAATGTAAGTGCCACAGATCCCCCCAGCTAGGTGCATTTTATCATCCTTGTCGTGCCTCTGTCTTTTGGAGCACTTCACCCTCAACACCTTGATGCTCCCCTTGCCCTCCTCACTGGGCAAGGTCCTCAGCTGGGGTGGTTCCCTGGGAAGCCTCGAGGCTTCAGCTGCTGCCTTCTGCTGGAGATCAGAGCCACTGATTTCACTCCAGTCATGCTGTTAGCAGGAGGAGAAGGGCAGGGGGAGACAGGCTGCCTGCAGCAGGCAGCACTGTTTGTGATGCCCCTCAGAAAGGGGCGCTCCAGGCAGCAGATCCTCCTTACACAGGTGAGCAAAGCCTCTGTCAGAGCTGCTGGCCCACATCATAAGCAGAGGCAGAACACATGCATGCATCAGGAGGGCCAGGCTGTCATCACACTGTGCAATTCCAGTGGTGCCCAGCCAGAGCTGCAGCTGAGAGCCAGCAAATGGAACCATAGAATCCATAAGGTTGGAAAAGACCTCAGAGGTCATCAAGGCCAACCTGCCACCCAAGACTTCAGGACTAACTAAACCATGGCTTCAACACATCAGCTGGGCAGGAGGTTGGACTCAGGTCTGGTGGGCATGGAAGTTCTCTTGCATCATTTCCAGGAGGTCAGGGCTGATCCTTTGGAGTTGGGGATTCTCCACACAGCAAGGCAAGCTCAGCACAGCAGGCTTGGCTCTCCACACCTACAGGCCTTGATGTTTCCCCTTCCCCCCTGACAGACTCTCCCCTTCTCCCTTGCACACACCCCAGCCTCCCCCAGCTTTAAACCACGGAGAGAGGTCACTCACGGTCGTCACTGAAGTCATCCACCAGCAGGATTTCACGGAGCAGGTGCGCTGGGGTGCGGTTCAGCACGCTGCAGGACAGAGAGAGAACCATCACAGTGCTGCAGGGCAGAGAGAGAACCATCACACTGCTGCAGGGCAGAGAGAGAACCATCACAGTGCTGCAGGGCAGAGAGAGAACCATCACAGTGCTGCAGGACAGAGAGAGAACCATCACAGTGCTGCAGGGCAGAGGGAGAACCATCACAGTGCTGCAGGACAGAGAGAGAACCATCACAGTGCTGCAGGGCAGAGAGAGAACCATCACAGTGCTGCAGGGCAGAGAGAGAACCATCACAGTGCTGCAGGACAGAGAGAGAACCATCACAGTGCTGCAGGGCAGAGAGAGAACCATCACACTGCTGCAGGGCAGAGAGAGAACCATCACAGTGCTGCAGGGCAGAGAGAGAACCATCACAGTGCTGCAGGACAGAGAGAGAACCATCACACTGCTGCAGGACAGAGAGAGAACCATCACACTGCTGCAGGGCAGAGAGAGAACCATCACACTGCTGCAGGGCAGAGAGAGAACCATCACACTGCTGCAGGACAGAGAGAGAACCATCACACTGCTGCAGGGCAGAGAGAGAACCATCACACTGCTGCAGGGCAGAGAGAGAACCATCACAGTGCTGCAGGGCAGAGGGAGAACCATCACAGTGCTGCAGGGCAGAGAGAGAACCATCACACTGCTGCAGGGCAGAGAGAGAACCATCACACTGCTGCAGGGCAGAGAGAGAACCATCACAGTGCTGCAGGGCAGAGAGAGAACCATCACAGTGCTGCAGGGCAGAGGGAGAACCATCACACTGCTGCAGGGCAGAGAGAGAACCATCACGGTGCTGCAGAGCAGAGAGAGAACCATCACACTGCTGCAGGACAGAGAGAGAACCATCACAGTGCTGCAGAGCAGAGAGAGAACCATCACACTGCTGCAGGACAGAGAGAGAACCATCACAGTGCTGCAGAGCAGAGAGAGAACCATCACAGTGCTGCAGGACAGAGAGAGAACCATCACACTGCTGCAGGGCAGAGAGAGAACCATCACACTGCTGCAGGACAGAGGGAGAACCATCACACTGCTTGGCCACCCCAACAGCCCAGCAAACAGGCCAGCACAGCCCAGGAGCTACCACAGTACACCACAGGGCTGGAAGGTACCTCCAGAGATCATCCAGTGCAACCCCCCTGCCAGAGCAGCATCACCCAGGGCAGGCTGCACAGGAATGCATCCAGGTGGGGCTGGAAAGGCTCCAGAGAAGGAGACTCCACAGCCCCCCTGGGCAGTCTGCTCCGGGGCTCTGCCACCCTCACTGTGAAGAAGTTTCTCCTCATGTTGAGCTGAAACCTTCTATGTTCAAGCTTGTACCTGTTGTTTCTTGTCTTATTACTGTGCTCCACCCAAAAGAGCTTGGCCCCCTCCCCTTGACACCCACCCCTCAGATATTGATAGCCACTGATCAGATCCCCTCTCAGTCTTCTCCTCTCCAGACTAAACAACCCCAGGCCTCTCAGTCTCTCTTCATAGGTCTCTCTTCAAGTCCCCTAAGCATCCTCCTGGCTCTCTGCTGGGCTCTCTCCAGCAGGTCTCTGTCTCTCCTGAACTGGGGAGCCCAAAACTGGACTCAGTATTCCAGGTGTGGTCTCAGCAGGGCAGAGCAGAGGAGGAGCAGAACCTCCCTGGCCCTGCTGGCCACACTTTGCCTGATGCCCCCCAGGTACCATTGGCTCTCTTGGCCCCCAGGGCACATTGCTGCCCCATGCAGAACTTGCTGCCCACCAGCACTCCAAGGTCTTTCTCCATGGAGCAGCTTTCCAGCAGGGCAGCTCCTAACCTGTCCTGGTGCCTGCTGCTGCTCCTCCCCAGGTGCAGGACCCTGCCCTTGTCCTTATTGAACTCCATGAGGTTTGCCTGTCCAGCTCTCACTGGATGGCAGCACAGCCTGAGGGCTGTGAGTACCACCTGGTCCCTGCCAAAGTGCAGGAGACCAAGCTTGGATTTCCAGACAGGATGCACTGGGAAAGAGCCAGAAGCCAGCACTCTCCAGCCTTACAGCAAGCTGCACATCACACTGAGCTTCCTCACAGGGCTCAGCACAAAGCTGCTGCCACCCCCTCCCCTCTCCTGGGGCTAATGACATGGTGTCCAGCACCGGCAAGGCCAGCACAGGGAAAATTACCCAGCTCGAGCCCAGCTTTAGCGAGCTCACAGCTGCGGCCAGACCCAGCCCTGCTTGGAGCCGTGAGCTGGCTGCAGAGAGGATCAGGGCAGCCTGGGAGCTGCCAGGGCAAGGAGAGAGAGCAGGCTGGAGGCTGTGGGTCACAGCTCCCTCCAGGTGGATAGACACTGAGCAGTGTGGCTGAAAGCTACAATCACAGGATCACAGATCACAGGGGCTGGAAGGGACCCCTGGAAATCATCCAGTCCAACCCCCTGCCAGAGCAGGAGCATAGAATCCAGCACAGGGCACACAGAACACATCCAGGTGGGGCTGGAAAGGCTCCAGAGCAGGAGACTCCACAACCTCTCTGGGCAGCCTGCTCCAGGGCTCTGGCACCCTCCCAGTGCAGAAGTTCCTCCTCCTGCTGAGCTGGAACCTCCTGTGCTGGAGTTGCCATCCACTGCCCCTTGTCCTATCCCAGGGTGCAAGTGAGCAGAGCCTGTGCCCTCCCTCCTGACCCCCAGCCCTCAGCTATTGACAGACATTGATTAAACCCCCCTCTCAGTCTTCTCCTCTGCAGACTGCACAGCCCCAGGGTTAGAGAAAAAAACACCTTCAGGCCTCCTGCTGGCAGATCAAAATCCTTCAACCCCCCTGTGGGCTGACAATCCGGTGCCCTCTGATACCCCCCCGTGTTTTCTGACAGGTTTCCCTGTCTCTCAGGCCCCCCAAGTTCTGGCAAAAAGCCTGGCAGCCTGGAAAACCACCTCCTTGCTCCAAGCCCCCAAACCACCTCCTTGCTCCAAGCCCCCAAACCACCTCCTTGCTCCAAGCCCCAAAACCACCTCCTTGCTCCAAGCCCCCAAACCACCTCCTTGCTCCAAGCCCCCAAACCACCTCCTTGCTCCAAGCCCCAATCCAGAGGGGTCTCAGGGGTAGAATCCCTGGGTGGTCACTGGCAGGAGCCCAGAGGAGTCTCCTGGCATCACCTGGGAATGTTCAGCATTTCTGTGATGAAGCTCCAAGGCTGTCCCAGCAAGGAGAGGGTTTGGAGTATCTGCCCATCCAGAGGGGAAAGAGTGGAGCTGGATCATTTTGGAAGGAGAGTAGGACCCCAGGAGGCAGCTGCTTGCAGTGGATCCTCCCTCCATGCCCTTTGTGTGGGGTTGGTTGGGGGTTGGTGTGGTGGAGGCTGTGTGTGCTCATGAATTGCTGGGGGTTGGTTTGTTTCTGAGCTTGCTTCTGTGAGTCTTTTTTTTCCCTTCTCTTTGTTTTCCCCAGCAGAAATCCTGGCAAACAGGAGGTGTATCTCAGACTGAAGTGGGCAAGGCTGCCACCTCCCTTTTTTCCTCCTCAAAAACCACTCTCAACCATTCCTTGTCCTGGAAACACTCTCGCTGCCTCCTCCACTTGCAGATCCTGGCAGGAGACAAGATTTCCCCCCCTTCACTGCAGATGCTTTGCATGTTCAGGTTGAGGTGGGGAGGAAAAGGAATCCCCCCAAAAGCAACACTTCAGCTGGGAATCCTGACAGGCAGAAACTGCTGCAGCCCCCCCAGCACCACTACAGGCTGGCACCAAGCAGGGTTAGACAGCACAGCTTTGCCAGCAGCCTGCACAAAGCATGCTGGAGGGTGTCCAGAGAAGGGCCATGGGGAGGAGCAGAGGGCTGGAGCTGCTCTGCTGTGAGCACAGACTGAGGGAGTTGGGGTTGTGCAGGCTGGAGAGGAGAAGGCTCCCAGGAGACCTCATTGTGGCCTTCCAGGATCTGCAGGGGACTGCAAGAAAGCTGGGGAGGGACTTGTGAGGGTGTCAGGGAGGGATAGGACTCGGGGGGATGGAGCAAAACTAGAAGTGGGGAGCTTGAGATTGGATGTGAGGAAGAAGTTGTTGCCCAGGAGGATGGTGAGAGCCTGGCACAGGCTGCCCAGGGAGGTGGTGGAAGCCTCCTGGCTGGAGGTGTTTGCAGCCAGGCTGGAGGTGGCTGTGAGCAACCTGCTGTGGTGTGAGGTGTCCCTGCCCATGGCAGGGGGTTGGGACTGGCTGAGCCTTGAGCTCCCTTCCAGCCCTGAGAGCTCTGTGGCTCTGTGAAATGCAGTGGCTGAAGGCCCTCCTCCTGCTGGGGCACAGGGAGCAGCTGAGATGTGCTGTTCCCACCTGTCAAGTGTTTTCCAATTATGATTATTAATAGGCCTGTTGTTGTTGTGTATTTATTTTCACCCCCCACGTGCAGGAGCTGAGTTCAGCAGCTTGGGGCAGCCCAGCGTCAGCAGAGAGACAGCAGAGCAATTCCATGCTCAGTGGAATCTCTAACAAGTGCTGATTGCCTGCAAACCTAACCTGGTGAAACCTGCAGGAACGAGGCAGGGAGAAAAAGCCAAGGAAATAAATAACTAACCTGCTGGAGGGAGGAGAGGAGGCAGAAGGCAGCCAGGGGAACTTCAACGCCCGCTGCCTCCCCCCAGGAGGGCAATGCAGGGCTCAGCTCTACAGAGGCACAAAGGGTAGCAACAGCACAGCCCTGGCCTGTAGGCTCTGAAATGGACTCATAGAACCATAGAGCTGTCAGGGCTGGAAGGGAGCTCAAGGCTCAGCCAGCTCCAACCCCCTGCCATGGGCAGGGACACCTCACACCACAGCAGGTTGCTCACAGCCACCTCCAGCCTGGCTGCAAACACCTCCAGAGGGAGCATCCACAGCCTCCCTGGGCAGCCTGTGCCAGTCCCTCACCACCCTCACTGTCAAGAGGAGTCAGGCTCTTTCTCAGTGATGCCCAACATCAGGACAAGGGGCAATGCAAGCTGAAGCAGAGGAGATTCCACATGAACACAGGCAAAATGTCACTGTGAGGGTGGCAGAGCCCTGGGACAGGCTGCCCAGAGGGTTTCATGGAGTCTCCTTCTCTGGAGACTGTTAAAACCCACCTGGATGCATTCCTGTGTGGCCTGCCCTGTGTGATGCTGCTCTGGCAGAGAGGTTGGACTGGATGATTTGTCCAGGTCCCTTCCAACCCCTTACACTCTGTGCTTCTGTGACCAGCAGGCCCTCGAACTGGGCAGGCACAAGGCTATTGATGCAGCCATAAGGAGATGCCCAGCACAGGCTGCAGTGCCCTGACCACAGCCTGTTTCCCATCACAGCCAAGAGCCAGTGCATCAGCTCCTCAGCAACACCAAACTGGCATCCTCAAGGCTTTTCCTGCCTGTGCTGTTAACCACACAGTGAGGCACCCAGGCTCCAAAGCCAGGAGGTTACAAACAGCTCTCCCCATGGCACTCCTCGGGGAGAGGTGAAACAGAGACCCCAAACTCTGCTGTGTCCAGCTCTGGTGTCCCCAGCAGAAGGACACAGAGCTGCTGGAGTGAGTCCAGGGGACGTCACAAAGATGATCCAAGGGCTGGAGCAGCTCTGCTGTGAGGATGGGCTGAGGGAGCTGGGGCTGTGCAGCCTGGAGAAGACTCCAAAGGGACCTCAGAGCTGCCTGCCAGTACCTGAAGGGATCCTGCAGGAAGGCTGCAGAAGGACTTTTCCTGAGGGTGTCTAGAGCCAGGACAGGGGGGAATGGTTTGAAGCTGAGGGAGGGTAGGGTTAGACTGGATCTTAGGAAGAAGCTCTTCAGCAAGAGGGAGCTGAGACTTTGGCACAGGGAGGCTGTGGATGCTTCCTCCATGGGGGTGTTCAAGGCCAGGCTGGATGAAGCCCGGAGCAGCCAAGTCTGGTGGAGAGGTGTCCATGCGCACGGCAGGGGGGTTGGAGCAGGTGAGGTGCAAGGTCCCTTCCAGCCTGAGCCATGCTATGATTGCAGCAGAGACTACAAAAGCACTTAAAAACCCCCAAATTAAAGCCAGCTTTTCTGTTCCTTTTGCCTTTCCTTAGCTTTGATTTCCTTTTCCCCCTATCCTTTCTTCCTCCCTGTGCATGCATGGCCTTCTGTTGTGCTTTCACACAGGAAGAATCAGAAGAACCATTAATACCAGAAGTGCTCTGAACTCTCTCTGTTATTTTTAGATTCATTTTTTCCCCCCTGAAATCAAACCTAGGTAGATAGAGTGCAGTGATGGGAGCATCAGAACAACTCACAACAGCTCTGAAGTTCTGTTGAGCCAGGGATCACAACATGTTCTGCCTTAAATCTCCAGAAGGACCTGTTAATATTGAAATGGAAACTCTGTGCCTCTAGACCACAAAGTGCTTCTGCTTAATTCGACCCCATGGGACCAGATCTGTGCTGAATTAGCCTGAAAAGTTAATGCTGAGGTTTTGCTTTGTTTCAATGGATTTAGCAGACACTGCATCCAGCTCTGGTGTGCCCAGCAGGAGGAGGACACAGAGCTCTTAGAGGGAGTCCAGAGGAGGGCCACAAGGATGATGCAAGGGCTGGAGCAGCTCTGCTGTGAGCACAGGCTGAGGGGGCTGGGATTGTGCAGCCTGGGGAAGAGAAGACTCCAGGGGCACCTTAGAGCTGCCTTCCAGTGCCTGAAGGGATCCTGCAGGAGGGCTGCAGAGGGGCTTTGCATAAGGGTGTCTAGAAGCAGGACGAGGGAGAATGGTTTGAAGCTGAGGGAGAGCAGGGTCAGAATGGATCATAGGAAGAAGTTCTTCAGTAGGAGGGAGCTGAGACTCTGGAATAGGTTTCCCAGGGAGGTTGTGGATGTTTCCTCCCTGGGGATCTTTAAGGCCAGGCTGGATAAAGCCTTGGCCAACCAAGTTGAGTTGAGAGGTGTCCCTGCCCAAGGCAAGGAGGTTGGAGTAGATGACCTCTAAGGTCTCTCCCAACCTACACCATTCCATGATGACCTCACCTTATGTTTTCACCATAAGATCCTTTCATCCTCCTCAATGATCTGTCAGGATTCCTTTCTACCTCGCCAGGGATAAGCACTGGATCCAGCCATTTCCTCTCCAAATGAATGGCCTGGAAGTGTGCCAGGAGAAGTTTAGGTTGGATACTAGGAACAATTTCTTCTCTGCAAAGGTGGTCAGGCCCTGGCACAGGCTGCCCAGGGAGGTGGTGGAGTCCCCATCCCTGCAGCTGTTCAAGAGACCTGTGGGGGTGGGACATTGAGCCATGGTTTAATGGCCATGGTGGTGTTGGGTGGACAGTTGGACTGGATGATCCTCAGAGGCCTTTTCTAAGTGGGAAAAAAACCCTAGAAGCCTATGAAGCAGCAATGCAAAAGTCCTCCTGACATGCAGGACACACAAAGTGTTTGCAGGGAGGAGTTCAGGCCTTCTGACCAAGGGTTGGTTCGTCTTCAGTCATCACCCAGCACAGCAGCTGCTCTAGAGAGGAGGCTGTGGGGTTCCTCAGGAACTCACAAGCTCATTAATTCTCTCCATGGCAACATATTTGGTCTTGTTAGGAGGGAAAAGCAATTAGAAATGAAACAAAACTAACACCTTTGGGGGTGTGACAAAGTGTCAGAAAGGGACCGGGGTCACCCTGTGGAAAATCAGACTCAGAGCAAGGGGGAGGGGAAAAAATTGCCCACCAAAATGAACTGCTTCACCGACCCAAAATGGCTAATTACAGAGGAAGAGAGAGATCACACCAAGAATAATCATAATGAGCTTTGATTAGGCTGCAAGCTTTCACATTTCATTCTTCCAAATCCCCACCAAGCTCTTTGAAATTCAAGAGTTCTCTCATCTGAACATCAAAAGGTAAAAAGCCCACGGAGGGCTCTGTGCTCCGTCACCACCAGAGATGATTAGCAAATTAAGGGGGGGGGAGAACCCACAGCAAACAAACCAACAACAACCAGTCCAGGGTTTAAGCAAAAAAAACCCCAAAGGCAGAAAACTAAATGAAAACAAGAGAAGCAAACCCTCCAGAGTGCCAATCACACAGCTTCTGTGCCACACCTGCCTTGGCCTCGCTGCGGGCATCAGGCTGGCCTCACTCCTGGCCAGGCTCTCCCTGGTGCCACCCCTGCCTAAGGGAGGAGGCTCCCAGATGGATGCAAGAGTTTGGGTTAGGAGCGGCTCCTGCAACAGCTTGGGTTAGATGGGCACAAAGGGACTGACTATGCTTTTGCAGGTACCAGAACCACTGCCCTGGGCTGTAGGGTCAGAAATGGGCTCAGAGTGGAACTCAGTGCCTGGGAGGAATTCCCCCCAGGGAACCTCTTCTGGAAGAATCACAGAAACAAGCAGGCTGGAACAGACCTCAGGGATCATCAAGTCCAACCTATGACCTAATACCCAACACCTCCTGACAACCAAACCATGGCTCCAAGTGCCACATCCAAGCCTTTCTTGAACACCTCCAGGGATGGGGACTCCACCACCTCCCTGGGCAGCACATCCCAATGGCCAACAACTCTCTCTGGGAAGAACTCTCTCCTCACCTCCAGCCTAAACCTCCCCTGGCACAGTTTGAGACTGTGTCCTCTTGTTCTGGTGCTGGGTGCCTGGCAAAAGAGACCAACCCCCTCCTGGCTACAACCTCCCTTCAGGTAGTTGTAGAGAGCAAGAAGGTCTCCCCTGAGCCTCCTCTTCTCCAGGCTAAGCAACCCCAGCTCCCTCAGCCTCTCCTCACAGGGCTGTGCCCCAGACCCCTCCCCAGCTTTGTTGCCCTTCTCTGGACACCTTCAAGAGTCTCAATGTCCTGCTTAAATTGAGGAGCCCAGACCTGGACTCAAGGTGTGAGAAGGGACCTTAAAGATGATCCAGTTCCAACCCCCACTGCCCTGGGCAGTGACACTCTCCCTGCTAATTTATCAGCTGAGTATCTGGTGTGGGTGTTCGTAGCACTCACATCAGGGCTTTTGCCAGAGGATGTGTTTTGGTTTGTCAGCAAGAGGTAAATAATTAAGTTTTCCTGATTCCTATTCTGAGCTCCCCAGCTGCAAGCTGGAGGAATAAATAAATAAAGACCACTCAGTGGAGCAAACAGCACTCTCTCACCCTCTGCTCACCAGGCTGCCAGCACCGCCACAGCCTCCCTCCCTGCCCCTCCTGCCCAGCCTGCACCAGTGCTGACCAGCCCCCCAAGCTCCCCACATGGCCTGGCTGGACATGGTCACACGTGGTGGTCTCTGGTGGTCAGTCCAGGCTGCCTGCAGCCTTGCCTCCCCCCTTTGTCTCGATGCTGCTCCCAGGGACGCTCCAGGCACGGGGCATGCACCCAGCCCTGCTCCCCGCAGACCTCAGCATGGATGCCACACCACATCGAGCCTAAAAGCACAGCTGTCTCCCCAGCACTGCTCTCATCTGGCAGGTGAGCATGCTGATGCCTGCAAGGGAAAGGGGATGATACTCTCATCAACAAGCCGTGGAGTAGCTGTCCCTAAGCACAGTCCCGGCATCCTGCACAGCCCCAGGTGATGAGAGTACATCTGCAGCTCCTTCCCCTCCAGTGACTGCAGAGGCCCTGGGGACATCATTAAGCTCTCCCTCTGGAGGAGCTGGGCAGCTAGAGCTGGGCAATGAGCTGGATTCCCTTCCTAAGCCCAGGCCAGCACAGGAAGGGAAAAGAGGAAAGAATAAATGGGTGTGGGTTTGCTGCTGTTGTTAATGCCACTGCATTGCTTACTTTCTCCTTTTGCTCCTGCCTTCTCTCCTTGCCTTTACTCATGCAAACCCACAGATGCTGTGGAGTCTCCTTCTCTGGAGACTCCCAAGACCCACCTGGATGTGCTCCTGTGTAACCTGCTCTGGGTGATCACAGAACCACAGAGTTATTGAGGCTGGAAAAGACCTCTGAGATCATTAAGTCCAGCCTACGATCCTGCTTTGGCAGCAGGGGTGGGCTGGATGATCTCCAGGGGTCCCTGCCAAACCCTACCATGCTGTGATTCTATGAGATCCAATTCCTGTCTTCTTGGGGGCTGTCACCAGCCCTGGAGCTTGAAAGATGTGCAAGAGCCCCTGGAGGGATAAGAAATGTGCCCAAGGTAATTCAGAAAGTGAGTGGCTGAACATGCACCCAGTGGCAGTTTGTCTGCACTGTCTGCACAGTGGAGAAGGTAAAAAGAATGTCAAGAGCTCTCCTCCTTCCTGGCCTCTTCTCCCCCATGCCCTATGACCAAGACCCTTGGAGGCACTCACAAGCCTGGTTACACAATGATAGAATCATTGAATTGGTTTGGTTGGCAAAGGTCTCTGAGACCACTGAGTCCAGCCCTCGACCTGTGACCACTGTGGCCATTAAACAATGTCCCAGAGTGCCAGCCCCACACACCCCTTGAACACCTCCAGGCATGGGGACTCCACACCTCCCTGGGCAGCCTGTGCCAGTGCCTGACCACCCTTGCAGCAAAGACATTTTCCCTCATCTCCAACCTAAGCCTTCCCTGGCACCATTTCAGGCCATTTCCTCTCCTTCTATCAGCTGATACTAGGGAGAAGAGACCAACACCAGCCTCACTCCAACCTCCTTCCAGGCAGCTGTAGAGAGCAACCAGGTCCTCTCCACAGCCTACACTTCTCCAGGACAAACAGTCCCATGTCCCTCAGCCCCTCCTGATCTCGAGAGATCATTTACAGAGGTTTGGGCATTTGATTAACTCAGCTTTCCACACACACCCCAAATGTTATAATTCTGTGCAAAGATCATCAGGCTTTTAACTGAGCCATGACCTGACACAGTCCAGCAGCTCTTCTCAAGAGCTCTGGCAGCATAAATCATTCATTACCAAACTGTCCCTAACTCTGCTGACAGGGCTTGTGTAAGGGCTGCTGCACAGGCCACGTGCTGGTGCCTCTGCTTCACAAGTCAGAGCACTTCCAGCCTCCCCAGGAGCCATGCACAAGGCACAGAGCAGAGCCTGAAGCACAGCTCAGCCTCAGCACTCACTGAGCATTAAAGCCCTCAAGCAGCTAGGAGGAGTCTAAGAAGAGCAAAATCCCTCCTGCTCCTTATCTTTGGGAGGTGATGCTGCCCCTCTGCTCCACTCTGCTGAGACCACAGCTGGAGCTCTGGGTGCAGTTCTGGAGACCCCACTACAGGCAGGATCTGGATTCCAGTGACAGATGACTCTCTCGGTGGAGAACTTTCTCCTGGAAACCAGCTGAGACCACAGCTAGTAGGGTCCAGCCCTGCTGGCAGGCTCTGCCTGTGCCCAGGAAAACCTCTGCTCCCTTCACCCTGTCCTGAGGGAAGAGCATTTCCAGCACACCAGGAGCCCTTACCTCCTAATGGTCCTGAGCAAGGTGGACCTGGCCTCGTTGTGGAAGGTGATGATGACGCTGGTTGGTGGAAGGTCCTGGCGGTAGTGCAGGGTCGTGCACCTGGGGAAGGGAGGAAGAGGAAAAGGCCATTCAGGGACTGCAGTGAGACCTCACTGCATGAACACAGAAGTCCATCATCAGTTGGTCCACCAGCCTCTGCTAAAAACCAAACAAAGCCCAGCAAAAGACCCCACCACAATGAGTGTCTGTGTGAACCTCCCCTGAAGCAGTCCAGAAACTGCCAACTGAGTCATGCAGGACGAAAGCAGCAGAAAGAGCTTGGCTGGAAATTAACAGCTGAGGAAGGCTGAGAAAGGAGGCACCCAACTGACAGGCCTTTTCTCTACGCCTTGATGGCAGCCAGCACATCCAGCCTCCCCCCACCAGCAGGGAGTGGGACCCTTTGGACAGGTGGTGGGTTGAAATTACCCCCTCCCCCCCAGCTGCTTTGGAGAGACTATCCCCAAAAGAAAACTGCCAGAGCAGCTCAGGTGGAAGCAAGTGCAGCTGTGTTTGCAAGCACAGCTACAGTGTGGACACATGGGATGCAAGGAACATGTACAAAATATACACTATTTACATATCTGTAAACAGCACAAGAACCCCCCCTGGACAAAGCCAGGGGCTGCCAGCAGCTTCCTCCTCTTTGCCCCCTCCTCCCCCTATCCCCTGTGACCACAGGACAAGAGAAGAAAGGAGAAAAGCAGCTGCAAGTCCTACGATGGCTCACTGGCTGTGTGAGGTTCTGGTGTCACCCCAGCAGCGCTGGGTCACCATGATGAAGGCTTTGTCCCTTTCTTAGGCTGAGGCAAGGGCCCAAGTGCTGTCACACCCAGCTGGCTGGTGGCACTGGCAGAGCTAAGAGCAGCACCGCAGTGCCAACTCCAAGCCACCTCTCCCCCACTCCCACATAGGAGTGTGCCCAGCAGAGCCAGGGAGGTTCTCCTCCCCCTCTGCTCTGCCCTGCTGAGACCTCCCCTGGAATCTTGCAGCCAGCTCTGGGCTGCCCAGCTCAGGAGGGACAGGGATCTGCTGGAGAGAGTCCAACAGAGAGCTGCCAGGATGCTGAAGGGACTGCAGCACTGCCCTGTGAGGAGAGGCTGAGAGCCCTGGGGCTGTGCAGTCTGCAGAGGAGAAGACTGAGAGGGGATCTGATCAATGGCTATCAATAGCTGAGGGCTGGGGGTCAGGAGGGAGGGGACAGGCTCTGCTCAGCTGCACCCTGGGATAGGACAAGGGGCAGTGGATGGAAACTGCAGCACAGGAGGTTCCAGCTCAGCATGAGGAGGAACTTCTGCACTGTGAGGGTGCCAGAGCCCTGGAGCAGGCTGCCCAGAGAGGTTGTGGAGTCTCCTTCCCTAGAGCCTTTCCAGCCCCACCTGGATGTGTTCTGTGTGCCCTGTGCTGGATTCCATGCTCCTGCTCTGGCAGGGGGTTGGACTGGAGGATCTCCAGAGGTCCCTTCCAGCCCCTGACATCTGTGCTCCTATGAAAACAGGCACCCAGCAGCAGCTTCTTGCTCCTCACTCCAGCTTAGGAAAGCTCAGCTAAAGTTGCTTACTGAATGATGCAGGGGGGTACAGGGAGCTGGATGAGCAGCCCAGGCCATGCCCCAGTGCTGTTTGGTAGTTCAGAACCCCTCTGTCTTTAGAGGCCCTGAGATGGAGCTTTGCTGGACGAGGGTGGTGGTGCACAGGGCAGTGCCACTGAGTTTCCTGCTGCATGTGAGGCGGCTGTGCAACTCTTGTGCCCTTTGAGGATGGACCTAGAATTAGATACTGTTGAATGATGAATTTTGGGTGTTGGAGAGAGTGCTGGAGGAGCAGGGCAGTGAAGAGAAATCTGCTGTGGTCAAGTTGAGGCAGGATTTGGGGAGGGTTTTGATGAGAGGCAGCAGCTACTGATTTACTGTGAGCTCACTCAAGCTGCAGGGCTTTGTCCTTTGTCTTTGGAATGGTTTCACCTCTTGTGCAACCTTTTGTCTTTCATGTAGGGCACTTTGGAAGTAGCCAGAAATGCTATTCCAAGAAGCAAGGCTGAAAAGCTTCATTAAAAAGCAGGCATTAATCTCAGGCACTTGGGCTGCACCTTGTGCTGCTAGCCTAAACCAGCAACATTTGGCTACTCTGCCTTGCTTCATCCTCCCCATCCCTGCCCTCCTTTTTTCTACCTTGAGTGGTCCAGAACTTTGGGAAATCAAATTAATGGTTTGTTTGTTCAGTCCTCTTCCTTGCTTCATTTGAGAGTATGAAGAGTAGCACCTGGGCAGGGACACCAGAGCAGGTGAGGGGCATGTGGATGGGAAGGGACATGGTGCCTGTGATGGAGAGCTGCTCAGGCTGGGCATGAAGTGCCCTCCTGCTCTGCTGTGTCCTCTTAAGCCACCACAGAGACTGAGAGGGACCTGGAAGGAGCAGCACAGAGGTGTGTCTGGCTTTCCTGAGCCAGGAATATGTTGGCATCACTCTACAAAGCCACAAATTCCATCAGCTAAAGGTCAGAGTAATTACAGAGTCTACAACATTTCCTCCTGGGAAGGAAGCAGGCAGGGACTGTGGTTACTGCTGTGGCTTTTCACTTTCTGCAGGCTGGCCTGGAGAGGTTCACATCCCACTCTTCCCTGTAGTCAGATGATGCCAGTAAGGCAGCATGAAAAAGGAAACAGTCCAGAACCAGGAGTTGGCTCACCTCTCAGCCAGCTGGTGGAAACTGCAGCCTCGGGGGGTCATAGGAGATCACAGGGTGTTAGGAGCTGGAAGGGAGCTTCAAAGATCCTCAAATCCAACCCCCTGCCAGAGCAGGAGCAGAGAATCCAGCACAGGTCACACAGGAACACATCCAGATGGGGCTGGAAAGGCTCCAGAGAAGGAGACTCCACACCCTCCACCTTTTTACACCCAAGAGTGATTTCCATTTCACTGCTGCTCTTCTCAACAGCAGTGGAGAACAAATCATCCATGGGACAGCAATGTGCCCTGGGGGCCAAGAAGGCCAAGGGCATCCTGGGCTGCATTCAGAGGAGTGTGCCCAGCAGAGCCAGGGAGGTTCTCCTCCCCCTCTGCTCTGCCCTGCTGAGACCTCCCCTGGAATCTTGCAGCCAGCTCTGGGCTGCCCAGCTCAGGAGGGACAGGGATCTGCTGGAGAGAGTCCAACAGAGAGCTGCCAGGATGCTGAAGGGACTGCAGCACTGCCCTGTGAGGAGAGGCTGAGAGCCCTGGGGCTGTGCAGTCTGCAGAGGAGAAGACTGAGAGGGGATCTGATCAGTGTCTATCAATAGCTGAGGGCTGGGGGTCAGGAGGGAGGGCACAGGCTCTGCTCAGCTGCACCCTGGGATAGGACAAGGGGCAGTGGATGGAAACTGCAGCACAGGAGGTTCCAGCTCAGCAGGAGGAGGAACTTCTGCACTGTGAGGGTGCCAGAGCCCTGGAGCAGGCTGCCCAGAGAGGTTGTGGAGTCTCCTGCTCTGGAGCCTTTCCAGCCCCATCTGGATGTGTTCCTGTGTGCCCTGTGCTGGATTCCATGCTCCTGCTCTGGCAGGGGGTTGGACTGGAAGGTCTCCAGAGCTCACTTCCAGCCCCTAACATCCTGGGATCCTATGAGGCTCATCACATCCCAAAGATGGGATAAATGACTAAGGCCTTGAGCAGCTTGGTCTACTGGGAGGTGTCTCTGCCCATGGTTTGGAACTAGATGACCTTTGAGGTCCCTTCCAACCCAAACCATTCTATGGATGCCTGTGCTGATGCTATGGAGAAAGTGAGGACCCTCCCCAGCAACCCCAGCCTCAGTTCACCTCTGTGACCAGGCCAGACAAACCTCACCCCAAACCAGCCTGGAAAGGGTTAGGCTGAGCTGCTGCATCTGCCAGGGCTCCCCTGGGGGTCCCCATGAAATCCTGACTGCCCTTGCCAAGAGCCTCACCCCTGGATGCTGTTTGAGGAGCCCTCCCAGAGCTTCCCTAGTTGCTGCCTTTCCTTTCTTGCCTCCTCCCCCAGCGCAGCCTGCAGCTGAACCTCTCAGCTCCCCAGAAGGCAGATTTCCATGTGCAGTCGTTCGCTCCAAGTGGAGTGCTTTGGCACTGGGGCTTGGGCAGTAAAAGCCACAGCCTGGGAAAGCATTCAGTCCAGCATGTCCAGAACGATCCTGTGTGACAATTTCATCTGGGTCGTTCCAATGCAGTACCTGGTGGTGAGAGCCAGCTGCAGCACCCAGCCCGAGTATGGTGCAACCAGGGGAGAGGAATCAGCCCGCAGCCTGGCACTGCCTGCTCTCGGTGTGAGGGCATGCCACAGGGCACACCACTGCCAGGGAGAGGAAAGGAACCCAAAGCAGCACCCACCACCTTTTGAGGAAAGAAAGGCAGGCTGAGGGCTGCTGAGGGCTTTCTGTTGGGGTTTGTGTTTGTTTCCTTCCTCGTGGGCTTTGGTTTGTTGGTTTCCCTTTGGCTTTTTGTTTGCTGTGGGGTTTTGTTTGTTTTGGTTTGGGTTTTTCTTTGGGGTTTTGTTTGTTTTGGTTTGGGTTTTTCTTTGGGGTTTTGTTTGTTTTGGTTTGGGTTTTTCTTTGGGGTTTTGTTTGTTTTGGTTTGGGTTTTTCTTTGGGGTTTTGTTTGTTTTGGGGTCTGTGTGTTTGGTTTGGGTTTCCATTAGTTGGTTGGTTGGTGGTTTGAGGTTTTGTTTTTTTTCCATAGAATCACAGAATCAAGCAGGCTGGAACAGACCTCAGAGATCACCAAGTCCAACCTGTCACCTCTTCCCTAGCCCCTCCTGACAACCAAACCATGGCTCCTAGTGCCACAGCCAAGCCTTTCTTGAACACCTCCAGGGATGGGGACTCCACCACCTCCCTGGGCAGCACATCCCAGGGCCAATCTCTCTTGCTGGGAAGAACTTTCTTCTCACCTCCAGCCTAAACCTCTCCTGGCACAGCTTGAGACTGTGTCCTCTTGTTCTGGTGCTGGGTGCCTGGCAGAAGAGACCAACCCCCACCTGGCTACAACCTCCCTTCAGGTAGGTGTAGAGAGCAAGAAGGTCTCCCCTGAGCCTCCTCTCCTCCAGGCTAAGCAGCCCCAGCTCCCTCAGCCTCTCCTCACAGGGCTCCTTGGGGACACTTCTGGCAGGTGAAGCAGCGCTGTATTTGGCTGCTCGACAATCAGTGTTTCCTCTAACTCACTGCCTTCTTAGGTCTCTTTTCCCTCCTTTCTTTCTGTCTTTCTTTTATCCACTGCAAGATAGATATCTAAAAAATTAATCAAACAGCTGAATTTGAAGAAAGGGGAAATGCAAGAAGGCAAAAATAATCTGCTGTGCACACGCTGTGCTGCTGCCTGCAAGGCTCCAAACTGAGGAGAGGATGCAGTTATCATTCATTAAAAATCACTTGGATTTTGGTTTTTTTTTGTCTTTGGAGAAGAAGAGAAGGATCAGAAAAAGGAAAGAGAAGAGAAGCTCCTGGAAAGGAAAGGGAGAATAGCATGGCTGCATTGAAACCTAGTTAAAGCAGACTGTGTGTCTTGATCTTCAAAGCAGCTCATGAATCATTCAGGCTGCTAGAGCCCTCCACACAGACTCAGGGTCTGCCTCCTTTCTGGACCTCCTTCTTCACAACTGAAGCAACAAGAAGAAAGAAGCCAACAGAAGTGGAAAAAACCAAGAAACCTGCAGGGGAGGAAGCCCAGAACCTGCTCTGTGTTCAGCAGGATGTGAGAGCCTGGCCACGCTTCTGATGCCAGTTTTGCCAGAACAGCTGAGGTGACAGCAAAGGCTTTCTCCTCCTGACAGTACAAGCAAAGCTGGCACCTTGCACCTTCCTGGCATCATACAGCTGGGGAGCTTGGAGGAGACCTCTGAGATATCAGGTCCAACCACTCCTCTAGAGCTTGCAATCCCAACACTACCACCAAGCCACTACCACTAAACCATTTCCCTCAGAATACAGAATTGTCCAGGCTGGAACAGACCTCAGAGACCGTCAAGCCCAGCCTGTCACCTAACCCCTAACCCCCCCTGACAACCAAACCATGGCTCCAAGTGCCACAGCCAAGCCTTTGTTGAGCACCTCCAGGGACGGCGACTCCACCACCTCCCTGGGCAGCACATCCCAAGGGCCAATCTCTCTTGCTGGGAAGAACTTTCTCCTCACCTCCAGCCTAAACTTCCCTTGGCACATCTTGAGACGGTGTCCTCCTGTTCTGGTGCTGGGTGCCTGGGAGAAGAGACCAACCCCTACCTGGCTACAACCTCCCTTCTCAGCACCACATCCTTAGGTCTCTTAAATACCTCCAGGGATGGTGACTCCACCACCTCCCCTGGGCAGCCTCTTCCCACATCTAAGGAGCTTTTCCATGAAGAAACTGTTCCTAATCTCCAACCTGAACCTTCCATGGCACAACTTGAGGCTGTTTCCTCCTGTCCTCCCACTTGTTGCATGTGAGAAGAGACCAATCCCCACCTCATTCTACCCTCTGAAGGAGCTGTAGAGAGCGATGAGGTCTCCCCCCAGACTCCTCTTCTGAGGACTAAATAACCCCAGCTCTCTCAGTGGTTCCTCACAAGATCTTCCAGGCCCCTTGGTTGCTCTCTTTGGACACACTTCAGCACCTAAAAAAAGCCACCAGTCCTTTAGATCTTTAGGTGCCAGGAGATCCCAAGATTACACTTCTTATGGTCAGAACCAGGGATGTGAAGATTCACTAAGGAGAATGCTTGCTGCCCAGAGCTCCCTGGCACTGGGTGGCAAATCAAAGCAGAGAAACAGTCCCCACTCCCCACACCACCTCCTCAGTCACAGTTGCAGAAGCACAAGCCCTGCTCCATGCTGTGAGAGCTCAGAAAGACTTTAAGCATGCAGGGAACTGTAGTGCTTTCAGCAGGAGCTCTGTGTCCAGTCCTGGTGCCCCAGCATAAGAGCTGGAGAATGAGTCCAGGGGAGGGCCATGAAGGTGTTTAGAGGGCTGGAGCACCTCCCACGTCTGAGAGAATCAGGGCTGCTCAGCCTGGGGAAGAGAAGGCTCCAGGGGGACCTTAGAGCAGCCTTCCAGTGTCTGAAGGGGGCTATAAGAGAGCTGGGAGGGACTTTTGACAAGGGCTTGTAGTGGCAGGATGAGAGGGAATGGATTGCAGCTTGAGGAGGGCAGACTGAGACTGGAGATGAGGAAGAAGTTCTGTCCAGTGAGGGTGGTGAGAGCCTGGCACAGGCTGCCCAGGGAGGCTGTGGATGCTCCCTCCCTGGAGGTGTTTGCAGCCAGGCTGGATGTGGCTGTGAGCAACCTGCTGTGGTGTGAGGTGTCCCTGCCCATGGCAGGGGGTTGGAACTGGCTGATCCTTGAGGTCCCTTCCAACCCTGACAGCTCTGTGACTCTGTGGCTGCCTGTGGTCACCCTTTGGCTGCAGCTGATGGCGCAGACCTGCGAGGCACAGGGCAGCTGAACACAACCAAACGAGAGCTTGATGGAAGGAACTGTCTCATGGCCCTTAATTACCAACAGCAGCAAGCCTCAGAGAATTACTTCCATCACTTCCCAATAGCTGGCTTCGATTTCAGCCCACACTAAGATACTGGGTCAATAGGAGCAGCGAGACAGGCAGGGGAGTTAAACAAACAGCTTCATTCAGTCCGAATTACTTGGAGCAAGTTATCAAAGTAATCAATGGCAGGTAACAGCTATAAACCAAGTGATCAATATGTTAGAGCAGTCACAGGCAGAGGATGGCTCTGGCAGAGAGTGATCAATGGCACCTTGGAATTGCTGAAGCACTTAGTGATGAAGTGATGGCCATCAGGAAGTCTCCAGCAGGCCCTCTGGCATGGTTCAGGTGGGCAGCATTATCATCCCAGCACTACAAGCCCCTGCATAAAGTCCCTCCCCAGCTCACTGGTAGGTCCCCTTCAGGTCCTGGAGGGCTGCTTTAAGGTCTCCCTGGAGCCTTCTCTTCTCCAGGCTGAACAGCCCCAGGTGAAGGGAGGAAAGCCTCAGCTGCCTGCCCATCTCTGCCAGCCCCCTGCAGCATCAAAGGCTGTCTCATGTCCCCACACAGAACATGCTCCAGCCCTCTGATCATCTTCATGGCCCTCCTCTGGACCTGCTCCAACAGCTCTGTGTCCTTCCCATGCTGGAGGCACCAGAACAGGATGCAGCACTCCAGGCAGGGTCTCAGCAAAGCAGAGCAGGAGGGGCAGAACCACCTCCCTTGTCCTGCTGGTCACTTCCGTTGATGCAGTGCAGCACATGGTTGCCTTCTGGGCTGCTGGAACAACAGCAGCAGTGCTTGTGCCCAGACAGGGCTCACCCTGAAAGGGAGTGGGCTGTCTTCAGGTCACTGCCTGTAACTGAACCCCTACCTCTCCCTCCCTCCCCAGCCCCCATGGTGAGAGGGACATGTAGAAAGCTCACCAGCTCACAGAGGTATCTGGGGAGCAGGCTGGTCTCTCTGGGTGAATGTGTCACCAGAGTGGAGCTGATTAAGTGGGTCTCTGGTTTTGGAAAAGGTTAATATTTCATCACATCTTCTGTCCTCAGGAATAATTAGCCCTGGCAGTACCAGCTCTGTCCCTCCCCAAGGTCTGAGAGAGAGACTGAAGGCTGTGGAGAGAGAGAGAGAGAGGTGGCAGTGATGGATAGACAGCATCTCAGCTCTGGGCTATCAGTGCAGTCAACCAGTGGTTCCTCCTCCTCCTCCTCCTCCTCCTCCTTCTCCTCCTTCTCCTTCTCCTTCTCCTTCTCCTTCTCCTTCTCCTTCTCCTTCTCCTTCTCCTTCTCCTTCTCCTTCTCCTTCTCCTTCTCCTTCTCCTTCTCCTTCTCCTTCTCCTTCTCCTTCTCCTTCTCCTTCTCCTTCTCCTTCTCCTTCTCCTTCTCCTTCTCCTTCTCCTTCTCCTTCTCCTTCTCCTTCTCCTTCTCCTTCTTCTCCTTCTCCTTCTCCTTCTCCTTCTCCTTCTCCTTCTCCTTCTCCTTCTCCTTCTCCTTCTCCTTCTGCTTCTCCTTCTCCTTCTCCTTCTCCTTCTTCTCTCTTTTCTCCTTCTTATCCCTCCTCTAGGAAGGACCTCTGCAGGAGGAGAGGGGAGTGGTTGTCCTGCTGGAAAGCTGCTCCACAGAGAAAGCTCTGGGAGCAGAAGAAGCTTCCCATGCAGCAGCAATGAGGCCAAGGTTGTCAATGGCATCCTGGGGTGCATTAAGAGTGTGTCCAGCAGGCCAAGGGAGGCTCTCCCCTCCCAACACTGACAATTGATTCAATGGCTCTAAGAGAAACACAGTAGTACAAAAATCTGATGTTGCCCCATGGTGCTTGCTGGAATAGTCCACAGCCAACCTCACTGCCTGCAGCCAGGCTCCTGTGGGGTCCACTGCAGCTCCCTTTTGCCCTGCAGCCCCCTTGCAGCCAGGAACACTCAAACTCAGGAACAGCTTCTGCAGGCTGTGTGGCTAGGAGCCACAACTTGGGCTCCTAGCACAGCTCTCTCAGGAGAGCAGGAACCAGCTTTGCCCTCCAGGGAAAGGAAAAAGAGTCTGAGTGAAACAGGCACTCCAGTGACACAACCTCCTGCATTCAAAACTCCTGCCTGGACATTGCCATCAGCTCCTCACACCCTCCAGCTGCCTCTCCAGGTCCTTCCCAAGAGCTGCCCTCCTCCTTCCCACTCAGGGATGACAGAAGAGCGAGGGGGAATCGCACTGCAAGTGCTCTGCTGCAGAGGAAGCCCTCACACTGATGTGCCCCTGCCAGCCATCATCAAGATAGCAGCCCTGCTCCTGAAGGAACACCAAGCCCCCCTGCCCCAGCATCCCAGCAGCGCTGTGTCCAGCCAAGGCCCCTCAGCCTGACATTTTGTCTAGGCAGCCCTCGAGGTAACAAAACCTGAAAGGGGCTTACAGGAGAGACAGGGAGAGACCTCCAAGGTCATCAAGACCAACCATTCACCCAACCCTAACTAATCAACCAGGCCATGGCACAAGTGCCACATCCAGGCTTTTCTGAAACACCTCCATGGATGGGGACTCCACCTCCTCCCTGGGCAGCACATCCAAAGGCCAATCTCTCTTGCTGGGTAGAACTTCTTCTTAACACCCAGCCTAAACCTCCCCTGGCACAGCTTGAGACTGTGTCCTCTTGTTCTGGTGCTGGGTGCCTGGGAGAAGAGACCAACCCCCACCTGGCTACAACCTCCCTTCAGGGAGTTGTAGAGAGCAATCAGGTCTCCCCTGAGCCTCCTCTTCTCCAGGCTAAGCAACCCCAGCTCCCTCAGCCTCTCCTCCCAGGGCTGTGCCCCAGACCCCTCCCCAGCTTTGTTGCCCTTCTCTGGACACCTTCCAGCAGCTCAACCTCCTTCCTAACCTGAGGAGCCCAGAACTGGACACAGGACTCAAGGTGTGGCCTGAGCAGTGCTGAGCACAGGGCAGGATGAGCTCCCTGCTCCTGCTGGCCACACTGTTCCTGATGCAGGGGAGTGGAGCTGGGTGATTTTTAAGGTGCTGTCCAACTGAAGCCACTCTATGAAAACTGAGGCATCTCGTGGCACTTCAGATCCTGCCCCCTCTGGGACCAGAACAGTCCACACCAGAGCCCCTCACTCCAAGGCATGAGTTCACATCTTGCTCTGAGGACAGGCTGAGGGAGTTGGGGTTGTTCAGCCTGGAGAAGAGAGGGCTCCAGGGGGACCTTAGAGCTGCCTTCCAGTGCCTGAAGGGAGCCTGCAGGAAGGCTGCAGAGAGCCTTTTAATAAAGGTGTCTGGTGACAGGACAAGAACTAGCACAGAAACAGCATCAACCATTCTGTCTCTGAAGACATTGCCCAGCCTGGGAAGGTTTCAAACGCAGGCCACAAAATCCAACTGATGGATGGCAGAAACAAAACCTTGTCCAGGACAGGTAGCTCCAGTTTATCCTCAAGACACACACCAGCCCCTGCTCTGCTTGATGGACTGTTCTCATATCTACCTCCCCAGAGACCTCAGCCCAAGGAAACAACCACAGTGCTGAGTGTTGAGCTCCATAGGGGCTGGTGTCCAGGAGACAAAAGCAATTATGCTGTTTCCTAATGGGGATACTCTCACCTCAGATGCACTTCCCACCTTCAGCTGGCTAACTGCAGGGCCACACTGTGCTTGCCTCTCTGTCTTTAGAAAGCCAAACAACCAGTGAGGTGATTCTGCCCCTCTGCTCTGCCCTCAGGACACCCCAGCTGGAGCACTGCATCCAGTTCTGGTGCCCCCAGCACCACAAGAACCTTGAATTGTTGGAGTGGGTACAGAAGAAGCCATGAAGATGATCAGAGGGTTGGAGCAGCTGCCCTGTGGGGACAGGCTGAGCAAGCTGGGGTTGTTTAGCCTGGAGAAGAGGAGGCTCTGAGGAGACCTTAGAGCAGTCCCCCAGCAGCTGAAGGAGGCCTACAGGAAAGCTGGGGAGGGACTTTTTACAAGGGCTTGCAGTGATAGGATGAGAGGAATGGCTCTGAGCTGGATGGGGGAAGATTCAGACTGGAGATTAAGAAGAAATTCTGCCCCAGGAGGGTGGTGAGAGCCTGGCACAGGCTGCCCAGGGAGGTGGTGGAAGCCTCCTGCCTGGAGGTGTTTGCAGCCAGGCTGGAGGTGGCTGTGAGCAACCTGCTGTGGTGTGAGGTGTCCCTGCCCATGGCAGGGGGTTAGGACTGGCTGAGCCTTGAGGTCCTTAAGGACCCTGACAATCCTATGACTCTATGACTCCCTCCTTCACAGCTCCATCCATTCTCATCCCCACAGCACTCAGGGCACCTCTGCTCAGAAATGCCCCACTTCCTGCTGTCCCAACACCCTTCTGCCCCGAGGAGATGCACACCCCACCCCCAGCCCCAGCTCTTGCCCTGGTCTCCAACACAGCACATCCAGAGTCAGCAGCTCTGAAGACAGTGGCTGAGTAAGCAAGTGTTAAAAATAACAGGATCCCCGAGGAGCCAGCCTGGGCTGCGCCTGGAAGGGGATTAGCTCAGCTCCCATCCAGAGCCCACGCTGAGAAACACGTGGAGTCAGCAAAGGGAAAGGCAACAGCACCACAAAAGCCTCCAGGACTGGGCCTGCTCTCAATGCTCCGAGCTCCACCTGGGTAACATCACCACAGAACGTCAGGGGTTGGAAAGGACCTCCAGAGATCAGCCAGTGCAACCCCCTGGCAGAGCAGCATCACCCAGGGCAGGGCACACAGGAACACAGCCAGGTGGGCTTCAAATGTCTCCAGAGAAGGAGACTCCACAACCTCTCTGGGCAGCCTGCAAACCTTCCCTGGAGCTCAAGCCACCTGCTAGGTACCCACCAGTTCCTGCAAGACTAATGTTCAGGTGCTGCTGAGGATGGTGGAGCAGAGCAGAGCCCAGCCTCAGTCCTGCCTGTGGAACAAGGTGGGCTTTTCCACACAGCATTCTCCAGACAGGAGGCTCCTCATCTGGGGCCTCTCAAGAAACCAGATCAATCTGCACACAGGGTGCAAAATCCATTCCCAGCTGTTGAGACTCAGCGTTCACCTCTATTAATCTCCAAAATGGCTTTCATCTAGCAGGCAAGCAAGTTGAAGGATGAGAAGGCAAAGTGAGAAGTCCAAGGGGGATCATAACAAGCAAAGCCAAAGGCAATGCTGTCAGAATCTGCTATTCTCCTCCCCAACTCCTCACTTCCAAGAAGATATTGCAGTATTCTGGGTGCACTCGACTGCCTGCCGCTCCTGGGAAGCAATCACCAACTCAGCTGAACACAGAGCCACGCAAAGCCTGCAGGAGGCACAGAAGCACAGGATGCTAAGGGCTGGAAGGGGCCTCAGAGATCATCAGGTCCAAAACCCCTGCAGTGCAGGACCACTTAGGGCAGGCCATGGAATCAAAGAATCTTTAGGGTTGGAGAAGACCTTAAAGGTCACTGAGTCCAAGCATAACCCAACTGCCATGCCGCAGCACAAACTTCCTTGCAAGCTGCCTGCCTGGATGTGCCTCTGCCCTTAAAGGAAGAAACCATATCAGAATCCTCCTCTGCTTCACTGCTGTCAGTGATCACAGCCCTCAGCTCCAGGTGGTGGTGGCCATGGCTCATGGTCCCAGCTCAGCCACCACCACAGCCTCTGCAACATCTACTGCAGCCCAAGGAGCACCAGGGATCAGCCCAAGCAGCACATGGAGCAACCACCTGGCAAACCCCAGCCTCTGGTGCAGCTGTCTGCTGCAGCTGGAGAAATCCAGGAGCCACCAGCAGCAGCACAGAGCCTCCTGGCTGGGGCTGAGGCATCCTCCCTGTCGGCTCTCCAAGCCACTGAGCAATACTGGAAGCACCAAGTCCAATCCCACCGTCTGTACATGCCTGGCACTGACTCACTCCCTGCCATGCTGCTCCTGTGGTTTCCCAGTGGGAGTTGTAGAAGTTGTAGAAGATGAGATCAGCCAGCTCCAACCCCTACCATGGGCAGGGACACCTCACACCACAGCAGGTTGCTCACAGCCACCTCCAGCCTGGCTGCAAACACCTCCAGGCAGGAGGCTTCCACCACCTCCTTGGGCAGCCTGTGCCAGGCTCTCACCACCCTCATGGGGAACAACTTCTTCCTCACATCCAATCTCAATCTCCCCACTTCTAGTTTTGCTCCATCCCCCCCAGTCCTATCCCTCCCTGACACCCTCACAAGTCCCTCCCCAGCTTTCTTGCAGCCCTCTGCAGATCCTGGAAGGCCACAATGAGGTCTCCTGGGAGCCTTCTCCTCTCCAGCCTGCACAACCCCAACTCCCTCAGTCTGTCCTCACAGCAGAGCAGCCCCAGCCCTCTGCTCCTCCTCCTGGCCCTTCTCTGGACACCTTCCAGCCCCTCCAGATCCTTCCTGTAGTAGGGTCTCCAGACCTGGACACATCACCCTGGACACCTGCACCATCAGCAAGGATTTCCTTCCAGAAAGGGTTCTGCAAACTCTGTGCCTTCCTCTCTCTGCAGACCACCATGTCTGGACCCTTCTCTCTTCCCCAGCCTCCCCTATCAGCCCCTGCCTCCCCCAGAGCTCCCAGCAGCCCCATTTCCTCCCTGCCCACACTCCTGCTCACTGACGGTGCCTCACCCCAGCCCTGCTCGGACACAGTCGGTAAACCCGTCAGGGACAGGGGAAGCAAAAGCAATTAGCCCCAGCCCCTCCCCCCTGCCCTGCCCTCTCTTCCTCCCTAATGACAACTGCTCCTTGGCAGCAGCACGCAGCACCCTGCCCACCTGCCCGGGAACAAGGTGGCTGCCAGCAGGCAGCAGGGGGTCTGGCGAGGGGGAGGCAGCGAGTGGCTCTTCCCTTTTAACAGGGGCAGATGGTTCCCATCCCTGGCACTCAGCCTCTCCAGGAATAGCAACTCCTCTCAGCTCCACTCTAGCAGGCCTCTGTCAGGGCTGGCAGCTCATCTCTCCAGAGAAAGGAGCATCTGGTCCTTGCTGAGAAAAGGAGCTAGAAGAATAAATCAATAAATAAGCACATTGCTTGCTGTGGGGCTGGGGAGATGCTGCTGCTGTCTCAGCACTTCAGCCCAAGTGCTGCTCTTTGGGCTGTGGCAGGGGTAACCCAGGCAGGTCAGAGGCTGGGAGCAAGGTAAAGCCTGGGCAGCAAAGCACCGTGGCTGGGGCCCATCACAGAGGGCTCTCCTCAGAGGACAACACCCCCCCCCCCCAAAAGGCTGCCTGGAGCAGGAAGTAAAGGCCAGCTGCTGCCATAGGGCTGGGATGAAATGCCAGGTACAGCTCCCTGGGAAAGGCTTGCCCCAGCTGTGGGTGTGGGAGTGCAGGCAGGGGGCAGGCAAACACTGTGTCCTAGAAGGACAAGGAAGAAAACTGCCTTCTCCTCTGCAGACTGCACAGCCCCAGGGCTCTCAGCCTCTCCTCACAGGGCAGTGCTGCAGTCCCTTCAGCATCCTGGCAGCTCTCTGTTGGACTCCTCCAGTAGATCCCTGTCCCTCCTGAGCTGGGCAGCCCAGAGCTGGCTGCAAGATTCCAGGTGAGGTCTCAGCAGGGCAGAGCAGAGAGGGTGAAGAACCTCCCTCAATCTGCTGGACAAGCTCTTATTAATGCAGCCCAGGATCCCCTTGGCCTTCTTGGCCCCCAGGGCACATTGCTGTCCCATGGAGAACTTGATTCAATCCTAAAAACACAACTCAGGCAGGAACAATCAATGAGTGAAGAAGGGCTCAGACCCACCTAGCATCCCAAACCCACAGCCCTGAGGTCTGGAGCACAGCCCTGTGAGGAGAGGCTGAAGGAGCTGGGGTTGCTTAGCCTGGAGAAGAGGAGGCTCAGGGGAGACCTTCTTGCTCTCTACAACTACCGGAAGGGAGGTTGTAGCCAGGTGGGGGTTGGTCTCTTCTCCCAGGCACCCAGCACCAGAACAAGAGGACACAGTCCCAAGCTGTGCCAGGGGAAGTTTAGGCTGGAGGGGAGGAGAAAGTTCTGTCCAGAAAGAGGATTTGGCCACTGGAATGTTCTGCCCAGGGAGGTGATGGAGTCCCCATCCCTGGAGGTGTTCAGAAAAGGCTTGGATGTGGCACTTGGAGCCATGGTTTGGTTGTCAGGAGGGGTTAGGGATTAGGTGATAGGTTGGACCTGATGATCTCTGAGGTCTTTTCGAGCCTGGCTGACTGTGTGATTCTGTGTGACAGTATCCACCCACATAAGGAACAGCCTCAAGCTGCCACTGGGACATTAGGAAACATTTTCCCATCAAGAGTGGTCAGGGACTGGAATGTGCTGCCCAGGGCGGTGGTGGCGTCCCCAAGCCTGGGTGTGTTTGAAGGTGGTTTGGATGTGGTGCTTAGGGGAGAGCCTTGCAGAGCAGGGCCGTGGACTCGGTGATCCCGAGGGTCTGCTCCAGCCTGAGTGCTGGCTGAGTGGCGCCGTGGCGGCGCGGGCGGCAGGGAGCGGGGGGCAGGGAGCGGGGGGCAGGGAGCGGGGGGCAGGGAGCGGGGGGCAGGGAGCGGGGGGCAGGGAGCGGGGGGCAGGGAGCGGGGGGCAGGGAGCGGGGGGCAGGCAGCCCGGGGCAGGGAGCGGGGGGCAGGCAGCCCGGGGCAGGGAGCGGGGCGCAGGCAGCCCGGGGCAGGCAGCCCGGGGCAGGGAGCGGGGCGCAGGCAGCCCGGGGCAGGGAGCCCGGGGCAGGGAGCGGGGCGCAGGCAGCCCGGGGCAGGGAGCGGGGGGCAGGGAGCGGGGGGCAGGCAGCCCGGGGCAGGGAGCGGGGCGCAGGCAGCCCGGGGCAGGCTGACCTGCGGTGGCGAGTGTCGCGCAGTGCGCGGTCGCTGGGGATCCGCTCGCTCTCCCGCTGGTTGAAGGCGTGCAGCCGGTACGGGTCCTCGCCGCCCCTCCAGCGCCGGGCGCTCAGGTACCGCCGCTCCTCAAACTCATCCCACAGCTCCTCCCAGGCCGGCTCCAAGCCCTGCGCACACAAAGTCAGCCCCGTTAGCAGCAGCAGAGACCGGAGGACGCTTGGCCTCGCCCCACAGGTCCTCCCCAGCCCCTCTGGAGGCCAGCTGGGCTCCACAGCACGGAGTGAGCGTGGCAAGAGCAGCCTAACAAGGAGCCTCGTCGAAGCTTCCAGGTCTGGGCTTTTATGAGGTCTTGAAACAGCAAGGCAAAGGAAGGCTGCCAATCTGAGCTTAAAATGAGCAGCTTGAGACCAAATTGTTTGTTATGAGGCTGGTGGAACACTGGAACAGGTTGCCCAGGGAGGTGGTTTGGGGCTCACCCATGGAGACATTCCAAGTGAGGCTCAAGGGGGCTCTGGACAACCTGATCCAGCGGAGGATGCTCCTGCTGACTGCAGAGGGGGTTGGACTGGATGACCTTTGGAGGTCCCTTCCAACCCAGACCACTCTGTGATCCTACGGAATTCAGGTCTCTGGTGGGTCCCACTCTCAAACAGCAGAACCTCCAGACATACAAAAGCATTGAGGTCTTGTTAGGGTCTTCATTTCTCTCCAGACAAAACCCAGAGGTCTTTTCCACCACACCCCACCACCCCTGCAACCCTTCAGGTAGGGAAGGGCCATCAGAGAGCAGCAGCACAAGCACAGCCCCATGTTTCCACTCTGGTCCCAGGCCCAGCTCCAGCAATGGGATTGTGTGGGAGAGGGGCTGCAACCCTCCCAGAGCATTGTGTTCATCTTTGCTGCAGCAAAGGACTTCATAGACCCACGGAGTCATAGAATGCATGGGGTTGGAAGGAACCCTCAAAGGTCTTCTTGTCCAACCCACCCTGCACTCAGCAGGGAGACCTCCTAGATCAGGCTGCTCAAGGCCACAGCAGGTTTGACCTTCATGTCAACCACATCCCTGTTCCAGTATCTCACCACTCTCACTGTGATGGCCAAACTAAACCTACCCTCCTCTACTTTCAAACCATTCCTCTTTGTCCTACTGCTACAAGCCATTCCAGACAGTCCCTCCCAGCCTTCCTCTAGGTCCTCTTTGGATGCTGAAGTGCTGCTCTAAGGTCTCCCTGGAGCCTTCTCTTCTCCAGCCTGAACTTCCCCAACTCTCTCAGCTGGAAGAGACCTCGAAATCCCAACCAGCCCTACTGCAGAGAAAGGAGTGGGCAAGCATGTGCCCACGAAAGGATGGAGGAGCTGAATTTTGGGGTAACCCAACAGCTCCAACAGGCAGCAGAGGGGTGCCAGCATGCCTCAGGCAGCGTGGTGCCATCAGAGGGCTTGAGAGCCCTGAGCAGCAGGGTGCCGATAGGATCGGAGCGCTGCGGCAGCGCAGCCTGCAGGGAGAGATGCCAGCGGTTACAGACACCTCGGCCCACAGGAAGCGGTGATCTTATCCCATCATTGATCTTTTCTTCCTCTTTTCTTCTTTTTTTTGTCTTCCCCCTCCCCCCTCCTCAGTTCACCCCACCTCAAAGCCGACTTTGCCTGCTAATAGAGCAAGATGAAGCTTTTGAAACAGGGGATTGTTTTTATCCCATAATTGATTTTGCTCGCTCCCAGCAGGGCTTGTTCAGAGGAGAGGGGGGAGGGAGAACCACAGAATCATTCAGGTTGGAAAAGAGCCTCAGGATCACCAAGTCCAACCCAGAGCCCTCCTCTGCAAGGCTCTCCCCTAAACCATAGCCCCAAGCACCACATCCAAACCTCCTTCAAACACATCCAGGCTTGGGGACTCCACCACCTCCCTGGGCAGCACATTCCAGTCCCTGACCACTCTGGCTGGGGAAAAATTCTTCCTGATGTCCAGTCCAGAACCAGTAGCAAGACCAAGGTGGACATCTCCAGCCACATGATGTCCCAGTGACACAAGCAGCCCCCAAAAGCCAGCAGAGCCCAGGGGTGCCTGCAGGAACAGGAGTGGATTCTTCTTCTCCCGGTTCTTCCCCATGAGGGTGGTGAGAGCCTGGCACAGGCTGCCCAGGGAGGCGGTGGAAGCCTCCTGCCTGGAGGTGTTTGCAGCCAGGCTGGAGGTGGCTGTGAGCAACCTGCTGTGGTGTGAGGTGTCCCTGCCCATGGCAGGGGGTTGGGACTGGATGATCCTTGAGGTCCCTTCCAGCCCTGACAGCTCTGTGCCTCTACGAAAGAGTAAGAAGAAATCCCTCTGCTCACCCAGGGACAGCACATCAGTCACAGGTTACTAGGTAAGGCCTTCACTGTCGTATTTCCACTCTGTATTATCACCTCTCCCTCACCCAGGAGCCCTGTCTGGGGAGCTTAATAACTGATGTGCAGAAATCCAGATTTAATTTATTATGATCTAACTCACTTTAGAAGCCAAATTACCCTGCACTGGAAAAGGGATCAAGTCAATACTCCACTTGCCTTTCTATTTATCTCTTTCAGGGCTCATCTGCCCTGGTTTCATATTCATTTTCTTTCATGTACTAGTCATAAATTTTCATTTTTTCCCTTGGAATTAGGTGATTCCTCATTCAACATTGCAGCTTGATGATGGGGATTAATTACAGAAAACACAGCCAGTGCTTAACAGAATGTGAGAGGCTCAACAAGTCGCGAGAATGAGAGGGGGAAAAAGATAACCAAGGGGTGGCTGGCTGCTCAGGGCAAGGAAGGGCAACCCCTGCCAGCACAAAAGTGAGAGGGGGCCCCAGAGGGTTCAGCCAGAGGGTCCCCCCCAGGCAAAAAGACACAGACAAAGCTCACTGTGGAGAGAAGCTCACACAGGACAAAGGGTAATGGCTTCAAACTAGAGAAGAGCAGGTTTAGGTTGGATCACATCCAATCTCAATCTCCCCATTTCTAGTTTTGCTCCATTCCCCCCAGTCCTATCCCTCCCTGACACCCTCAAAAGTCCCTCCCCAGCTTTCTTGGAGCCCCCTGCAGATCCTGGAAGGCCACAATGAGGTCTCCTGGGAGCCTTCTCCTCTCCAGACTGAACAATCCCCTGTTCATGGTGCAAAACCTGTTCCTAACATCCAACCTAAACCTGCTCTTCTCTAGTTTGAAGCCATTGCCCTTTGTCCTGTGTGAGCTTCTCTCCACAGCCTGGCTGATTCTGTATTCTGTATCTGTGTCAGTGGTGACCCCAAAGAGGTCTGGCAGCAGCCTCTGCACCGTGGCCCTCCCCACACCCTGCTCTCCCTGGAAAATCTCATTCCAAAGTAATCCCTGGCCCAGCACTCACAGCTGAGCCTCCCTCCTGCCTTCCCTGGGACTCAGGCATTAAGAAAGAAAGAGGACAAATAAATACATTAGCCTAGCAAAAGCTTCCCGGGGTGACTCCCATCCCCTCCAAGTGAGAACTCCAGACAGGCAGATGACGTGCAGCACGCTGCTGCCCAGCCACCCTCGGTCAGCACTCTGCCTGCCGTGGCTGGAGAGGATTGAGAGCATGTGTGAGTGCTGTCCAGCACGCCCCGGGAGCGCTGGGGGAGCTCCCTCGGGAGGAACTGCAAGGAGGCATTACACAAATGAGATTTAAAGAAGCAGGAGGTTCAATTATAGAGCTGCTCCCGGCTGAGGCACTAATGCCAGCTGAAAGGATTAGACACTTCAAACAGGACAGAGTTCAGCCTCCTGGGCCCCAGGCATCACTGCCTACACTAAGAGGGTCAGCAGCCCCAGGTGAGAAAGAAGCAGGGCAGCAGCACACTGCCCAGGTGGAGCATCGAGGAAAAGATTCTTCTGCTGTGCTTTGGTGCAGGTCTCCTGATAACAGAATTGTCAGGGCTGGAAGGGACTCCAGGGATCAGCCAGTCCCAACCCCCTGCCACGGGCAGGGACACCTCACACTGCAGCAGGTTGCTCACAGCCACCTCCAGCCTGGCTGCAAACACCTCCAGGCAGGAGGCTTCCACCACCTCCCTGGGCAGCCTGTGCCAGGCTCTCACCACCCTCCTGGGGAACAACTTCTTCCTCACATCCAATCTCAATCTCCCCACTTCTAGTTTTGCTCCATCCCCCCCAGTCCTATCCCTCCCTGACACCCTCACAAGTCCCTCCCCAGCTTTCTTGGAGCCCCCTTCAGATCCTGGAAGGCCACAATGAGGTTTCCTGGGAGCCTTCTCCTCTCCAGCCTGCACAACCCCAGCTCCCTCAGTCTGTCCTCACAGCAGAGCAGCTCCAGCCCTCTGCTCCTCCTCCTGGCCCTGCTCTGGACACCTTCCAGCACCTCCAGATCCTTCCTGGCACAGAGGCTCCAGAACTGGCCCCAGTGCTCCAGGTGCCAGATGCCCGAGCCCAGCAGCTTGGCTTAACCCCATGCATGCAGTGCTTTGCATCCTGAGGGCCTCATCCTCAAGACAGAGGAGGAAGACAAACAGAGCAGCACACTCTTTGCTGTGGGTGTCTGGAGCAGAGGCTCCACACCCACCTTGCAGCACGTTCTGCAGTGCATCAGGTACCACTCAGCAGCAAACCAGCACAGATCCTGGAAGGGTCACATCCCACACCTCCTTTCTCTCATCCCTTCTCCTGCCCCAAACTGCACAGCCCCCAAGCCTTTAAATACAAACTTAAGTGGCTCCAGGTATTTCAGAAGAGCTCACAGAAATCCCTGTTCCAGCGCCTCAAGGACTTGCTTCAAGTGCTTCACCACCTTGCTGCTGCCTTCCCCAGCTTTGTGCTGACACCAGCCATGCATCACAAAACAGAGAGGCCCCAGCTCCCATCTGCCCTCAATCACTCTGCTGCTCCACGAGGATTTTAGCTGCAGTTTCTTTATTTAAGGGCTGTGAAGCTCTCCTTCCCCTTGCTCTGGTACCTGCACACAACACTCACAGAATCACAGGGGGTGGAACTGACCTCTGGAGACGCTGGTGAGAGCCTGGCACAGGCTGCCCAGGGAGGTGGTGGAAGCCTCCTGCCTGGAGGTGTTTGCAGCCAGGCTGGAGGTGGCTGTGAGCAACCTGCTGTGGTGTGAGGTGTCCCTGCCGATGGCAGGGGGTTGGAGCTGGCTGAGCCTTGGGGTCCCTTCCAGCCCTGACAGCTCTGTGATTCTGTGATGTTCTATGACCTGGAGCTGGTCCTAGACATGAAAGCAGAAGGAGAAGCAGCTCAGGTTAAAGCAGCTGTGCTCCAGGGTGCATTGCATGTACTACCCAGCTGCCAGCCCATCCTTCCCCCAGCTCTGCTCAAGGAGGAATTAGATACAGAACATTTGTGACAGCAAGAACTGATCTAAACCTTTGATCCTTAGGTACCTGCTGCTGGATGCATTTCTGAGATCTCAGGCCTGGAAAGCAACGTGACTGACAGCACCAGAGATACAGCAGCATAATTTAGAGCCTGTGTGTCAGCCCAGCCTTCTCCTATCTCAGCTCAGTAGCAGCAACAAAAAAACCCTCAGCCCTGACTAGTGGGAACTGCACCACAGCAAGGTGTGGGGAGCTGGAACAGAGAGAAGTCTGTGGAGGAAGGGCTGTGGGTCAGAACCACAGACTCAACATTGAGGCTGCAAAAGACCCTCAGGACCACCAGGTCCAGTCCACAACCCTACTCTACAAGGGTCACCCCTAAACCATATCCCCAAGCACCACATCCAAACCACCTGCAAACACATCCAGGGAGGTGGTGGAGTCCCCAAGCCTGGATGTGTTTGAAGGTGGTTTGGATGTGGTGCTTGGGGCTCTGGTTCAGGGGAGAGCCTTGCAGAGTAGGGCTCTGGGTTGGACTTGCTGATGCTGAGGCTCTTTCCAACCTGAATGTTCCTGTGACTCTGTGAAAAGCTCCCTGCTTCCTTTGTGGGACAGCATTATCCTTCCCCAAAAGAGGAGGAGGCAAAGGAGCATGGGGATGCAGAGCACCATCACCCCCTCCAGCTTGCCAGGAAGCTCAGAGATACAAAAGGAGAACAGAAGGGAGGGGCAGTGGGGGTGAGAAAGGAAGCAAACAAAACTATCAAAGGTGTAACTGGACCTGTAGCACAACATCTGCACTTTGGAGGACTCAGCTCATGTCACCACCCAGGGCCCCATCTCTGGAGCTCTCACACCCAGGAGGATGCTGGTTGCAAAAGCTTTGCCAAGTCACAGCCCAGAGACACAGCACAATCTTCCCTTCCCTCCACCCCCTTCTCCCTAACACACTGGCAGCATCTGATCAGTATTTCTGCATGTCTCTAGAAGCCATAAGTACCTCAATAAATAAACAATGCCCACTCCCAAGCAAAAGAAAGCGAAAAAAACCAGAAGGAAGCTGGGGAGGGACTTGTGAGGGTGTCAGGGAGGGATAGGACTGGGGGGGATGGAGCAGAACTAGAAGTGGGGAGATTGAGATTGGATGCTAGGAAGAAGTTGTTCCCCATGAGGGTGGTGAGAGCCTGGCACAGGCTGCCCAGGGAGGTGGTGGAAGCCTCCTGCCTGGAGGTGTTTGCAGCCAGGCTGGAGGTGGCTGTGAGCAACCTGCTGTGGTGTGAGGTGTCCCTGCCCATGGCAGGGGATTGGGGCTGGATGATCTCTGGAGGTCCCTTCCAGCCCCTAATATTCTGTGATTCATTGGCAGTGCAACCAACCTGCCCACCATGCCCCAGCCAGCTGTGCTCCCTGAGCATCACTCAGTCCACCAGCAGCATGGGAAAAGCCAAGCACAAGCCAGCCAGGAGAGGCTGCTCAACAGCCCTGTCCTCTGTCTCACTGCCTAAATGGGAGTGCAAAAAGGCAAGCAGCAAAGCCTCATCATTCTCAAGTACAAGTGCAGGCTGCTAAAGGGCACTGGGGTCAAGATGCTCTTCCATGCTGACATGGGAAGCAAGCCCATGAGGTTTTGACAGAGCTTCTGCTGCTTCCAGCTCCACAGCTGAGCTCTAGCAGGCTCACTTTGTCTCATCCCTCACCCCCTGCCCAGCACCAGTGATGCCAAGTGGGAATACTCAGCACCAGGCTAAGTCGACCAGCCCCTTACTGCCTGAGACAAAAAAGAGGTGGACACAAAGAAGGGAAAAAAATAAACCTTTCCAGTGTGACAGGGACCAAAACACTGAAGAGGCTTCCCAGAGCCTGTGGAGTCTCTGGAGACATCCCAAACCCACCTGGATCTGTTCCTCTGTAGTCTGCTGTAGGTGCTCCTGCTCTGGCAGGGGGTGTGTGTGGACTGGATTATCTCTGGGGGTCCCTTCCAACCCCTAATGTTCTGTGGTTCTGTGGAATTAAAACTCTTTATCCCATCCCTCCCTCCCCAATGTGCATTTAGAACACTTAACCTTTTCACTGTATTGGAAGCAGCAGGGGGAAAAAACACCCAAAGCCAGGTGGGCAATGAGAAGCAAGCAAGCAACCTCCCCAGCTCAATCAGAGGAGAAGGCAGAAGATGAGGACATCTCTGGGCAGGCTCTGAGAGGCTCATGTGAAAACCTTCCCTCTGCCAACACAGACAAATATTTGAGGGGGAGGGAAGGAAAGATATTACCCCAAAGAAAATAATCCACTGTTGAGTCATGAGGAGCAAGGACAGTAAATATAGACCACAAATAATGAAAGGGCAAAAGGAATGGGGTTTTAGCCCTGCCTTGAAGAGCCTTACCCTGGGAGCTGCCGAGCTGCTGCCAACCCTTGCCCAGAGCGGGGGCAGCAGGTGGCCAAGCAGCTTTGGCCATGCTCCTGGGACAGGCTTCAACCATAGCTGCTGCAAGGGAGCTACCCTTAGCCATTGCCCCCGGGGCACAGCACAGCTTCACCCAGGGCTCTCCATCACTTCTCCTCATGGGGCAGCTGAAGTGCAGGGATAGGATCACAGAGTGGTCTGGGTTGGAAGGGGCCTCCAAAGCTCATCCAGTCCAAGCCCCTCTGCAGTCAGCAGGGACATCCTCAGCTAGAGCAGGTTGCCCAGAGCCCTGCAGAGCCTCACCTTGAGTATGTCCAGGGATGGGGCCTCAACCACCTCCCTGGGCAACCTGTGCCAGTGTTCCACAGCCCTGTTCCTAACATCCAATCTAAATCTGCTCTGCTCTAGCTTGAAGCCATTGCCCCTTGTCCTGTCACCACAACCCTTTGCAAACAGTCTCTCTCCATCCTTCCTGTAGCCCCTTCAGGTACTGGCAGGCTGCTATTAGGTCTCCCCAGAGACCTCTCTTCTCCAGGCTGAACACCCCCAGCTCCCTCAGCCTGTCCTTGCAGCAGAGTTGTTCCAACCCCCTGGATCATATTCATGGTCCTCCTCTGGACCCAATCCATCAGCTCCATGTCCCTCCTATATTGAGGACTCCAGACTGCTGCTGCCTGCAGCAGCCCAGGAATTCTCCATGGGATGCCAAGACTCTGGGCATGTGCTGTAAAGCTGTCACAGCCCAGTCACTGGGCAAACCCAGACCTGTGGTACATGGGAACATTTAGAATCACAGAATCAAACAGGTTGGAAAAGACTTCAGAGATCATCAAGTCCAACCTATGACCTAATACCCAACACCTCCTGACAACTAAACCATGGCTCCAAGTGCCACATCCAAGCCCTTGTTGAACACCTTCAAGGATGGTGACTCCACCACCTCCCTGGGCAGCACATTCCAGTGGCCAATCTCTCTCTCAGGAAAGAACTTTGCCCTCCCCTCCAGCCTAAACCTCCCCTGGCACAGTTTGAGACTGTGTCCTCTTGTTGTGCTGCTGGGTGCCTGGCAAAAGAGACCAACCCCCACCTGGCTACAACCTCCCTTCAGGTAGTTGTAGAGAGCAAGAAGGTCTCCCCTGAGCCTCCTCTGCTCCAGGCTACCAGCTCTACCCAGTTCTTTGGGTATGTCACAATTCAGACTTAAAATCCATAAGTAAATATAATCCCAGCTTTAGATAGATTCTAAACCCTTGGGACAGGCTGACATTTAGGCTACAGATCTCCCAGACAGCTCCTGCAATTGCCAGGAGCCAAGCCCTTCATTTAAAGGTGCCCTGGCACTAACCCATCCTAAACATTGCTCCTCCACATCCTGAATGACACAGGGCAGAGGGCAGGCTCACAGCACCTGCACCACTGCAGAGCTCAGCACTGGCCTGGCTTACCAAGACTCCCCTGGGGCCCCAGCAGAGCAAGGGAGCTCCTTGCCCAGAGAGGTGGGGAAGCCTGAGGCTGCCCAGGCGTTAACGCAGCCAGGTGATCCTCCACTTCCCAAACCACTCCCCCGGTATTAAAGCAGGAAACCCTCCTGACAAGGCTGCGCTGGGAGGTGCCTGCTGGGGCTGGGGAACCACAGGGCCCCGGGGTGGCATCTCTGACCACCACAACAGCTCTCTCCCTTCCACAGCCTGCAAGATGCAGCAGGTGAAGGAGGCGAGCAGGAGGGCAAGAGCCAGGCAGAGGATACACTCAGAGCCAGGCTCTCCTGGGGCATTTTAGAGTGTCAGGGAGTGATAGGACTGGGGGGGATGGAGCAAAACTAGAAATGGGGAGATTGAGATTGGCTGTGAGGAAGAAGTTGTTCCCCATGCAGGTGGTGAGAGCCTGGCACAGGTTGCCCAGGGAGGTGGTGGCAGCCTCCTGCCTGGAGGTGTTTGCAGCCAGGCTGGATGTGGCTGTGAGCAACCTGCTGTGGTGTGAGGTGTCCCTGCCCATGGCAGGGGGTTGGCACTGGCTGATCCATGAGGTCCCTTCCAGCCCTGACAGCTCTGTGATTCTATGACATTTCCCTCCTTTCTTCCACTCCCTTCAGCCCCCAGTAAAAAGTCCTTTGCTGCTTTTGGAGTGACAGCCTCAGGGTGCAGAGGTGACTTGCACAAGCCCACAGGGAAGGAAAGAGGAGAAATGACTTTAAGACATATCTGTGCCTGTGATCAGGAAGCTGACAACCAGCAGCATCAGTTCCCTAAATAACACACAGCATCTGAGGCTACAGCACTGATCTTGGCAACAACTGCTCCCTCTCAGCTACAGCAAACCTATATATAGGAGAACAGAAATATCTGTGCATCATTCCTGTTATTGTGGTTGGGCTTTTTTCTACACAGTCCAGTAAAGCACCACAGATTCACTTTCCCCAAGCAGGAGACTGACAGGCCCATGCCTGAGCAGTGCTCCCTGCTCACTGTGCCAAGCTCCTCTTCATCTTGGACCCCAGGCACCTGTCCAGAGAAGAGCCCTGAGGGTGATCAGAGGGCTGGAGCTGCTCTGCTGTGAGGACAGGCTGAGAGTAGAGGTGGTTCAGTCTGGAGAGGAGAAGGCTCCAAGGAGACCTCATTGTGGCCTTCCAGAGTCTGCAGGGGGCTGCAAGAAAGCTGGGGAGGGACGTTTAAGGGTGTCAGAGAGGGATAGGACTGGGGGGGGATGGAGCAAAACTAGAAGTGGGGAGATTGAGATTGGATGTGAGGAAGAAGTTGTTCCCCATGAGGGTGGTGAGAGCCTGGCACAGGTTGCCCAGGGAGGTGGTGGAAGCCTCCTGCCTGGAGGTGTTTGCAGCCAGGCTGGAGGTGGCTGTGAGCAACCTGCTGTGGTGTGAGGTGTCCCTGCCCATGGCAGGGGGTTGGGGCTGGCTGAGCCTTGAGGTCCCTTCCAGCACTGACAGCTCTGTGATCCTATATTCAGACTGAAGCAAGAAGTTTCCCCACCTGGCTACAACTCCTTTCAGGTAGCTGTAGAGAGCAATGAGGTCTCCCCTGAGCCTCCTCTTCTCCAGGCTAAAGAGCTGGGGAAAGAGATCCACTTGGCATTCCTGGGCTGTGCTCAGGAACAAGGAGGAAGGAGAGCTGAGCAGCAACAGGTAGGATGGTATTTAATGCCCACCCCTGCACCTCCAGACTGCCTGGTTTGAAATAGAGCCCTTGTGCCATTTACCAGCTGCAAGACTGATAGGATTCTGCAAAAATCAATCCCTAAATGCAGGGACACCGAAATGAATGGCTTCCTCCCTCCCCCATTTGCAGGAGGGCTCTTTTATGAGCATCTCTATGCTGGCATAAAAATGGCAGGAACCAGGTTTCTAAGCCTTCATTAGATGCAAGATGTGGTTTTGTCCACTTCAAAAGAAACTGCCTCACCCCCGGGGCTCCTGAAAGAGCAACTCCCACCTCTGAGAGCCACCCTGGCCACACCACGCTCCTGATGCAATCACAGAGGGGGGAAACAAAGGATGGAAGTGAGGAAGGAGTTATCAAATGTGCACTTGCAACCCAGAGAGCAAATCCCATCCTGGGCTGCAGCAAGAGAAGCACAGCCAGCAGGTCAGGGAGGGGATTCTCCCCCTCTGCTCCACTCTGATGAGACCACAGCTGGAGCTCTGGGGCCAGTGCTGGAGCCTCTGTGCCAGGAAGGATCTGGAGGTGCTGAAAGGTGTCCAGAGAAGGGCCAGGAGGAGGAGCAGAGGGCTGGAGCTGCTCTGCTATGAGGACAGACTGAGGGAGTTGGGGTTGTGCAGTCTGGAGAGGAGAAGGCTCCAAGGAGACCTCATTGTGGCCTTCCAGGATCTGCAGGGGGCTGCAAGAAAGCTGGGGAGGGACTTGTGAGGGTGTCAGGCAGGGATAGGACTGGGGGGGATGGAGCAAAACTAGAAGTGGGGAGATTGAGATTGGATGTGAGGAAGAAGTTGTTCCCCATGAGGGTGGTGAGAGCCTGGCACAGGCTGCCCAGGGAGGTGGTGGAAGCCTCCTGCCTGGAGGTGTTTGCAGCCAGGCTGGAGGTGGCTGTGAGCAACCTGCTGTAGTGTGAGGTGTCCCTGCCCATGGCAGGGGGTTGGAGCTGGCTGAGCCTTGAAGTCCCTTCCAACCCTGAGAGTTCTGTGATTCTATCTCCAGTCCTCCCTGACTTCCCTCACCAGAGAAGGAGGAGATGGTGACTCCACAGACCAGTGTCTGGCCATTGACACCGACAACTCTCAGGTACCCCTTTGGGACTGCCTCCAGGAAAAGCCCAGAGGCAGAAAGCCACCAGCACATCACCAGATCCTCTATGCTCTCCACAGGGCTTGCAACTATCCTGAACACCAGCTGGGATAAAGCATCCAAGCCCTCTGTACATCTGCAACTATTCATCTTGCCTCCGGCAGATGCAGCTCTGCTGGAGGAATCGTTGCTCCTAAGTGCTCCTGGTCATGGCAGATCCCGAGGCACAGGGCAGAAGATCCTGGCTGACAGCCAGGCTCGCAGCACTGAATTCCCTCTTGCTCTCTCTCACCTCCTCCTTCAGCCACAGAGGCTTTTCTTCATCTCTGCTTCCTCACATTTCACTTTCAAGGGCATGGGGCTGCAACAGCAATTGTTCTTCCTCCATGGCCAGCCTCAGACAACAAATCATTCCTGAGCTGCCCAACCAGACACCTTGCCTCCAACACTGCCAGGAAGATGGAAACCTCCCCTCACTGGCTGGCTACACACAGCTGCCTCAGGAGTCAGGCTTTTCCCCAAGCTTGGCCAGGAAGAGACCATCCTGAATCCTCACACTCTCCTCCCTCCTCTTACAAAAGCTGTGCCTGAGGATGGCCACACAGCTGTCAAATCACAGAATCAATCAACCAGGCTGCAAGAGACCTCCAAGGGCATCAAGTCCAACTGATCACCCAACCCTAACTAATCAACCAGACCATGGCACCCAGTGCCTCATCCAGGCTTCTCTGAAACACCTCCAGGGATGGGGACTCCACCACCTCCCTGGGCAGCACATCCCAAGGGCCAATCTCTCTTCCTGGGAAGAACTTCTTAATACCCAGCCTAAACCTCCCCTGGCACAGCTTGAGACTGTGTCCTCTTATTCTGGTGCTGGGTGCCTGGGAGAAGAGACCAACCCCCACCTGGCTACAGCCTCCCTTCAGGGAGTTGTGGAGAGCAATGAGTTCTCCCCTGAGCCTCCTCTTCTCCAGGCTAAGCAACCCCAGCTCCCTCAGCCTCTCCTCACAGGGCTGTGCTCCAGACCCCTGGTACTACCCATCATGTGCTTGAGCCTGAAGCAGCCTGACAGCAGGAGGAGGGTCTAGCAGTGAAATCCCTCTCTCCCACCCTGCAGGTAACTGCCCATCATCCACCCTTCATGTCTTCCAACCCAGGACTCATGCCAGCAAGATGCTGCCAAATCAGCAGCATGCTGAAGGAGTGGATGTGCTCCTGAACTGTCATCTGGTGTGACAGCTTAGAAAATAGACTCAGAGAACTGTTCTGGTTAAAGAAGCCCTCTCAGATCATCCAGTCCAACCACAGACCCAGCACCACCATGGGCATTAAACCCTGTCCCCAGGTGCCATGGCCACAGGTTCCTTGAACACCCGCAGGGATGGGGACTCCACCACCTCCCTGGGCAGCCTCTGCCGGTCCCTGACCACAGGAAAGATTTGTTTCCTGCAAGGTTTAGTTCATTTGGCTGGGATGTCACTTAGCTAAACAGCTGATTTCCCAAAGCATCTCCCCCCACCCCATCAAATCCTCCCATGACTCAAAATCTCCACCTACAGAAGGAGCATGGCTATCCGCAGTTTGTCTCCAGACGACAGAGGCTTTCTGGTTTGTGCCCCACAAGCTGCCCCACAGCTCAGAGTGGATAATTCCCCACCAGTGGAGATGCCTCTGACTCAGCTCCCAGTACCCTTCTCCATCCCCAGAGCACAGCCCAGGGACCTAAAAAACACTCAAGACTTCAGCCTTTCAGCCTTTCACTAGCAGGAAAGAACCTGAAAATCAGAAGGGGAAAAAGAAGCAACCTAGCTAAGGCAGGCAGCTAAAGGAGAGGTTGCAGCCTTAAGAGCTGCAGAGACATTGAAACAGCAGCAGCTCAGTTCAGACCATCCCTACAGCTGTAGGCAGCAGGACTGCAAGCTGCTCTGTGGGTCAGCTCCACTCATGGGAGACAGGGATCTGCTGGAGAGAGTCCCACGGAGAGCTATGAGGATGCCTGGGGGACTTGAACATCTCTCCTGTGAAGAAAGACAGAGGCCTGGGGCTGCTCAGTCTTGAGAAGAGAAAGCTGAGAGGGGATCTGATCAGTGTCTGCAAGTATCTGAGGGGTGGGGGTCAGGGTGAAGGAGCCAGGCTCTGTTTGGTGGTGCCCAGTGACAGGACAAGGAACATCAGGTACAAGCTGGAACACAGGAGGTGCCACCTCAACATGAGCAGGGTGGTGAGAGTGGTGAGCAATGGAGCAGGCTGCCCAGAGAGGTTGTGGAGCCTCCTCTGGAGCCTTTCAAAACCTGCCTGGATGTGTTTCATAGTTTCATAGTTTCATTCAGGGTTGGAAGGGACCACGAGGATCATCTAGTTCCAACCCCCCTGCCATGGGCAGGGACACCCCACACTAGATCAGGCTGGACAGAGCCTCGTCCAGCCTGCTCTTAAACACCCCCAGGGACAGGGCCTCGACCACCTCCCTGGACAACACATTCCAGGGTTTCACCACTCTCATGGTGAAGAACCTCCTCCTCACATCTAGCCTGAATCTCCCCACCTCCAGCTTCATTCCATTCCCCCTAGTCCTATCACTACCTGATATCCTGAGAAGTCCTTCCCCAGCCTTCCTGTAGTCCCCTTCAGATACTGGAAGGCCACAATTAGGTCACCTCGGAGCCTTCTCTTCTGCAGACTGAACAGCCCCAACTCCTTCCTGTGTGACCTGCCCTGGGTGATGCTGCTCTGGCAGGAGATTGGGTTCTATGCTCTCTAGAGGTCCCTTCCACCCCTCTATGGTTTGGTGCCCTCTCATCAGGCCCATGCCGTGGATCCTGACTTTCTTCCTTCTCTCCACCATCCATTAGCTGCCCTGTTGGTGAGCAAGAGGCAGGGCAGGTGGGGTGCCAGGGCAGCTCTGCACACATGGCCACCCCCTCTTCCTACCCCAAGAGGTCCCATTGCAGCACCTGGAGCCAGGGATGACACCACATTGCCGAGGGGCTTTGGTTGAGGCAGGTATCCCCCTCCACAGCCCCTCTCTCGGTGGCCATGCTGGCCAACTCCCAGCTTTTTTAGTACTTTTCCCCCTGGGTTGATTGTGGGGTTTTTGGTGTGTTTTTTGTTTGTTTGTTTTTATCTGCTTCCCCTCAGTTCACATCTCAGCCATCATTCATCTCCACAGCACTGCCAAGCTGATTTACTGCCTGGATCCAGCATGAGCTGCATGAAAACATCGAGCACAGAGACCTGGCCATGGGAATCTGGCAGGACAAGAGGGAAGGACAGGGCAGAAAATCGCCTCACAAACCAAGAGCACCACCTGCAAGGCTTTCTTCACTCTTCCCTCATTGTGGCAAGCCTGCAAGGATGGGGTGATGGCAGAACAGATGGACAGATGTCCTGCCAGTTGCTCCTGGAAGGCAGGAGGTTAGAAGCTGAGTCCCCTAGGAGCAGAGAATCATTCAATGCATGGCACTGGAAGGGACCTTTGGGAGCTGTCATGAAGCCAACACCTCTTAATTTCAGCAGCTCCATGAATGTGAGGACCCCCTCTGGGGGGACCTTAGAAACTGCCTTCAAATACCTGAGGAGATCCTACAGGAAGGCTGCAGAAGGGCTTTGCATCAGGGTGTCTAGAGAGGAGCAAGAAGGAATGGTGTGAAGCTGAGGTTAGACTGGAGCTGAGGAAGAAGCTCTTCAGTATGAGGGTGGTGAGACTTCAGAACAGGCTGTGGATGCCTCCTCCCTGGGGGTGTTTCAGGCCAGGCTGGATGAGGCCTTGAGCAGCTGAGTCTAGCTAAGAGGTGTCCCTGCTCATGGGGAGGAGGTTGGAGTAGATGATCCCTGAGGTCCCTTCCACCCTGAGCCATTCTAAGACTCCCAGTCCACCTCCCCTACAGTAAGCAAGGACACCCTCAACCAGACCAGGCTGCTCAGAGCCCCATCAAGCCTCACCTTGAGGGTCTCCAAGGACAGGGTCTCCATGGGCAACCTGTTCCAGTGTTCCAGCACCCTCCTAACAAAGATCTTTCTAACATCCAGGAAGATTTGACCCAAACTCCATCTGTTCTTTTTCTCCTCTCCCTAACCAGGCAGGGGAGAAACCTGCTGCAGCAGGAGCATTTCTGGGAGCATTTCTTTCTCTCCCTCTCCCTCTCCTAATGAACAGTGTGAAATGCTCCAACAAACAACAATCAATGGAGGCTGGGGGAAGCCCAAGCCCAGGCTGCTGCTGGTGCCCAGCCAGGCGTCCCTGCCGCCCTGCTCTCCCTAAGCGAAACTGACAGGGCAGCCACTACCCAACAGGCTTCTTAATGGCCACCCTGTCAGGGCTCTTCTCACCCAGACCCCATGGGAGCAAGTCAGGGGAGTGAGCTGTGCTGGGCAGGTGCCAGCCTCCCCCTGGCAGGGCTGGTGCAGAAGAGAGGGATGCTGAGGCCACTGCGCCGCTTCCAGGAATCAGCCTTGGGAAAGCTTCAGGCTGGAGCAGAGCAGATTCAGATTGGATGTCAGGAAGAAGCTCTTCACCATGAGGGTGGTGGAACACTGGAACAGGTTGCCCAGGGAGGTGGTTGAGTCTCCTTCCCTGGAGATATTCCAGGTGAGGCTCAATGAGGCCCTGGGCAGCCTGATCCAGTTGGGGATGTCCCTGCTGAGTGCAGGGAAGTTGGACTGGGTCACCTCTGGAGGTCCCTTCTGGCCTGGACCATTCTGTGATTCTGTGATCTCCCCAGAGACACAGATGTTTGGCTTAGCATCCCTCTCCCAGATACACATGGGCCTTCCACAGCCCCCAGCCCCAAGCTAAATCCAAGTCTTCATGGCCTCCTGAGTCAAATGAGAAGCACTGGGATGACTCTGAGCCAAGCCATCCACTCATGATACCTGTGGATGAGCTGGGAAGCAGCCAGGGGAGGAAGGACATAGCCTTGAGGGACTGAAAGCAGCCAAACCAGAGAGGCAAGGGCACCAGGAAACTGCTTTTGGCTCTTTTCCCTAAAACACCTGACAGGCTGAAGGTGCCACTGCAGAGGCTGAGGCTGCATGCAGGGGATGAAGCTTTGACAGAGAACCAGCCAAGGAAACCCAGGAGCTGGGACAACAGCACAGGCATGGTAGGAAACAAACACCAAACTGATCCACAGAGAACCACCTAAGGAGCAGCTTGCCCCCAGCACCCAGGGCTAGGCTGAGGCTCCTTCATGGTAAGCAGCTCCTGGCTTCTGCTCCGTAAGCATCCACACATCACCACTCCAAGCCCTCCTAAACAGTCCCTCCCCAGCCTGCCTGTAGCTCCCCTTCAGATACTGAAATGTAGCTCCAAGGTCTCCCCAGAGCCCTCTCTTCTCCAGGCTGAACAGCCACAATTCTTTCAGCCTGTCTCCACAGCAGAGGTGCTCCAGCCCTCTGATCACCCTAACCTTCCTTCTGATCATCCTGACCTTCCTCTGGACCTGCTCCAGCAGCTCCATTTGGGGGGCCAAAGCTGGACACAGTACTCCAGGTGAGGTCTCACCACAGCAGAGTGGCAGAATCTCTTCTCTCCATCTCTGGCCACACTGCTTTTGGTGCAGCCCAGGCTGCCATTGGCCTTGTGAGCTGCCAGTGCCCAGTGCTGGCTCATGCACAGCTTCTCACCCACCAAGTCCCTTCCTGCAGAGCTGCTTCTCCATCTCACCATCCCCCAGCCTGGGTTGATATTGAGGAGCAGACAGCTCCTGTGCCCTGTGTTCTCTCGACCTCTCTGGAAGAATCTGTTTCCCTGGCTCATTGCAGAGCTCTGGAACCTTTCCCTTTCTGTTCTATTTGCTTTGGAAAAAATACCCAAAGTCATTGCTTAAAGAGATGGAGAAAAGGAGGTGAGCAAACAGGAGGCATCTGCCACTGCCTCAGCATCCCCTGGCTGGAGGGGCTGCACAGGCTGTTGAGCGCGGCACGGGCGATTTGCCACTCGGCGTGGTGCTGTTCAAACAACAGCAGACAGCAGAGCCTGAGGAGGAGCAGCGCTGGCTCCAGCAGCGGGCACATTAAGGGCATTTAACAGCCCTTGACATCAGGCTGGGGCTCCTTGCAAGGAGCACAGGCAGGCGGCACGGCGGAAGGCACTAAGCCGCGCTGCTGGGCTGTCAAACGCCGCTGCGCTCCTCGCAGCATCCCAAATCAGCACCACTTACAGAACAGCGAGGGCCAGAGTCCCACTAACCCTCTGCAAACCCAATCCCATGCAGCAAAAGCCTGTGTGCCTCAGGTGCCAGCCAAACCCAGTGGCTTTAAAGCCTCCTTCAGTCAGGGCTGGCCCCGTAGGGAATCCGAGGTCCTGTAAAACCAGGCAAGCATAGAACCATAGAACTCTCAGGGTTGGAAGGGACCTCAAGGATCACCCAGCTCCAACCCCCTGCCATGGGCAGGGACACCTCACACCACAGCAGGTTGCTCACAGCCACCTCCAGCCTGGCTGCAAACACCTCCAGGCAGGAGGCTTCCACCACCTCCCTGGGCAGCCTGTGCCAGGCTCTCACCACCCTCCTGGGGAACAACTTCTTCCTCACATCCAATCTCAATCTCCCCACTTCCAGTTCTGCTCCATCCCCCCAGTCCCTCCCTGACACCCTCAAAAGTCCCTCCCCAGCTTTCTTGGAGCCCCCTACAGATCCTGGAAGGCCACAATGAGGTCTCCTGGGAGCCTTCTCCTCTCCAGCCTGCACAGCCCCAACTCCCTCAGTCTGTGTTCACAGCAGAGCAGCTCCAGCCCTCTGCTCATCCTCCTGGCCCTGCTCTGGACACCTTCCAGCCCCTCCAGATCCTTCCTGGCACAGAGGCTCCAGAACTGGACACAGAGCTGCAGCTGTGGTCTCAGCAGAGAGGAGTAGAGGGGCAGAATCACCTCCTTGACCTGCTGGCTGTGCTTCTCCTGATGCAGCCCAGGATGGGATTTGCTCTCTGGGCTGCAAGTGCTCACTGCTGGCTCCTGTTGAGCTTCTCATCCACCAGCACCCCGAAATCCTTTTCCTCAGGGCTGCTCTCAAGCCAGTCCCCGCCCAATGTGAGTGTTAGCCCAGGTGAAACCTGCCTGCTCCATCCTGTAGGCAAACAATTTGGTGTTTCTACAGGTAAATATCAACTGAGACCAATTAGTTTTCCCCCTGCAGATCTCCTGGAATGAGCAGGAGTTTGGGCAGCAGCTGAATACAGAACACAGAATTAACCAGGTTGGAAAAGACCTTCAGGATCCTCAGGTCAACCCATCAGCTGTGTGGCTGAAGCCAGCATCTCTCTTTCTGAATGCAGGCTCGAGATGCTCTCCCTGGCTCCAGGCACAGCTAGCAATCATCACTGTATCCAAGAGATAAAGCAGAGAATTCTTACATTTCTTTTCTCCCCCTCCCCTATTTCCAGAAAGTGCTTCCAGCCTGTGGGCCAGCAGTGGCTGCATGTCACAGGCACAGCAGCTGCAGCAGATAACTGTCCCTTTCTGCAGCAAAGTCACAGGGAACTGTTCAGGGTGATCTTAACCCAACAAATGACTCCAAGCTTTTGAAGTGCAGAAGCCTTGGGATCATATTCCTTTGAGAATGGGCTGAAGCCTGACCTGAAAAGGATGATCCTTCTTTAGCTCTGAGGCACAGCTATGCTCATGCCAAGCTCAGGATTTCTTTTCCTCCCCTGATAATCCTTTCCCAGTGCCTCAGACACAGGTGCAGGAGAGGAATTTGCCAGAGGACTTGATGTCAAATGTGCACTTGCAGTCCAGAAAGGCAATCCTGGGCTGCATCAGGGGAAGAACAGCCAGCAGGGCAGGGAGGGGATTCTCCCCATTTGCTCCACTCTGCTGAGACCACAGCTGCAGCTCTGGGGCCAGTTCTGGAGCCTCTGTGCCAGGAAGGCTCTGGAGGTGCTGGAAGGTGTCCAGAGAAGGGCCAGGAGGATGAGCAGAGGGCTGGAGCTACTCTGCTGTGAGGACAGACTGAGAGAGTTGGGGTTGTGCAGGCTGGAGAGGAGAAGGCTCCCAGGAGACCTCATTGTGGCCTCCCACGATCTGCAGGGGGCTCCAAGAAAGCTGGGGAGGGACTTCTGAGGGTGTCAGGGAGGGATAGGACTGGGGGGGGATGGAGCAGAACTAGAAGTGGGGAGATTCAGACTGGATGTGAGGAAGAAGTTGTTCCTCAGGAGGGTGGTGAGAGCTTGGCACAGGTCGCCCAGGGAGGTGGTGGAAGCCTCCTGCCTGGAGGTGTTTGCAGCCAGGCTGGAGGTGGCTGTGAGCAACCTGCTGTGGTGTGAGGTGTCCCTGCCCATGGCAGGGGGTTGGAGCTGGCTGAGCCTTGAGGTCCCTTCCAGCCCTGACAGCTCTGTGATTGCTAGGTGCTCCCAGCTCCCCAGGTTATCTCAGAGCAGCCTCTGCACCAGAGGGAAGGGAAAGAACTATCTGGCCTTTTATTCACACCTTGAATTATTCAGCTTATGTTGACATTAAATTAATTGAAGCAGAATAAGCTTTTCTCTCAAATGCAGGTGCCCACCTGTGCAGGCATCACTGGGATTAGAAGGTGCAAACTTTTATTTAATGAGCTCATTCCCAGCTGTAGGACAGGACAACCCCCCCCGGGCTGGACCTGCATCTGCTGGCCCAGTTACAGCAACTGCCTCTACACCAGCGTCTGCCCCAGCTCTGAAGCTGCAGGCCAAGCACAGCCTGGTTAAACAGCAGTTGCACAAGGTTTTGCTTAAAGAGCAAGCAGAGGAGTTCTGCACTTCTGGGATGCACCCAGTGCCAGCACTTGGCCAGCAGCAGTGCCTGATCTCTGGAGGATGCATACAAGCACCAAGAGCAAAGCCATCCTGTGTCACACACCAGTTATGCCTGTTGGGGGGGACTGACCACACTGCACCTCCCAGCAGCCACTGACCTCAAGTGCCAACATGTTCCCCCTCTACTCCACTCTGGTGAGACCACACCTGGAGTCTCACTCTTCCCCATGAGGATGGTGAGAGCCTGGCACAGGCTGCCCAGGGAGGTGGTGGAAGCCTCCTGCCTGGAGGTGTTTGCAGCCAGGCTGGAGGTGGCTGTGAGCAACCTGCTGTGGTGTGAGGTGTCCCTGGGAATGTCACCAAACCAGGCAAAGTGAGAAGCCTTTGCAAAGGCTAATTTTGCACCAACACCTGACAGTGCCTAAGACTGCAGCACCCCAAGTCTCAGCTTATTTCAGGTTATTTGGTGACTTCATCTTGTCATCATATTCTAGTCCCAAACCAAATCCTTCGTGTATCGCCTCTGCAGGGCTGGGAGATGTGCATCCTTATTTCTCCAAGAGCTGTGCAAATACAATTATTACAGATGCATAGAATGGCTTAGGCTGGAAAGGACCCTGAAGACCATCTAGTTCCAACCCAGCAGGGACACCTCCCACCAGCCCAGGTTTCTCAAGGCCTGATCCACCCTGGCCTTGAACAGGTCATGAAGCCCTTGGCTGCCTGTGTCCGGCAAAACAGAAAGGTTTCCATGGAAGTGTGTTGCCTTCCATCTATGGGCTTTGGGTCAGCAGAGAGCAGTAAGAAAAGAGACCAAAAATAGCTGCTTGAAAAGGCAGCAGAGGCCATCCAGCAAGCTCTGCAAGTACTCTTGCACATCACTGCAGCAGGCAGAACTCAAGCTGCACCCTCTTAACAGGAGCTAAAGTGGTGATGGGTACCACAGCATACTCCACTTTAAAACCTCAGCCCTGGTCTTCAAAGAGCCAGAGCAGGATTTCTGTGGGTATTTAATTAGATGGTTAAATAAATAAATACATCCAGCTCTTACCAAAAGGGCAAATTGATTTTCCTTCTTGCCTTCTAGAATCTCAACCTCACAGCAGAACTGCTGCTAACAGCATCCCTAGACACAGGGCATCCCTCTGCCAAGGGCTGCAGGGCGGTTGGGATTCTTTCTCCTCTTAGGAACTCTTCTAAGGTAGAGATCATGGAATTGTCCAGGCTGGAAGGGACCTCAAGGCTCAGCCAGCTCCAACCCCCTACCATGGGCAGGGACACCTCACACCACAGCAGGTTGCTCACAGCCACCTCCAGCCTGGCTGCAAACACCTCCAGGCAGGAGGCTGCCACCACCTCCCCAGGCAACCTGTGCCAGGCTCTCACCACCCTCCTGGGGAACAACTTCTTCCTCACATCCAATCTCATTCTCCCCATTTCTAGTTTTGCTCCATCCCTCCCAGTCCTATCCCTCCCTGACACCCTCACAAGTCCCTCCCCAGCTTTCTTATAGCCCACTTCAGGTCCTGGAAGGCCACAATGAGGTCTCCTTGGAGCCTTCTCCTCTCCAGCCTGCACAGCCCCAACTCCCTCAGTCTGTCCTCACAGCAGAGCAGCTCCAGCCCTCTGCTCCTCCTCGTGGCCCTTCTCTGGACGCCTTCCAGCACCTCCAGGTGATAGGGGCTCCAGACCTGGACACAGTGCTCCAGGATGGGGGCAGGCTGGAAGTGCTCTGTCACAGCAGGAGCAGCACACCGTCTGTGTGCAGCCTGCCTCACTCTGAGCATTAGATAGATACCATCCACTTTGATGCCAGCCACAGGAGCAGATGGCTGCTTAATGTATGTTTGAGTCTCTCTCTCTCCAAATTACAGTGTGTTATCATGCCAGGGAAATGCAATGGGCATTCTAAATGCCATGGCTCTTCCCTGTATTCTCCCCCTCCAACGCCGCCCCCCACTCCACATCAGCTCTTGCTGGAAGGCAGGAACCTGTAACACCACAGCTTCCCTCCCTGCTTGGCTCTCAAGCATCAGCTCCAGCAGTCCCCCATGGCTTCCCACTACTCACTCTGTTAGGAAAGCCACCCTCCTGCCTGCCCAAAGCCAGCCACCTTCCCCAACCAGACCCCAAGCTTTGCATTTCAGTTGGGCAGGGGCACAGTGCAAAGGGGCTGCATCCTAAACACCCCCTGAAGCAGGTCTCAAAGGAGATGAGAGGAAACTCCCAGGAGGATGGAGACTCCCTTTTTACAAGCAGTCCCAAGGAAAGACAAGGGGAGATGGGGAGACTCCCACTGGACTCCAGAGGGAAATGTTTCCCCAGGAGAGCAGCTGGACACCGGAATCATCTCCCAAGGGAAGCAGTGGGTTCCCCTAGACTGGGCAGCGTTCAGACACAGCTTGACAGGCTGCTGGCTCAGCTCATTTCAATGGCACCATCACTTAGGTTGGACCAGATGATCCTTGGGGGGGTCCCTTTTGGGGGGGTCCCTTCCAGGTTGGCATTCTGTGATTCTGTGATATTATTCCATCCTGCAGGCCCCAGATCAGCCTATTGGGTAGAGCAAATTACCCTTACTTTGGGGGGGGGGGGGACACCAAAACAAAGCAGAACAGAACCAAACCAAGCAGAACAGAACACAACAGAACAGAGCAAAACCAAACCAAACCAAACCAAACAGAACAGAACAAACCCAAACCAAAGTAAAGCAAACCAAACCAAACAGAACAGAACAGAACACAACAGAACAGAACAAACCCAAACTAACCCAACGAAAGACCTCTTTAAAGAGAAATAAATTAACCCAAACAAGAAACCCCAAGGCTTAGTAAAAAGAACTGACCCAAGGTGGTGCATCTGAGCCTGCTCACAGCTGTATCTCCTCCCTCCCAGCTTTCCCCCCCCCCCACCTAAGGACAAGCAACTCAAAACGCCATGCTCAGGTAGGCAAGGTGTGCAGGAGCTCCCTGTGGCCTGGGGCTGCTGAGGCCAGGCTGAAGGGGTCTGAGCCATCATGGGTTATGAGGTGTGCTTGTAAGCGGCAGGCAGCCACAGCGGTCCTTGAGGAGGAAATGGTCTGTGTCTAAGTGCAGGCAAAGCTGTTTAGAAAGCCAAGCCAAAGCAGGCTTGCTCTCCTGGCTTGGGCCAAAATGACATCCTTTGGGCTTATGCCTTCAGTGGCTCCCAAAAAAAACCCCACAACAACAACAACAAAATCCACATCAACCCCCCCCCCCCCCAAACAACAAAATGAAAGCTACGAAACCCACATAGAAAAACGCCAAAAAAAACCCCACCCCAAAACCACCAACCCCCCCAAAAAACTCACACCAAAACCCACCAAAAAACCCCAACACCACCAAAAAACATAAACCCCCCACAAAAATACCCCACGACATAAAAACACCAAAAAAAACCCCAAACCAGACAAACCCCACAAAAAAACACACACCAAAAAAAAATAATCACAAAACCCCCACAAAATAAAACCACCCCAAAAAAACACCAAAACCCCACAAACTCCACAAAAAAACACACACCAAAAAAACCAAACCCACAAAAAAACCCAAAATAACCCCACAAAATAACAGCCCCCCCCAAAAAAACCCACACACCCCATAAAAAAACACAAACAACCCACGCACAAAATAAAACCACCAAAAAAAAAGAGCCACAAAAAGCCAACAAAAAAAAAAAACCCTCATGAAAAAAACACCCCCAAAAAACCCCCAAACCACAAAAAAGCCACATCAAAAAAGAATCACACACAAAAAAAAAACCACACATGGGACCAAAAAAAAACCCACACAAAAAAGGCCAGACTGAAAAGCCAACAAAAATATCACACAAAAGAAAAACAGGAAATAAAAACAGGAAATAAAAGCACAAAAGAAAAACACAAATAAAAAAGAGACAAAAAAAAAAAACAAACAAAAAAGGACAAAAATTCCACCACATAAAAACACACAAAAAACCACCCCCCCACACAACCCCCCCAAAATAAAACACCAAAAACCCCACTAAAAACCATGCCAAGACCCCCACACAAACACACCCCAAAGAAATCAACCTCATAAAAAACCCAGAAAAATAAAACTCCCACCAAAAAAACCACACAAAAAACCCACACTAAAAAAAAAAAACACCAAAGAAAACACCTAAAAAACCCCACAAAAAACACTAAAAAACCCCTAAAAAAACCCACAAAAAACCACCTAGAAAACCACACAAAAAAACCCAAAAAAACCACACAAAAAAACCCCAAATAACCACACAAAAACCCACAAAAATAGACCCCCCACAAAAAAACCACACACTAAAAAACACACAAAAACCACACCAAAAAAACAAAACAAAACACCAACCCCCCCCCCAAAATAAAACCACCCAAGAACAAAAACCAACACAACTCAAAAACATCACACACACAAATAACCACACACACACACACACAAAAAAGCCCACCAAAAAACCACACACAAAAAAAGCTACAAAAAAAAACCAACACAAAAAAAAACTACCCAAAAAAACCAACACCAAAAAAACACACCAAAAAAAAACACAGAAAAAAAACCCCACAGGGAAAAACCCCACATTAAAGACCCCCACCCCAAAGCAGAAGCGCCCCACCAAAACCAAAAAGGGGAAGGAAGGAACGAGGGCCAAGTCCCTCAGTTTTTCCTGGGCTGTGTGAGCACTACTCAGGGACGGGAAGGTGATTTCAGAGCGGGGTTGTTTCTGCGCCCTGCTCTCCCTCCTATCGCTTCCCAATCAGGCTTCATTGTGCGGCATCCCCGCTGGGAAACAAAGCTCGAATCATCTCCGGCACTCCAGACAGGGACGGGGGGAGGATTGGGGGGGAAGAGAGAGGAAAATCATTTTATTCCAATATCATATTAATAATCCTCTGTCTTCCCCTTGCCTTTCAGCCTGGCCTGAACAAGAAGCTCTCTTGGTTCTGATCAGCTCTCCCCTGGCACAGCCCTTCCCGGGACGAGATGCAACCATTAGCTCCCCTGCTCCTCCCAGCGCCGCGGCTCAAGCGGCTCCGCGGGGATTCATCACTGATCTGGACGAGCAGAAGCTGGAGGGGGCACACGAGGGGGCCACCAACAGTGCCCCTCTATGCCTTCTGGCTGGGGTTAGGCTCCAACCCGGCATGCCCACTGCCCCCCGTGGAGAAGTGAACCTGACACATTATCCGAGGAGAACTAATTGTGGCCTTCCAGGATCTGCAGGGGGCTCCAAGAAAGCTGGGGAGGGACTTCCGAGGGTGTCAGGGAGGGATAGGACTGGGGGGGATGGAGCAAAACTAGAAGTGGGGAGACTGAGATTGGATGTGAGGAAGAAGTTGTTCCCCATGAGGGTGGTGAGAGCCTGGCACAGGTTGCCCAGGGAGGTGGTGGAAGCCTCCTGCCTGGAGGTGTTTGCAGCCAGGCTGGAGGTGGCTGTGAGCAACCTGCTGTGGTGTGAGGTGTCCCTGCCCATGGCAGGGGGCTTGGAGCTGGCTGAGCCTTGAGGTCCCTTCCAGCCCTGACAAATCTGTGATTCTAGGATTATCCCTTCCCAAAACCCTTCTCTGTGGCACACAGAGGGTCAACCACACCTCTGCTGCTGCTGCTGCCGCCTCGGGGCTGCAGCAAGGGTTAAGTAAGGCTCAAAAGGAGTCTCCAAACAGCAGGGATGGAAGACAAACTACTAATACTGCTAACTCCACCTCCACAAAGCAAGCAGTGAACTCCTGCTGAACCTGTCACCACTGAACATTCCCCAAAGGCAAGCAGAAATCAGCTGCAGCCTTCTGCCAGAACCTCTGTGCCGCCCCAGCCCCCCGGGGACACCTACCCCACAGTGGGCACCTTTCTGGGTGCTCTCTGGACTGATCCAGCCAGATCTAGGGCTGCCCTCCCCCACCAGAGCAGCAGCTATAGGGGGAAAACCTCTCTCCAGGCACCCTGCTTGCCCCAGCTCCTGCAGAAATACATAGGAAGAGGGGAGCAATACCGACTCAGATGGGGCCCCACGACCTCCTCCTTGGCCTGCTCTTCCCCTAACACCAACTCCTGCTGCGATTTTGGAACCAAAAAGGGGAAGGAGGGAGGGGGAAATCAATTTAATTGCAGCTTAGTAAGCAACTGTGCTAAGCATTGCTGGCAAGATCTGAAGGTTTCGCTGCGAGAGAAAGGGTGGGGAAAAGGCTTTTACATTGCATGGGGGAAACACGGATGGAGAGCAACTTCTCCCCTCCCCCCCATATCATCTGCTCCTCTTCACCCCTTCCCTCTTGAAACAGGAGGAAGCCAGCAAGAAACACCAGCAATCCCCAGCCCCAATTAATAGTCAATCCACTGCACCCTTTGTCATTAGGCTCCACGTAATTACTCCTTCACACAAACGACTTTCTTAAACAGATCCTGCTTCTGCTTCCTCTGCAGACACATTCCCCATAATTGGTTTTACTGCACCAAATGCTAGGCTGCCCTCGTGGAAAGGGAGCAGTTCCAGCTGCCTTTCTCTCTCTCCCAGCTGCAGGACGTTGCTTTTGCTTTGCCATGGCTCCTCCCCAGCTTGCTTTTCCCTGTCCAGCCTCACCTTGCACAGCTTCAGGGATGGAGCCTCAGCTGCCTCCCTGGGCAACCTGTTCCAGTGATCCACCATCCTCAAAGTAAAGAACTTGTTCCTGACATCCAATCTAAATCGAGTTTGAAGTCATTGCCTCTCGTCCTGTCTCTGCAGGCCTTTGCAAACAGTCTCTCTCCATCCTTCCTGTAGCCCCCTTCAGGTACTGGCAGGCTGCTATTAGGTCTCCTCAGAGTCTTCTCTTCTCCAGACTGAACACCCCCAGCTCCCTCAGCTTGTCCTCACAGCAGAGGTGCTCCAGCCCTTGGATCATTTTAGCCTGGACATTAGGAAAAGGTTTGTCCCATCAAGAGTGGTCAGGGACTGGAATGTGCTGCCCAGGGAGGTGGTGGAGTCCCCAAGCCTGGGTGTGTTTGAAGGTGGTTTGGATGTGGTGCTTGGGGCTATGGCTTAGGGGTGAGCTTTGCAGAGTAGTGTTGTGGGTTGGACTTGGTGATCCTGAGGGTCTGTTCCCACCTGAATGTTTCTGTGATTCAGTGATCCCACCAGTGAAGAGCCCAGAGCACCCACAAGCACCAAACTGGCATCCCACAGGCTGCACACACTGCTCATGCATGTCCACAGAGCTGCAAAAAAACACTTAGCCCACACCAGCTCTGCTCAAACTCCAGATTCAGCTCTCTGGAGGTTGCCCACCCCAGTTCAGTAATGCTACACCTTTGTTCCTATGGGTTTACACAGGGGTGTTATCTGCCTCCCCCAGCACCATCCTTCCAGTGCCTGTGCTCACCCAGCTGGTGCCTGCTAGACCACAGCAGCTCAGCAGACCATGCACCCATGCTCTGCCTCACTCTCTCTGTCTACAACCAACCTCCCAGCTTCAGGAGGGAAAGAATGATAGAATTGTCAGGGTTGGAAGGGACCTCATGGATCATCCAGTTCCAACCCCCCTGCCACGGGCAGGGACACCTCACACCACAGCAGGTTGCTCACAGCCACCTCCAGCCTGGCTGCAAACACCTCCAGGCAGGAGGCTTCCACCACCTCCCTGGGCAACCTGTGCCAGGCTCTCACCACCCTCATGGGGAACAACTTCTTCCTCACATCCAATCTCATTCTCCCCATTTCTAGTTTTGCTCCATCCCCCCCAGTCCTATCCCTCCCTGACACCCTCAGAAGTCCCTCCCCAGCTTTCTTGGAGCCCCCTGTAGATCCTGGAAGGCCACAAGAAGGTCTCCTTGGAGCCTTCTCCTCTCCAGCCTGCACAGCCCCAACTCCCTCAGTCTGTCCTCACAGAACTGCAGTCCCAGACCACAACATGTTCCAGAGACCTTCCCCTAGGCACAGCCATTTATAGTTCCTACCCTTCAGCCACCCAGTGTTTAGTTCCCCTGCCCATGGGCAGGCACAGATCACATTGCAGAGCCAGGGTCAAGGGATATCCAGACAGAGCAAGAGGAAGCAAACCCAGCCAAGCCAGGCCCTGGGCCATGAGCACATCAAAATAAATCAGGATTATGTTCTCTTACCATGGAAAGGCAGAGCAGAGAGGACAGAACAGCCTGGCCTTCTGAGTAGACTCCCTCTCTGCACATATACTGAGGTGGCAGAAGGATGATCAGGAAAGAACATCTTGTCCTCTGACACTCAGCACCTGTCTCAAGCATGGAAACCCTTCACAGCATCTATGCTGTACCTATGGTGCCTCGGTGTCCAGACACAGAGCTGATTTCAGAGAGCTCACTGCTCAAAAGCAGGACCCCAAAGGGTCACCAAGGGCTCAGGCCCCAAGCCAGAGCTGAATCTTCCTAAAACCCCAGCTGCAGAGGCAAAGGCTCCAGCCCTTCTTTGTCACCTACCATGGGGATTCCACCACACCACATCAGCTGCTGAGGGATGCTGTAGCCCAGTTCAGTCCCACTGGCAGCATGCTCCACCGGGACCCTTCCAGAAGTAGATTACAAGGGACTGTGACACTCCTGAGCTCAGCTCAACCCAGAGGCATCAGCATCTTCAACACCTCTTCAGAGCAAAGCAGCAAGACCTTTCCCAGCTCCTTCTCTCCTTCCAAAGCATAATCACAGGATGACAGAATGTCAGGGGTTGGAAGGGACCTCTGGGGATCATAGAGTCCAACCCCCCTGCCAGAGCAGGAGCACAGACTCCAGCACAGGGCACACAGAACACATCCAGATGGGGCTGGAGAGGCTCCAGAGCAGGAGACTCCACAACCTCTCTGGGCAGCCTGCTCCAGGGCTCTGGCACCCTCCCAGTGCAGAAGTTCCTCCTCATGCTGAGCTGGAACCTCCTGTGCTGCAGTTGCCATCCACTGCCCCTTGTCCTGTCCCAGGGTGCAGCTGAGCAGAGCCTGTGCCCTCCCTCCTGACCCCCAGCCCTCAGCTATTGATAGACATTGATTAAATCCCCTCTCAGTCTCCTCTCCAGACTAAAAAGTATTTTGGTTCTCCTGCTGCTCAGCACCTCCTGTCAACAAGAGAAGTACCAGCTGCATAGAAATGGACTTAGCAAGTTAGCAGCACAGCAGCAGGATCCTTGCATCCTCCCCTTTCTTCCCTGCCATTTCTCTTGTTTTAAAAGCCCCAGGAAAAGGCATCTGGACACCCTGATGCTCACCACTTTACAAAGCAAACAGGTCTTGTTCAATCAATATTTATGCCCCCATCAATCACAGCTGCAACAGGGAGCTCTACCAGAATGTAAGGGGGAGGGGGGGGAGGGGGGAAATTCACTCACTGCAATTACCAGTGAGAAATTAGCAGGGGTTTCATTGACTTTTCATCTTCCACAGGTATCTCAGAAAGTGCCTGGACATGCAGCAGGCAGATTAATTAAATGAGCTGCAGAAAGCAGGCTGATCATCATTTGCTTTAGTAGCAGAGGTGGCAGGGTGCTCACTTGGGCAGGACTTCTCACCTCACTCCTGCTCCCCAAGGATGCAGGTACAAGGAGGTGGCCATGCTGAGAAAACCACTTTCCCAAGCCCACAGAAGGAAGGGGAGTGTCTGAGAAACACTGACGCACCAGACCCATCCCATCTGGTCCCACAGACAAAGGCAGCTTGAGCATGGGTTTCTGTTTTCTACTTCCACATCCACCACTAAACACCCCAGGAGCAGTGAGCATAGAATCACAGAATCAAGCAGGCTGGAACAGACCTCAGAGATCATCAAGTCCAACCTATGACCTAATACCTAACCCCTCCTGACAACCAAACCATGGCTCCAAGTGCCACATCCAGTCCCCTCTTGAACACCTCCAGGGATGGGGACTCCACCACCTCCCCGGGCAGCACATCCCAGTGGCCAATTACTCTCTCTGGGAAGAACTTTCTCCTCACCTCCAGCCTAAACTTCCCCTGGCACAGCTTGAGACTGTGTCCTCTTGTTCTGGTGCTGGATCCACCCCACCTCCTGCACCAGCAAAGCTCTGGACAACCTAGACAGATGAGATTTCGGGGTGGGATTGCACCAGCAAAGCATGACACAAGTTTCCTCTTCTCTCCCTTCCTGGACCTACCAATGTCTACACAGCCATCAGGAGCTGCCCTGCTACTGAACTCTGCCTTTTTGCTCCTGACAGCTTTGCCACTTCAAGCTCTTAATTGTGCAGATGGGAAATGCTTTTGTAGGATACACAGTCCACAGCCTCCCAGGATGTCAGGGGTTGGAAGGGAGCTCTGGAGATCATCCAGTCCACACCCCTGCCAGAGCAGGAGCAGAGAATCCAGCACAGGGCACACAGGAGCACATTCCAGACAAGGCTGGCAAGGCTCCAGAGCAGGAGACTCCACAACCTCTCTGGGCAGCCTGCTGCAGGGCTCTGGCACCCTCACAGTGCAGAAGTTCCTCCTCATGCTGAGCTGGAACCTCCTGTGCTGGAGTTGCCATCCACTGCCCCTTGTCCTATCCCAGGGTGCAGCTGAGCAGAGCCTGTGCCCTCCCTCCTGACCCCCAGCCCTCAGGTATTGATAGCCATTGATCAGATCCCCTCTCAGTCTTCTCCTCTCAGACAGTTATTTTAATCTGTTAAGTGGCTCTGCTGCTATAAACCCAACAGGAATTTAATATCTGGAGAGTGTCAGCTGAGCTGCAGGTGCTGAGGCTTTCTGGATGGCAATGATGCAGAAGGAAGCTCAGGTTGGTGCAACACACCCAAGCAGCAAGGTCACTGAGCCTCTCACATCATCTCCCAGGAGCCGTCCCCCAAGCTGCATTTCAGCTTTCTCAGGGAGGAGCTGCTGCACTGCCAGCTCCAGCACAAGTCAAGTAGATCAGGTCACTGTTTTTATTAAAAGGAACTTTTCCTCTCTGGCTTTTCTCCTGTGAGCCAGCCTGTGACGGACACGCTTTCCCCCCAGGGCTGTCAGCTCTGCTTCAGACATTCAGCAGGAGCAAGCCAGCGTGCAGGAGGGGATGAAGAGGCATAAAACACCCCCAAACCCAACACAGCACCTTCATGCTCGCACTGCTGGGCCCCAGCATCCCTCTCCTGCCAGCCCCTCACTCTTGCAGGGCTCTGCTACGCAGCCAGCTTCTCACTTTGGTCTAACACAGACCACAGAATCATAGAATGGGAAAGGCTTGGAAGGGACCTCCAGAGAACATCTAGTCCAGACCCACTGCTAGAGCAGGCTACACAGGAACACCTCCAGGTGGGGTTTGAAAGTCCCAGAGAAGGAGACTCCACCACCTCTCTGGGCAGCCTGCTCCAGTGCCCCAGGAGCCTCAAAGCAACAAAGAAGTTTTCAGGAGTCTCAAAGCAACAAAGAAGTTTTCTTCAGGAGCCTCAAAGCAACCAAGAAGGTTTTCCAGCAGCCTCTCAGCAAAGAAGATTTTTCCAGGAGCCTCACAGGCTCACAGGATGTTCGGGGCTGGAAGGGACCTCTGAAGATCATTGAGGCCAACCCCCCTGCCAGAGCAGGACCTTTTCAGTTCAAAGCAAAGATTGTTTTCAGGAGCATCAAAACAAAAAAGTTTTTCAGCAGGTGGAGGTGGCACAATGAACCAAGAGGCTGTTGTCTGCTCTCTTGCTTCCTCTCAGGGCCCCACGGCTGCAGCCTGGCACAGGGCAGAGGCGTGGGGCTGAGGGAGCTGGCGTGGCAGCAAAGCGTCGCTGCAGCGCTGGCCACACACACTCCTCACAGATCAGTTTGGGAATTTGCTTGTAATTAATCCTGCCTATCAGTCCCTCTCATTATTTCTTAATCTAATTAAGTTATTAGTTTGTACGGTCTCCCCCTTCCCAAAGCAGAGGGAGGCAGGGGAGGTGCCGGGCAGCAGGAGGCTGTGAGCCTGGGCTCCTGCAGCGCATGCCAAGCCCCGGCGCCACCTCCCTGCCTGACTTCAGGTGGATCGCTGGCAGCCTGATTTCTTCCAAGAGGGTTGAGCGACTCCAATTCCTCTGGAGTCGACCAGAGCCAGAAGGATACAGAGTTCAATTAACCTCCCCAGGTCCCAGTTTACCCAGGCAGAAAACTGCCAGGGCAGGGAGACAGGCTCCGGCCAATTAACACTTGCAAAGTATGTCAACACCCTCTGCCCAAAGGCAGGGAGGGCAGGAGGCAGGGAGCAATCCCAGCTGACCCATAACCCCCACACACCCTCATCCATCAGGCTTCACTCTCCCGTGGGCTTGACCCAGGGCTGCTAAGCAGGCAGGCAGCCGGTCCCACAGGTCCTATGCCCTGGCAGAGGCCCCAGCGCTACCAGGGCTGCTCGCCTCAGCCCAGCTGCAGGAATCCAGGAAAGGCAAATCTTGCTCACTGCACTGATGGGGCTTGATCTGCCCTTTGGAAAGCGGGGGGGGCAACCCAAACCCAAAGTGACAGCAGTAATAACAGCACCAGAGGGAGTGGGGAAGTCGTCCCAGGAACAGCATCATAGTCCCGAATGGGGCAAGTTGTTCTCTTCCACACCCTGCCAGCCCTGCAAGGTTTCTACACACCAGCGCCAGGAGGGAGACTCACACCCTAAAATCCAGCCTCAGCCTGCTCTGGCCGCCCTGGCACGTACTGCCAGGGGCTGCAAACAGCAGGGATGAGGAGGAGGAGGAGGGGAAGGTGACAGGGATTGAGGAGAGCTGGCAAGAGAGGGGCCTGCTGAGCCTGCCTGCCACCAGGCAGCAGCAAGAGATCCACAGAGGTGGAATCAGAGAGAAAAAACATGAGGGAAAGAAAGAGAAGGTGAAGCCAAGTCAATTACAACAGAGGGCTGCCCTCTCCTCTTTGGGCACAGGCAGCTTGGGGAGGCTCAGACCTGCCCCACACACCTGCCTCTGCCAGGGCCACAGGAGGCCAAGCCAGCAGCATGGTTTGGGAGCAAGCAGGACTCGGAGACCACAGCAGAGCCCATGTGCCAAGCACCTGCTCCTTGGAGACCTTGATGACCCCAAGAGAGGGTTCTCCAGCTACAGGCAAAACATCAGAAGCCTTCCTTTGGGAAGCTGAGTATTGAATCTGGCACATGATTGGGAGTAAAGAGCGAGGATGGATGCAGACCAAAATAAAGGCAATGGCCAGGCAAGCCCTGCCTCCACACAGCCACAGGCAGCAGCTCCAGGAGCTCTGCCACTGGCCCTTGGCAAGCCACCAACATGTCACAGCCAGCCAGCAAGCTCGGGCACTGTGGTCTTCCAGCATCAGATGTGTGCTGAGAGCCCTGCCAGGAGACAGGCATGGTCAGGAGGAGGCATTACCAGCTGGAGCCTAACTAGAAGGGTCTCAAGGTCAAACCCATATGAGGCATGATATATGGTGTGCATATGGCCACAGAAATGCAGCTTGACAGAGCAAAGGCAGAAGGGGAAGGAGGGAGGGGTTGGATTACAAAAAGAATGTTAGGAAGAAGTAGTTCCCCATGAGGGTGGTGAGAGCCTGGCACAGGTTGCCCAGGGAGGTGGTGGCAGCCTCATGCCTGGAGGTGTTTGCAGCCAGGCTGGAGGTGGCTGTGAGCAACCTGCTGTGGTGTGAGGTGTCCCTGCCCGTGGCAAGGGGTTGGAACTGGATGATCCCTGAGGTCCCTTCCAGCCCTAAACAATTCTATGATTCTAAGAAAAGGCACAGGAAAGAGCTGCCAGGAGGTCAGTGTAGGTTTGCTCCCCTTCTCCACTGTAGCTGTGCAACAGGGTTTGCACTGCTGTTAGCAGCCTCCCCCTTGCTCCTTGAGGAAGTTGAGAGGAGAGCTCTAACTGGCAGGGGAACTGACAGGACACGCTGCCAGGCTCCTCCCTGCCCAGCAGCATCCCTGCCTCTAATCCCCACGTCAGCCCTGCTGCTTTTCAGATGGGTTAACTGAAGTGACACCGTGTCTCTGTGCTCACAACTGCCTTGTCATTCACACTGCTCCAAAGTGGCTTCCAAAGACACAAAAATGTAATGCATTAAAACAAAAAGAAGAAAAGAACCTGCACTGTGTGGACCTCGAGGGGATGAGACTGTTTTGATGGAAAATTCTGAGGCAATGGAGGAGAGGCAATTTTAGCAGTCAAAGTGCCTGGAGTTCTGGCAGCTTGGCACTTGCAGCCTTGAAACTCAGGGACTGATCTCTCTGCGACAGGAGAAGCTGCCTTCAGCCAGCCTGGCCCCTAAAAGCAGCAGCAGCAGCAGCAGCAAACCTGCACCTCAGGGCCTTGAACAGGAGTGAAAGATGGGCTGCAAAATGTCAGCAAACTGGGCTGCAGCCAGAGCTACACCAGAGGAGAGGCTCGGTGCAAGAACATCAGGGCTCATGTCAAAGAGGGGAGGCCTTAACATGGCAGTTGTTAAGAGCAACAGTTCTGACAGAAACCTCCTGACACCAGGAGTGTGCTCGTGGTTCACACAACCAAGAGCAAGCAAGCAGCACTTGTCTTCTAAACTCCCTTTTTTCAGTGAATGATTGTCCTCCTCAGTGAATAAATAAATGCAGATTTAATTGTTCATTTCGGGGGCCTGGAGTTGCAGAGATTCATTACCTCTGTGCCAGGACTGAAAGCTTTCTGAAAGCCTGGGAAAAAAAAAAGCTCCTCAATCATTTTTATTTAACAAAAAACAACACATGGAAAGCCAATAACTCCTCAGGAGATTGCTAAAAAAATAAATCAAAGGAAGTTTTATGAGTTCTGAGTTTGGGTTCCCCCCCCCCCCAATCAGGTCATTAATTCAGCTGCAGAGGTGACACAGACATCAGGCTCGACACAGACCTGGCCGACACGTACAGTGGGCACGTGTCCTGGGCGCTCACTTGGGCAGCACTGCTGCCAAACCAGGGGGCCAAGCACTCCCCCAGTAAGCCTTGATCTCAGCAGGTTCTTCCAGACCCAGGCTGTAGTCCTAAGTAATTTATTCAAGACTCACAACAGCATGGCTCAGCACACCACCTCATCTGTCTCTTCGGGGAAGTTGAAGCCCTGGCTGAGCTCTGGCCACTCTCAGCTTTTGGAGAGGACCCAGACCCTTCTTCAGAGGAAGCTGATTGCAGCTCCCCTGCTTTTCGATGGGGCAGTGAAGCTTCTTGGTCTTACTCCCTGAGCCAAAGGGGATGCTTTTCTCGTTGCTCCCATGCACTCCGGGTACCCAAACTCGACACAGAAACACCACGGTTGCAAACGCTATCCTTCTTCGGCCAGGCTGAGACCGAGAGGACAGCAGCCTGGCCCACACCCTGCCCTCATACTCCAGCAGGAACTAAAAGCCCAGCGACCTACACCGGCTGATGGACCTGCAGCTCTGCCAGCCCACGGACACCAACCACGGGACGCCCGAACACCCTCCCCTTCTGCGCCCCTCCCGTTTTAACAGGGAGACAGGAGCGAGCCCTTCTCGTTCCACAAAGCTCGGGAACGCCGCCCGACCCCCGCGGGCAAAAGGAGCCACCGGGCCAGGCCGCCTGTCCCTAGGCATGACAACAAACAAGCTCTGGGCTGGCACGGGGCACACCGGTGTGGCCCCGGGGACACAACACCCTAAGCCAGGGACAGAGCGCTGGCCCCTGCCATCCCCAGGGACGTTCCAGGCTGGCTGCGGGACAGAGCACTGACCCCTGCCATCCTCGGGGATTCAACGCCCTAAGCTGGGGACATTCCAGGCTGTCTACGGGACAGAGCGCTGGTCCCTGCCATCCCCGGGGGTCCAACGCCCTAACCTGGGGACATTCCAGGCTGGCTGCGGGACAGAGCACTGACCCCTGCCATCCCCAGGGACGTTCCAGGCTGGCTGCGGGACAGAGCACTGACCCCTGCCATCCTCGGGGATTCAACGCCCTAAGCTGGGGACATTCCAGGCTGGCTGCGGGACAGAGCACTGACCCCTGCCATCCCCGGGGGTCCAACGCCCTAAGCTGGGGACATTCCAGGCTGGCTGCGGGACAGAGCACTGACCCCTGCCATCCCCGGGGGTCCAACGCCCTAAGCTGGGGACATTCCGGGCTGGCTGCGGGACAGAGCGCTGGCCGCCGGCTCCTGACAGCCGCGCCGACACCCGCGGTTCGGGGAGCAACGGCGACTGCAGCCCACCGGTGAACCGGGATGAGGGGGAAGGTGGGAGGGGGTGGGGACACGCGACTCCTGGGATTGTCTGTGCCAGCGGAGGTACCGCGACCTGGAGGGTGAGGTGTGAGGAAGGGTCCGTCCCCCACCCACGGGGACGGAGCCGGTGCGAAACTTTAAGGGCAGCGTGGTGCAACGGCCGTCCCGGTAACCTGCGCCGGTAACACCTGCCCTGCGAGCCTCCCGCCCGGGCGGCCCCGGCGCCCTCGCGACCCCTTCTTACCTCCGACGGGCGCACCTCGGTCCCCACCGCCTCCAACTTCCTCCGAGCCCCGAAGAAGAAGAAGAGAAGGAGAGCGGCGAGCCACAGCAGCCCCAGCAGCGGCAACGCCAGCCGCCGCGGCGGCCTCATCCTCGGAAGGGTGGGAAAAGTGCGGCTGGGGGGGGAGGAAGCGCCCCGGAGGGGGCAGGGAGGGCGCCGAGCGCCCCCGGGCCGGAGCAGCGGAGCGGGGCTGGGCGGGCAGCGGGGTCTGGCCCGCCCGCCTGGGAGCCGGCGGAGCGAGTCCCGGGCTGTGCGTGCTCTGCAGGGGAGGGGAGGAGGAGGCGGAGGCGCCGGGCGGAGCGGGGCTGGAGCCGGAGCTGCGAGAAGGCGCTGGGCGCAGGCAGCCGGGCTGGCACCGCGGGGCCGTGCCGCTGCCCTGCCCGCTCCGCCGGGCACCGCACCGCGCCCCCGGGGCTGCGGCCACCTGGGAACAGGGGCTCCGAGCGCATCGGCCGGGAAGGGGGGGTGTAGCCCGTGGTGCAGCCCATCGTGTCCCCTCCCACGCACCGTGCGTGGGGCCAGACGCTTCCCGGGGGTCCCCGAACCGGGCGAAGATGACCCCGGGACTGTCCCGTCCCCCGTCCTGCTCCGGGGCGAGGGCAGGCCACCGTTCCGCCGAGCGCAAGAGGAGGCTCAGACATGACGGGAAGATTAATTTATCCAATTGGAACAGCGGGGGGAATTCAGGTAGGTGGAATTTAATTATGGGATTTGGAAGAGAAGATCGAGTCTCCAGAGCTGTCAAGAGCACTTACGAAATAAAATCATTACCATCAGCTTTGGGCACATCATTACCCTCAGCAGCTCCACCGCCAGCCCCGTCCTGGGGGGGTGTTCCCTGCTGGCCCCACACAAGGCAGCCCACCTGGGAATTGCAGACGTGGCTAAGGAGATAAAGCCTAACAAGGGCTAGACTTCAGAAAGTAGCTTCCTCACCCAACCAGCCCTGCTCCCCTGCCTTCTGAGCCTGCCACTGATGAGTGCTGCATGAGCTGAGCAAAGCCTTGCAGAGAAGGCTGGAGAATAAGCGGAGTGTTGGAGCAGATGTGAGTCATTCATGTTAGTGCTGGAACTATAGAACTCCATAAAAACATGAATCCAAGTGACATATGGAATGAATTGGAGATAAGATGTCGAATGCTGGGGAGCCCGATGTGCATGTTGTAAACAACCTCTCCTATTGCATTTCCCACACGCTCCTCCTGGCTTTATTATTTCCTGCAGTTGTTTTCTGTCACTTCCTAATTTGTCATTTGTGATCTCCATCCTCCGTTGTCCTCTGAGTTATCTCTGGGGCTCAGCAAGCCCTTCTCCCCTAACCCTCACCCCTGCGTCTCAGGCCCACCACTCACGGGATGATGCCCTGATAAAGATTTCATTAACATCCACAGAGAAAGAAAAAAGAAAGAAAAAAGGACATTTCCCTCTCTTTATTGTACAGCCATCTGGCTCTGAAGCACCTTACAAGGAGGATGAAATCCAAGTCCAGCAGGCAGGCTTAGGCTGAACTTGGTTTTACAACTGTGGGAGCAGAACTCTGTGGGAAGAGAGTAAAAACCCTTTGTGCACTGGTGAACCAGCAGCCCAACATCACATGGAGAGCCCATGTCAGCCTCCAAACATCTCCTCTTCCCCTTCTGTGCATTGTTGCTCAAGCCAATAACCTTCCTCAACCCCTCACTTGGGGCACTCAACCCCTCACTTGGGGCAGTCAAGCCACCACACACTGGGTTTGCCACTGTGATATGTCTCTGCCCAACCCAGAGAGGACCTGCAGTTGCTGCTCTTTCCCACACTGTTGCTTTGTGCTCTCTCCTCAGGTCCCTGAGCAGCCTTCAGCAGTGGTGGCTTTCACATGGCTTACAGCTGTCCTCTTACCTTGCACCCAGCCCTAGCGACTGGCACAGGCTGGTTCTTCCTCTCTCTGTGAAGCAGAAATGCTTTCTGGCCAAGAAGATCAACTTGCCACAAAGTAGAAAATACCTGCTGGTGCTTTCTTGGCTGGGACGAAGCGACCTTGGCTGTGGCTCTGCGGCGCTCCCCTGACACCTTTGCAAGGGGTGCTGAGCTTTCCCTGCTGGGCCGGCAGAGCTCTTCCAGATGAAGGCACCGAGGGGGTGGTGTTACCATTCAGAGCTGGGTTAAAAACCTGGTGGGGTTTGTAGGTCAGACATTCGGCACAAAGTTGTTAGAAAACGTAGGGGAGCAAATAGAAATACCAGGGAAATACGTTACAAATTAGGTTGCAGGCAGGGTAATAAATAGGAGGGAGCTGACAAAACCGCGATGGGATGATGCTATCTCGCTCGTTACCTTGAGAAACATCTCCCTCTGCTGAGGGAAAGCTCTACTGGCAGCGCTCAGCGCCCTGACCAGCAGTCCGCGGCGCGCAGCCCGGCCCTTCCCTGCTGCCGCTGCCCTTACCCTGCTGCTGCTCTGCGCGGGGGTCCCGTGATGAGAAGGGGGATTAGGGGAGCTCTGGCAACACAGATGATCTCCAAGGAAGTGTGTTCCTCCTGCCTGTGTGTGCCTATGCTGGGACAGATCCACGGGTTGCATCGGGTTGGAAGGGACCTTCAAAAGTCATCTTGTCCAAACCCCCTGCACTCACCAGGGACCCCTCCAACTAGAGCAGGCTGCCCAGGGACACATCCAGTCTGATCTTGAATGCCTCCAGGAACAGGGCTTCAATCACATCCCTGGGCAACCTGCTCCAGTATTTCCCCATTCTCATGGTGCAGAACTTCCTCCTGATGTCCAACCTAAATCTCCCCTGCTCCAGTTTCAAACCATTGCCCCTTGTCCAGTCACCACAGACCCTTCTGAACAGTCCCTCCCCAGCCTTCCTGTAGGTCCCTTTCAGATCTGTAGCTCTAAGGTCTCCCCACATCCTCCTCTTCTCCAGGCTGAAGATGGTGCATCAAGCAGGTGCTGGTAGCAGCTCTTCAAACAAGAGTGAAGCAAGAGCACAAATCTGCAGGTTCAGAGTTATTTGCAACCATAGACTCCCAGAGATCTGTGCATAAATCCTACTGGCAATTCCACTAACCCCATGGCAATAACAGCAATCCTCTGTGGTGATATTGATACCTCACCTTCCCCATTTTTCTAATTTTCCATCTGCCAATCTCAGATGCTTGGCAAGTGAGGTCCATAACATCCTACCTGTTTCCAAGGGAGCAAAATGTAAAGCCAGCAGTGCAGCCAGAGACAGAAAACCAGACTAGGAAACAGATATTTAGCATCTGCTGGCATAGGGCTTGCAAAGCTGAGGGAAGCAATTGTTTAATGAGAGCAAAAATAGGACAGCATTTCTGGGTGGAAATGGGACTCTGCAGCTCCAGGTGCTGGCCCTTCAGGGTCCTGCCTTTAAGCACAGAAGCTTAGGGGAAAGTAGGTGTGCTCTCTCTTTCAGGGGCATCTCTAAAGCATATTTCAAGGGAATTTCAGCTCACCAGGTCTACAAACCAGCGAGGCACAAGTGCAGTTTTTGCTAGGACCGCTCCTAGGCTTGAGTCTCAGCTGAACATCACAGGTAATTGCAGGGTGGAGCAATGCCAACACCAAGTTCTGGCTGAAATATGGTTTGTAGGACACAGAGCCCCCCAGCAGAGGAGGATCTGGCACACAGAGAGGGGTTTGGAGCAGCCCAGCTCTCACTGCTGTCTGTGGCAGTGCAGCTCCCCCATGAAGAGGTGCTGCTTGCAGTAGCAGGTAGATCAGAAAGAAGCTGCTGGCAAAGATGAAGAGATCAGAGCTTGAGAGGGTCAGCATGGGAGATGGACTTCATTCAGTGGTCGACAGTACCCTCGTGGGCCCTGCTCCAGGAAAGAAGCTAACAGAGAAGTTTCTCTCCCACCCCTGGGAGAGGGTGGGCTACGCTCACTGAATTTAACCACGCTGAGAACAGGGCCAGGAGAGGAGGCAGAGCACATCAAGCTGCTCCCGAATAGCTGTCTTGGCAAGTGCTGAGCATTGGCATGCTTTGCAGGAAGCCCAGCTGTCCCTTGCCACCCAGCAGCCGAGGTGCCAGCCTGGGTGTAGGCCCTCCAGGGGAGCAAGCCAGCACATGCCCCTGGCCCTGGCATCACTCTGACAGCCCTCACTTGCTCCCCAGGGATGACTCAGAAACCATTCACTGCTTGTCGAGGGGTGGAGCTGTGCTCTGAATGCAGTCATGTCAGTGACTCTTCCAGGTTTCTATTTGATAATGGAACAAAAATTCCCTTTTTTGGAGCTGCAGCTGTTCAAAGAGCCTCCAGGTCCCGTGGTCTATTCCAGTCAGTGTGGGCAGGAGGGGAGAAACCAGCAAGTTGCTTGCCCAAGGAGAGGTTGTTGCTGTGTCATGGGGGTCCAGCAGCTCTGTGGCACTTGTCACCACCATGCCTTGGCCCTGTGGCATGCTGCTGCACGGGTGCAAGAGTGTATTGAGCTGGTGGTTCCCAGCTACAGCTACCATCCCACACAGCTCCCTGCGTTGTGAACCACAGGGAGCACTCTCTGCCACCTCAGGCAGCACCCTACCATAGTATGATAGAATTATCAGGGTTGGAAGGGACCTCAAGGCTCAGCCAGCTCCAACCCCCTGCCATGGGCAGGGACACCTCACACCACAGCAGGTTGCTCACAGCCACCTCCAGCCTGGCTGCAAACACCTCCAGGCAGGAGGCTTCCACCACCTCCCTGGGCAACCTGTGCCAGGCTCTCACCACCCTCATGGGGAACAACTTCTTCCTCACAGCCAATCTCAATCTCCCCATTTCTAGTTTTGCTCCATCCCCCCCAGTCCTATCCCTCCCTGACACCCTTAAACGTCCCTCCCCAGCTTTCTTGGAGCCCCCTGCAGATCCTGGAAGGCCACAATGAAGTCTCCTTGGAGCCTTCTCCTCTCCAGCCTGCACAACCCCAACTCCCTCAGGCTGTCCTCACAGCAGAGCAGCTCCAGCCCTCTGCTTATCCTCCCGGCCCTTCTCTGGACACCTTCCAGCACCATCTCAGAAAGCAGCTTCCATGAAGGCTGCTGAGGGTACTGTGACCATTATCCCACACTTCTGTGGCAGATGAGCTCTGCCTTAGTTTTTGAGCAGTAGTGGGAGTTTAAAAACAAATAAAAAAGTCACAGCATCACAGAGTGTTTGGGGTTGGGAGGGACCTCAAAAGCTCATCCAGTCCAACCCCCTGCCAGAGCAGGATCACCCAGAGCAGGTCACACAGGAATGCATCCAGGTGGGTTTGGAATGTCTCCAGAGGAGACTCCACAACCTCTCTGGGCAGCCTGCTCTAGGGCTCTGTCACCCTCACAGTGAAAAGGTTTTTCCTTGTGTTCACAGGCTTGTGCTGAACAACATTCTCCCTGTGTGCCCTCAGAGAAGACCCCAGATGCTAAGAGACAGCCCTGGCCTAATAACCAGAAGAACTGTAAGATAAAGGAGGTAAGGTATTGGGAAAGGTAAAAGCTTTCTCGTTGGCTGTCTCCTTTCCCTCACTGAGATAACAGAAGTGTGGCTTGTCCTACAGCTGCAGCCTAAACCAGGAGGTCAAACATGAAGCTGTGAAGCACTCACCCCTTCCACATGGCTGATGGCATCACTCTGCACCTCCCCACCTACTGCTGCAGTCAGGAAGGGAAATGGAGGAGCTGCAAGCAGATCTTTTCCTGTCAGTACCTCTACAGGCCTGGTGGTGCTTTAGCTGATGGGCTTTCTCTCCTTTTTAATTAAACCATAAGCATTCTTCTCTAGCAAAAACTTTCCACGATGGCATCTCCAGTTAATTAAAGGTTTGAGCTGTCAGGAAATGCTGTGCATAAAAAAGGGGGGAAATAATTAAAAAAAAAGAAGAGGAGAGCTACTTTGATAGCATTTGGTAGCTCTCATCAAATCAGC